>NC_143029.1:28305000-28905000 GCF_057628025.1 Oncorhynchus mykiss | reverse complement strand
CCAGTTGAGCATAATTTATTTCTGCTGTTGTTAAATGGGAAACAGCACGTTAGTTGTGCAGGGCTTAACGGTATTGATGGCTGTCGATGGCAAAATCCCTTGCATCACATTTTCATACTGGGCGAACAAAATACAAAAATACAATACAAAATATAACGTGTGTAAATACCTGTTGTTAAATGGGAAACAGCACATTAGTTGTGCAGGGCTTAACGGTATTGATGGCTGTCGATGGCCAAATCTGTAGCATGAAGACAACTGTGTTAGCAGTGGCTTATGTGACCATTACATCAGTGTACGCTAGCTAACACACTTATTTACAGCAATCATATGCCAAAGCACATCCCAGAAAGCCCCTCAATCCCTAACAGGTACCATATGCCCACACATGTATAAATCAGTAACGTACAGCAAACTTGTACACATTGTAAAATAGAAAATAGAAAACAGTATTCAGAACGTGACCTACCCCTTGCATCACATTTTCATACTGGGAAGACCTGACGTTCACGATCTCCCCCTATCTGCAAGCGGGGCCAATCACAACACACCTTATTGTCATCAGAGTTGAATGCTTGAACATTAAATAAACATTTCTTTAGAGGCAAGTGGAAACATAACCAACCCTGTTACATTGGCACAGACTTCAGTTCAACGTTTAGTTTTAATTTACATTTGGTTGAGTTGTCAACCAACGTGAATTCAACGTGAAATCAACAAAACATTTTACCATGTCATTAATGTAGGTTTAAAGGTTGGGTAAAAAAAAGACGAAATCCCCCTACGTTATCGCATTACATTTTTGTGTTGAAATGATGTGGAAACAATGTTGATTCAAACAGTTTTTGCTCAGTGGGTAATGCATAGACTGAGAATGAATGGAACTGATAATCATTTGGTGTGTGTTTATTGCATATCCCAACTCCCCCTTATACACCCTTGGAGAGTGGGGTCACAGCCAATGTCAACCATTATCAACAGTGACCCTGGAGCAATTAGACTTAAGTGCCTTGCCCAAGAGCAGATTGACAGATTGTTATATCATGTCGGCTCGGGGATTTGAACGAGCGACCTTTCAGTTACTGGCCCAACACTCTAACCGTACCCAGGCCTGATTGATCTGACATGAACTGATTAACAAACAATCACCTACTATGAACTGAGCATAGACTCCTATGAATGATTGAGGTATAGTGCTTGTGCTATTGTTTGGAGAACTTTTCCCCTCTGCAGGTTTCGACACAGAAGTATTGTTAGCTGACCTCCACCTGGCGTTTCTACATTGGCTGGTTACCTGCATAAAAAAGTAGCGATTCAAAACAGAGCCAAGCAACTCCGGGGAGGAGAAACCTGACCGCTTCTCCCAGCCCAGACACCGGAAGCTCCAAGTAGAGCATCTTCACCTCGAATCTTCGATGCCAATACTACCCGTGACTACAGCCTTCCAGACAACCCTCTATAGCCGTACTATTAAGGGACGATCTTCAGATTACCTACAATTTTGGAGTGAGTGAGTTACTAGTATTCATCCAGACAATGGCACTCATCCTGTGGTCTTTTCCGCTTCTCCTAGGGTCTAGTTGCAGCAGTGTGGTCTCTCCCTCACTTCGTCCTCTCTCAGGAGAGAGACGGGGTCATGCGCATCTGAGAACAATGGACTGCTAAGGCCGTGGAATATTGGAAACTTCGGTCCAGCCTGCAGGAGGACACTAGGATATATGCATCAAAGCTATTTTGTAAATGCTTTAGCTTTACTTTGTTTTTGTTTTCTTCTTTGGTGTTGCTTGTAGACTAGCGAGTGGTGCTGCTCGTAGAAAACTGGCCCAGGGCATACAGTACAGTCCGGTTTCTCGCTGTTACTGTTTCTTTGCCCACTCCATAGAGCACATATAACTTGATTATTTATTGCATAATTATTGAAGCTTTTATTGACTGCATGACAATTGAAGAGCTTCTATTTATTGCATGATAATTTAATGTTAAGCATTTCCGAGTTTTACTGTAAACTCTATACCAAAGGCTGATATATACTGTTTTCTGTGGAGTTTGAACCTATTTGAATTTGAGAATATTTGTAATGATTTTTTGATTTTTTTGTGGACTGGAAAATAGGACTTGGGTGCCAGTTTGTGTCTAGTTGCCATATTTCCTATATCAGCCTGTGTGGTCTATTTAAATGTGTTGCTAAATATATTTTTGGACTTATACATTAATGATATGCGCCCATTAATGAATATAACTTATAAACTTATAAACGACACATGAGCTTAGTTCAACTGTCGTACCTGTCACGAATCCCGCTTCCTGAGTCTGTGTTTGCCTGTGTTTCTGTCCTGGAGTGTGTCTCCGGTGTCCTGGAACGCACCCTGTCTGGTTGCCGGGCGAATTAGCTTGTTGGGAGATCGATGTTCACCCGCACCTGTATCCCATCAGTAATCTGCACACCTGTCCTGATCATCACCTCTCCCCTTCAAAAGCTCTGACCTGACATCCATTCCCTGCCGGATCGTTAGCCATGAACAGTATGTTGTGCCATAGTATCAGCCTCAAGTTGGATAGAATTTGTTTTGTTGTTTTTTACGTATTGCTTGCCTTAAACTTACCTCCGTTTGTTCTGTCTTCAGTTACTCACCCGGATCATTTACCCCATTCCCGCCTGGTCGTCGGAGGATTCCGCTACCCCATTGGATCCACCTATTTACTCCCATCAACTCACAACCGCTGCCCGCTACGCCACCTGGTAGATGAAAGATAGATGAAATAATATACCAGTTGCTTTAACCAGCAGAATATCTATTGTCAATACTAATATATTGCCACAGCTGAATTTTTGTAGCTCAATGCTTTCCATGGCTCCCAAATCTGGCTATTGGGCTAAAATTCATAGTGTGGTTTTAAAATGTATAGGGCAAAGTAAACGTTTCCTGATAAAATGTACAAACTCACATAGAGAAAGACGTAGAAGGACTATCTGCACCAAACTTTGAATTGTATTTCCAGACATTTCCAGCATTTCACTAGCATTTCTCCCCATCCAAAATTGGTTTAGACATGATTCTTCTGCCCCTGGCTGAGTAAAGAGAGAATGGTACCTCCTAGAGGTGGTCTTCAGTCTGTCATGTTGGCATGCAGAGATTTGGGAGACAGACAAAGGAATGCGAAATAGGGTTTTTATTCAGCCCAAATTACGGCGTACCGTGTAAAGACACGGGGACAAAGACTAAACAAACACGTACACAAAACACAGGGTTGAAACGCAAACTAAAGAGCGAGGAGTTCCTCGAATAAATAGACATGCGCACAATGATTAACGCACGGGACGAGATCCGTAATCATCTGCGCAATCCACAAGGGCACGAAAGCCCAAAACACACAGCACAGGCATTCACACGCACAAACGGACATTGTAACAATAACCGACAAGACCATGGAAAACAAAGGTAACATATATACTAATCATTGAGAATAGGGGACAGGTGTGCGTGATGAATGTTCCAGAGGGGTCCGTGACACAGTCATATACCCCTTAAATAATGTAAACTACTCTTTGGTCCTATTATTGCTCACACAATTTCTATTTCTAAAATAAGACCTTGGCATCCCATAATCCGAACCATAAATGTATACATTTTAAGTTTGTTCACAGACTGTATTTAACACCAAGAAAATGTTTTCCAATTAAATTGATCGCAACTCTCAACTGTTCACTGTGTGCCCTAAATCAGGTAGGCTAGGCACATTCATTCATATGATGTGGGAGTGCCATGCATTTAAATGCTTCAGGGGCAAAGCAAAAAAGTAATTTCGAAGTACATGAATGTAAATATGCAATGCTTTGCATCTATTATGTTACTTAAAACCTGTTATAGCAAGGTGATCCCCTAGGGGAACTCCCCCCCCCCCCCCCCCCCCCTCCCATTCAGCTGAAAAGGTGGCGCAGGGAATTCAAAAATATTCTTTAGAAATATTTAACTTTCACACATTAACAAGTCCAATACAGAAAATGAAAGGTAAACATCTTGTTCATCTACCCATCATGTCCGATTTTTAAAATGTTTTACAGCGAAAACACAACATATATTTATGTTAGACCACCACCAAAAGGAAAAAAAAAAAGAAAAAATTCCCAGCCAAAGACCTTTTGAAAATCTTCATCAGATGACACTCATATGACAAGTTACACAATACATTTATGTTTTGTTCAATAAGATGCATATTTATATCCACAAATCTCGGTTTACATTGACGCCATGTTCAGAAATGCCTCCAAAATATCCAGAGGAATTATAGAAAGCTACGCCAGATAACAGAAATACTCATCATAAACTTTGACTAAAGATACATGTTCTACATATAATTAAATATACACTGGTTCTTAATGCAACCGCTGTGTCAGATCTTTTTTAAACGTTATGAAAAAAGCCTATCATGCAATAATCTGAGACAGCGCTCAGACGTAAATATATTTCTCCGCCATGTTGGAGTCAACAGAAATACGAAATTACATCATAAATATTCCCTTACCTTTGATGCTCTTTCATCAGAATGCAGTGCAAGGAGTCCTAGTTCCACAATAAATCGTTGTTTTGTTCCATAATGTCCAATACTAGTGTCCAATTAGCTGCATTTGCTAGCACTTTCAGCTCACGTGCCCAAAAGCTGACGCTGGTCCAGGAGAACTCGGACGAAAACTTCAAAAATATATATTCCAGGTCGAATAAACTGGTCAAACTAAGTAGAGAATCAATCTTCAGGATGTTATTTTCATATATATCCAATAACGTTCCAACCGGAGCATACGTTTTCATCTGCAGCCAAATGGAACAATGGTGACACCCACAGACAAAAGTTCACACCAGAAGCTCCATTCCACGTTCTACTGAATGAGGACATCTAGTGGAAGGCGTAGGAAGTGCTACCAGATCCATATCTTATTTGGAAGTGGATAGGCGATGACTTGAAAATAGACATGTATTCAGAATTTCACTTCCTGTTTGGAAGATTGCCTGCCCTATGAGTTCTGTTATACTCACAGACATAATTCAAACAGTTTTAGAAATGTCAGAGTGTTTTCTATCCAATAGTAATAATAATATGCATATATTAGCAATCTAGGACAGAGTAGGATGCAGTTCACTATGGGCACGCAATTCATCCAAAGTGAAAATACTGCCCCCTATCCCTAACAAGTTTTAATGATGTTACTCCTTGAATCTCTCAATCAATCAGCAATGCCGCAAAAATGATGTTAGCTCTTAGATGGCAATCACCACACCCTCTCCCAATTTCTCTCTTTGTTTACAGAGGTGCTACTCTCAGATAATAGCATTGTTTTCTTTTGCCGAAAAGCCTTTTTGAAATCTGACATGTTGGCTGGATTCACAACACGTGTAGCTTTAATTTGCTATATTGCGTGTGTGATTTCATGAAAGTTTTATTTTTATAGTAATTTATTTGAATTTGGTGCTCTGCATTTTCACTGGCTTTTGGCCAGGTGGGACGCGTCCCACATATCCCAGAGAGGTTTTAAATTAATTAAACATGTAAGTTCAGCAGTAAAACGTTTTTTTTTTTGCTTAATTAACAAATCACATAATAAGTTGCATGTTCGTATTCCATGTTCAATAATAGTGGTTAACATGATTTTTGAATAACTACCCCATCGCTGTATCCCACAGATAATTTTATCTGTAAATTCCCTCCATTGAGTAGTGAGTTTCAAGCATGGATTCAACCACAAATACCAGGGAAGTTTTTCAATGCCTCGCAAAGAATGGCACCGATGTGTAAAAACAAAAAGAACAGTCGCTAAATATCTTTTTGAGCATGTTGAAGTTACTAATGATTAATTATCAATACACCCAGCCACTACAAGGACAAAGGCGTCCTTCCTAATTCAGTTGCCAGAGAGGAAGGAAACTGCTCAGGAATTTCACCATGAGGCCCATGGTGATTTTAAAATAGTTACAAAGTTTAATGGTGGTTACATGAGAACTGACGATGGATTAACAATATTGTAGTTACTCCAGAATACTAACCTAAAAGACAGAGTTAAAAGAAGGAAGGCTATACAGAATACAAATATTCTAAAACATGCATCTTGTTTGCAACCAGGTACTTAGTAATACTGCAAAAAAATGTGGCAAAGAAATTAACTTTTTGTCCTGAATATAAAGCATTGTGTTTGGTGCAAATCCAACACAACACATCACTGAGTACCATATGTCACTGACCGGCTCGATTCGGTTTTATGTAGCAAGACCGTAGTAGTCTTACGTTGTCCTTTTTTTTTTTTACGTTGGAGTAAAGTAGAGACTCAGAGATAGAAAATAGTATATGGGAAAGTAATTCTGCTTTGAAAGTTGACAAACTCACTTCTGAGAAAATGTCCCTAGAATGTTCTGGTACACCTAATGGAGAGCTCTTCTTTGTCTACACCCTTTCAGCATCGTTCACACCCTCTAAAGCCTTAGCCCCACTCATCTCTTTAAGGATTCACGTGTGAGGTCATGTACTAAACAACCAAAGATTTCAAGACTAAAGGCTGGTTTATGCTACGGGAGGGTACGCAAATTTAATCTGGAGTGCCAGTGTGCTCAGAGTGCACTCTGGACATCCATAAACTAAGAGCATTTTCAGATTGTCTGTTCATAAATTCAGAGTGTTTTGCTCTCGGAGTGTTCAGAGCGCACACTGGACTCTCTGGCCGAGGAGTAGGGTTGATCCGAGAGTTCTGACCTAACAACAGCAGTCAAGCACCCAAGCTAACTGGCTAACATTTGCTAGCTTACAGAGAACAGCTTAATCTGACCTTTTTACTTGCCCTAACAGAGCTGGTTAGGCTGTTTTTATGTTACCCAGAGTGTTGGTGACTGCAACTGTGCTGCTGGCAACAGTGTAATTACAATTTTTTGTCAATGTTTACTGATACCGGCCATGTTCAATGGGTTTTGAGCATTCGTAAATTCATCAGTTAGAGTGCTCTGAAATTGGAGCAGATGTACAGTAGCTGGTAAATTCGCTCTGGCTGTCTATCGACAGTTGTCGCAGTAACATAATGAACATTCTATTGAAATGGTTACTTGCATAAGGGAGTCTTTTGTATAGACATGTAGCTAGCTAGCTAAACAATGAACCATAATCCCAACTCATAACGTTTCTACCCTGCATGAATCTGCAGGTAGCTAACAAAACCAGGCTATAACTAGCAATGCAAATGGTTCTGAGATACGAATAAAATAACTACACAGATCATGCACGTAACGTTAGCTAGCAAGCCAGCCAGCTAACGTTAGCCAGCTAGCTAACAGTACAGTAACTGGAAATGAAAACGACTTTCTGACAAAATTAGAAACGTGTAATATCTAAAAATGTAACTAGCTAGATTGAATAACTACCCCATCGCTGTATCCCACATAATTCTGCCATAATGCCACTGATTTCAAAACTCGGTCCTCCAGAAAGTGGAGAACAACTACGTGATATCTTTCAAAAAAAGACCCGTTAGAAAGGATTACCTACAAATACTGACCAGCTCATGTCATTGACAGAAGAATCCTACATGGCCAACCAATCCGAACTCATCTCTCAGCATGTCTAGCCCACTCATTATCTCAGCCAATCATGGCTAGCGGGAAGGTTGCTTATTTTTTCTGTGGCTAAACCAACTAGGCTCGTAACTTAACAATTTTATTCGTATTTATAGATGTCATGCAAATTTGTTATTAAGGCACATGAAAGTTCACATGTTCCAGAAGGCATTTCTGCCAGAAAACGCATTTTGATTTAAAAAAAAGTTTATGTTCAAATGGCTCTCCTGTGAAGTAGTGATGCTCGGCATATGCCTAGTTTCCTGAAACGAGTCACATATTTCATATCATTCTTGAATGGAAGAAGTTTGGAATCACCAAGACTCTTCCTAGAGCTGGCCGCACGGCCAAACTGAGCAATCAGGGGAGAAGGGCCTTGGTCAGGGAGGTGAACAAGAACCTGGTGGTCACTCTGACAGATCTCCAGAGTTCCTCTGTGAGCACCTTTCAGACGGACAACCATCTTTGCAGCACTCCACCAAACAGGCCTTTATGGTAGAGCGGTCAGACGGAAGCCACTTCTACAGTGCCTTGCGAAAGTATTCGGCCCCCTTGAACTTTGCGACCTTTTGCCACATTTCAGGCTTCAAACATAAAGATATAAAACTGTATTTTTTTTGTGAAGAATCAACAACAAGTGGGACACAATCATGAAGTGGAACAACATTTATTGGATATTTCAAACTTTTTTAACAAATCAAAAACTGAAATATTGGGCGTGCAAAATTATTCAGCCCCCTTAAGTTAATACTTTGTAGCGCCACCTTTTGCTGCGATTACAGCTGTAAGTCGCTTGGGGTATGTCTCTATCAGTTTTGCACATCGAGAGACTGACATTTTTTCCCATTCCTCCTTGCAAAACAGCTCGAGCTCAGTGAGGTTGGATGGAGAGCATTTGTGAACAGCAGTTTTCAGTTCTTTCCACAGATTCTCGATTGGATTCAGGTCTGGACTTTGACTTGGCCATTCTAACACCTGGATATGTTTATTTTTGAACCATTCCATTGTAGATTTTGCTTTATGTTTTGGATCATTGTCTTGTTGGAAGACAAATCTCCGTCCCAGTCTCAGGTCTTTTGCAGACTCCATCAGGTTCTTCTTCCAGAATGGTCCTGTATTTGGCTCCATCCATCTTCCCATCAATTTGAACCATCTTCCCTGTCCCTGCTGAAGAAAAGCAGGCCCAAACCATGATGCTGCCACCACCATGTTTGACAGTGGGGATAATGTGTTCAGGGTGATGAGCTGTGTTGCTTTTACGCCAAACATAACGTTTTGCATTGTTGCCAAAAAGTTCCATTTTGGTTTCATCTGACCAGAGCACCTTCTTCCACATGTTTGGTGTGTCTCCCAGGTGGCTTGTGGCAAACTTTAAACAACACTTTTTATGGATATCTTTAAGAAATGGCTTTCTTCTTGCCACTCTTGGAAAAAGGCCAGATTTGTGCAATATACGACTGATTGTTGTCCTATGGACAGAGTCTCCCACCTCAGCTGTAGATCTCTGCAGTTCATCCAGAGTGATCATGGGCCTCTTGGCTGCATCTCTGATCAGTCTTCTCCTTGTATGAGCTGAAAGTTTAGAGGGACGGCCAGGTCTTGGTAGATTTGCAGTGGTCTGATACTCCTTCCATTTCAATATTATCGCTTGCACAGTGCTCCTTGGGATGTTTAAAGCTTGGGAAATCTTTTTGTATCCAAATCCGGCTTTAAACTTCTTCACGACAGTATCTCGGACCTGCCTGGTGTGTTCCTTGTTCTTCATGATGCTCTCTGCTCTTTTGACGGACCTCTGAGACTATCACAGTGCAGGTGCATTTATACGGAGACTTGATTACACACAGGTGGATTGTATTTATCATCATTAGTCATTTAGGTCAACATTGGATCATTCAGAGATCCTCACTGAACTTCTGGAGAGAGTTTGCTGCACTGAAAGTAAAGGGGCTGAATAATTTTGCACGCCCAATTTTTCAGTTTTTGATTTGTTAAAAAAGTTTGAAATATCCAATAAATGTCGTTCCACTTCATGATTGTGTCCCACTTGTTGTTGATTCTTCACAAAAAAATACAGTTTTATATCTTTGTTTGAAGCCTGAAATGTGGCAAAAGGTCGCAAAGTTCAAGGGGGCCGAATACTTTCGCAAGGCATTGTAAGTAAAAAGCACATGACAGCACGCTTGGTGTTTGCCAAAAGGCACCTAAAGACTCTCAGACCATGACAAACAAGATTCTCTGGTCTGATGAAAACAAGATTGAAATATTTAGCCTGAATGCCAAGGGTCATGTCTGGAGGAAACCTGGCACCATCCCTACTGTGAAGCATGATTGTGGCAGCATCATACTGTGGGGATGTTTTTCGGAGGCAGGGACTGGGAGACAAGTCAGGATCGAGGGAAAGATGAACGGAGCAAAGTACAGAGAGATCCTTGATGAAAACCTGCTCCAGAGCGCTCAGGACCTTAGACTGGGGAGAAGGTTCACCTTCCAAAAGGACAACGACCCTAAGCATACAGCCAAGACAACGCAGGTGTGACTTCGGTACAAGTCTCTGAATGTCCCTGAGTGGCCCAGCCACACCCCACCCAACCTGACAGAGCTTGAGAGGATCTGCAGAGAAGAATGGGAGAAACTTCACAAATACAGGTGTGCCAAGCTTGTAGCGTCATACCCAAGAAGACTCGAGGCTGTAATCACTGCCAAAGGTGCATCAACAAAGTCAAGGGGTCAGAATACTTTCCGAATGCGCTGTACGTGAGTACAAACGTTACCACTGGCCCAATTTTGACAAAACTTGGCTGAATGATGCGTCTTGCCATAGAGATCCGGCATTTACAATATTACAATGATTGGCCCAAGGAGGGCGTTATAGTAATAATCTGAAATTCCACACTTTGAACAAGTGTATCTCCTTTTCCTTTTTTTAGCTGCAGTTAATTAAAACATTTTATAAACACATCTCCTAATGAGAAACAAGTTTCCCATAAGGACCTATAAGCTCTGCCCATTATACTTTCTGAAAATTGGACTTTGTCCCCAACCAAACTTTGAAGAAGTTTTTCTCCTGCCCCGTTTGAGCTACAGTCATGCTCTTTTGTACATACAGTGCCTTCAGAAAGTATTTACACCCCTTTACTTTCTTCACATTCTTTGTGTTTCAATGTGGGATTAAAACGGATTTGTCATTTTGTCAACGAACTACACAAAATACTCTAATATCAAAGTTGAAGACAAATTCTAACATTTGTTAAAAACGTAGGAAAAATAAACACTAATATATCTTGATTGGATTAGTATTCACCTCCCTGAGTCAATACATGTTAGAGACCCCTTTGGCAGGGATTACAGCTGTTAGTCTTTTGCTGTGAGCCTCTAAATGCTTTGCACACCTGCATTGTACAATATTTGCGCATTATTCTTCAAGCTCTTTCAAGTTGGTCGTTGATCATAGTTAGACAGCCATTGTTTCTAGTCTTGCCATAGATTTTCAAGCCGATTTAAGTCAAAACTGATGCAGCCACCATGCCTGAAAATACGAAGAGTGGTACTCAATATTGGATTTGCCCCAAACGTTTAACTTTGTGTTCATGATAAAAATATAATTTGCTGCCCCAAAAAATTCAGTATTACTTTATTGCAAACTGGATGCATGTTTTGGAATATTTTTATTCTGTACAGAGTTCCTTCTTTTCAGTTAGGTTCACTGAAGTTAGTATTGCTGTTGATCCATCCTCAGTTTTCTCCCATCACAGCCATTAAATTACGTCACCTTTAGCCTCATGGTGATATCCCTGAGTGTTTTCCTTCCAACAGTAAGGAAGGGTGCCTTTTTGTAGTGACTGGGACCATCCAAAGCCTAATAACGTCACCATTCACAAAGGGATATTCAATGTCTTCTTTTTTTTTTTATACACACATCTACCAATCGGTGTCCCTCATTGCGAAGCATTGGAAAACCTCTCTGATCCTTGTGGTTGAATCTGGGCTTGCCATTCACAAGTTGACCTCTTGGACGTTCAGTACAGGTCCCGGTTAAGTTGCAGTATAATGTTATAATAAGGTATTTTGATGTCCATTAGGGAACATTAGGAATATGTTCCTAATTGGTTCTGATAGGAAGTTATCCATGTGACATTCAATGACCACAAGGGGACGTTTCATGACGGTCCCAAGGAAACGTCCCAAGAGGGACCTTCTTGTAGTTCCCTGTAAGTTACCAAGATATCACTGAGGACCATGTCAATACTTTTTTTAGGATGTTCAGGACTTTTTTATTTTACTAGTCATTAGGACGTTGCGTGATGGTCCCAAGGGAATGTACTCTGGGGGACCTTTTTGTAGGTCCCAGTAAGTTACCAGGACGTCACTGAGGACAGGGAAACTTTGTCTAGTTCCCTGAAAGTTACTAGGGCGTCGTTGAGGACCATGTGAGGACATCTTCAAGACGTTCTCAGGACATTTGTTTTATAAGTAAAGTCATCAAATGGGATGGGTGATTTCAAGGTAAGTAGGATGCTGCTCAGCTAAAATAGTGCAAAACTTTAATCAATGACAATATGATTACATTTGACATATTCACTTTTATAGTACAGACTTTGATATGACTCCAGCTAGACTTTGAATTCACAACCTCTGGATTTGGAGTATACTGATCTTTCTACATTGTAAGTGTATAGCATTCTTCATAAGTCCCCTACACATTAATTAACTATAACACATCTCTGCACTTAGCAAAAGAGTGCACTGCTATTTCAGTTATCAGTCAAAATCTCTTAAGGATACACCCCCTTTTTTAAATATTCACCTAAATTCACATATCTAACTGCCTGTAGCTCGGGCACTGAAGCAAGGATACACATATTCTTGGTACCATTTGAAAGGAAACACTTTGAAATTTGTGGAAATGTGAAAGGAATGTAGGAGAGCATAACACAACAGTTCTGGTGAAAGATAAAACAAACTGCTCTTTTGTATTTTTTTTGTATTATCATCTTTGTTTTGCAAGAGAAAGGACATAATGTATTATTCCAGCCCAGGTGCAATTTCGATTTTAGCCACTAGATGGCAGCAATGTATGTGCAACATTTTCGACTGATCCAATGACCATTGCATTTCTGTTCAAAATGTTGTATCAAGACTGCCCAAATGTGCCTAATTTGTTTATTAATAACTTTTCATGTACAAAATTGTGCACTCTCCTCAAACAATAGCATACTATTATTTAACTGTAATAGCTATTGTAAATTGGACAGTGCAGTTAGATGAACAAGAATGTAAGCTTTCTGCCAATATCAGATATGTCTATGTCCTGGGAAATGTTCTTGTTACTTACAAACTCATGCTAATTGCATTAGCCCACGCTAGCTCAACCGTCCCGTGGAAGGGACACTGATCCCGGAGAAGTTTTAATCAGACTAATCTCTCATCAGTGATTTGATTGACTTATTTCAGCCATTTGAGGCTTTGCAATGTACTGTATAGTTAGCTATCTAATATTTTTTAATGTTTCTCCTGAATCACTGTAAAAAATAAACTTGTTTTTCTTCCGTGTATTTTAAAAATATTTGAGATTTACTTTGAAGTGCAAAGTGTAACAATACAGGTGAAAGCTGGCGTTGACACAGACACGGTGGCGTAACAGGAAGATTGGAAATCTGTGAACTACGAGGTTGTGAGTTTAAATTCCAGGTGAGAACACGTTGAATAATAATTACTGTAAATTAACATACACAATGCAATTATATATTTAAAATAGGTGAGCATGCCCGGGTAGGCGGGTCAAATATTTTGGGGGTGGAGGAGATCGTTTCTCTTTGACCACAAGACGACGTCCTGACGACTTATACACTGAATGTCCTGCCTAATAATCTCCTGTCCCTGTCCTCAATGCCGGGAATTAGACAAAAACTCAGAGGAGACCAGCACAGAACGCTGAAAGAACGTCCTTTAAATGCCCTTGGAGACGTCCCCCTAACAAACCGGGAACAAGACAAAAAACCTCCAGGGGACCATGACACAAACTATCGCTAGGAGATGCTAGAGCGCCGTGTTGTACACTTGTAGCAATTGTTCTGCCAATACTGCAACCTGACCTAGCTAACTTTTTTGAGCCTCCAACCGTACAACCAACTCAGCACGGAGATTTGTTTTCGTCAGTGGTGTTGTTTTCCCCCTTGGTGACATGTGAACTTCAGACCGTGTTACTTGGATCTATTCCCAAAATGCCCGTTGGGTAAGAGGCCAGTGCTGTGAGATGCTATGGGACAGGTGTTTCGCACGTGGCCAGCCTGTTAACCAAGTGTTGTATATCAAAACCAATAATCTGGGCGTCTTGGTTTGCCAGCTAGCAGTATTAGTGAGTACATTGATTAGTCACGTTAGCTAAGCAGGTGTAAACTCTGCACAAGTAAAGTCATTAGTTTGCACATGAGACATGAGTCATTCACGTTTCAAAGTAGTATTGTTATGTGCACTGGATACATCAGGTTTAAAACAGTACAATGAAATGCTTAACTTGTGAGCTCTTTCCCAACAATGCAGAATAAAGGTAATAGGTAATAATTCAAACCACAGGTTTTCAATGGGGTTCAAGTCCAGAGACTGAGCTGGACAGTGGAAAATGTAGAGTTTGTGGTCAATTAACAATTTATTTGGATTTTTATACGTGCTTTGGGTTATTGTCTTTCTGGAATATCCACTTGCGCCCAAGTTTCAGCCTCTTCACAGAGGCAACCAGGTTTTGGGCTACAATGTCCTGGTACAGGGTAAAGTTCAAGATGCCCTCGACCCAGGATCAGTGGACTTTAACCCCACTGAAAACCTGCGGTTTGAAATGAAGAGGGCAGTCCATAAGCGCAGACAAATGATATGAAGGACCTGGAAAGATTCTGTATGGAGGAAAGGTCTAAGATCCTTCCCAATGTGTTCTCCAATCTTATACAACATTTTCGAAAAAGACACTGCTGTTATTGTCACAACGTAATGTACTGAAAACAGGGGTGCCAATAATTTTCTGAAAAAAGTATTACTTGTTAAACAAAATCTCTATCTCTAAGCAATTATATGAGTAAAAAATAAGATAATTTCCTCCAAAAAATGTAGCATACAATATAGCTCAGTATTCTTATTATTTATTTTATACAGTCTTTTCTGCTCATCTTTATCGAGGGTGCCAATCATTTTGAACGCAACTGTATATTTAAATTGATGGAGATGTCTGTATAGTGGCACATGTTCTTCCTCAAGCCCTATAATAATATTTTCTTGAACATACCGTGACTGGCAATTGTTGCCCATATGTCATATTGGCTATAGCTACGTTGTAATGACTAAATGGAGAGAGACAGATTTACATTTACTATGTAACATCTGAGTCTAGGTTGGTTGTGGAGCCAGGCATGGACATGCTGGCAACTGCCATATTGGATCTGGAGAGAAAAAGAGAGCATACAGTGTATCAGTTACGCAGTATGTTTTATGCATTATGTCCACCATGTTGGACCATTCCTAAGCACCTACAGTACACCAGGGGTGGCTAAGCCTGGTCCTGGTGGGGGACACATTATCTTTTGTCTAGAGACCATGATTAAAGCGGTATTTCACCCTAATTACAAAAAGTCCTTTTTTTGATTACTTTAAAAGGACACATTCCCTCATTTTTCCTCATGCTATTTCCAAATAACAATGTAAATGAAAATATGTCTTACCTTTCCCCGTAATTCTTAGTTATCCAAAGGCAAAAGTTTTCCTCTCTGGTTAGTCGCGCTCTCCTCCACTAAGTCTTCTCCCCTCCTCTGTCAGTGGAGGTTTCTGAGCCTGGGATTCTGCTCTAGCCATCTAGGATATTTCTGGATGCTTCACATGATATTCCCAGGGTGGTGGGCCAACTTTTTCTCTTCCCCCCTCGTGGCTCAGATTGCTCCTGAGGGGGAGCTGGCCTAGTTTTTTTAAGAGGGACAGAGGGCACTGAACAACAAAATAAATAGCTGGAGCTCTTGGGAGTAATAGCGAGGTATCCCAAAACGTGTGAGTACAGCAGTGGAGGCTCCTCAGAGGAGGAAGGGGAGGACTATCGTCCTCAGTGAAATTTCATATTTGTTTTTATAGTGAACATTTAAAAAAGTTATCCTTTTTAAAACTATACTAAATATATTCATATGTCACCAAATAATTGGTTAAAATACACTGTTTTACAATGAAGGTCTACTGTAACTTCAACAGCACTGTCTGGGCTAGCACCAAGGTGTAGCCGGAGGACAGCTAGCTTCCGTCCTCCTCTGGCTACATTGACTTCAATACAAAACCTAGGAGGCTAGCAGGCCTCACCCCCTTCCATTGACATGGTAATTCTGACCACTTCCGGAGGACATCCTCCAACCAATCAAAGCTTTTGCAGTATGAACTGACATGTTGTCCATCCAATCATAGATGTAGGATCATCCTAGTGTGCTGTATTGGGATTGTGCCACAGAGCATTATGGGGGTTCTATGTTGAGAAGGTTGGTGACATTGTTGGATAGAGATTAAGAGTGAAGAGTGATAGTTGAGGATTTTGGGACATTATTCAATTCAAATTAGTTTTTTCAAATTACAGGAGATGTATATTATAAATAGTTTTATGGGTTTAGAACTTTATTTTTGTGTTCAGTTAGTGCAATTTATTAAAATGTGGCTTGCTAACTTCAATAGCTAGCTAGCTACCAGCACCAGTGTGCAGTTTTCTCCTCCAGAATGGTAGAATGCCCAAAGCTGCCGAAAATGTGGTGGAGTTTTTGTTGAAGAACCCCTTTCATTCTCTGGGGTACACGGTGCAAATTAAAAGCGAGGGTTGACCTCTGCCTGAGATCAGTTTCATTATCTGGAATTAATCATTCGACATAATGAGTATTTTTTTTAATAAGACCTACAGTTGCATATGCTTGCATGATGCAAACATGCATAAAGCAAGCTCAACCCTGTGAGTTCTATTGTCTATCAGTTGTTGTCTATGTATCTGGGTAGAGGAAATCCCCCTCCTAATCTAGTCTAAATATCATTTATATGAACAAATATAAGGTAGCTGCAGTTTGACAGGGTTTTCATCCCCCCCAAGGCCAGGAGTTTTTTTCAAGAGTTTTTAAAAATATGATTAGGAAAAACTGGTCCCATCATAGCCCATATAACACCTTTTTAGAACTGATTAATCACTGTCATACCTTATAGGGTCCAGAGTTTTCCTAGTTAGGTTAACATATAAGGAAAAACTCCAGGCCACAGGGGGTAAAAATTGCCCCACCGCTCTGGGGCCTATGGTGCCACCAGTCGCTTGCAGTTGTCAGTTCTCGTCAGGTACGTGGATGATCAGGGCTTTATTCAGGAATGTTTCTTGGGCCACTTTGATGTGTCAAGTGGGCGAGATGTGCAGTCTGTGTTTGACTTGATGAATTTTGAGATGTCTGAGTTTAACATTATAGAGACCTACGATGGTGCAGCTGTAATGGAATGTATCTGCTATTTGTATTTACTGCTAAGTCCCCTGATGTTCCATGATTAAGAGGTGATGACTACTCCACTCCACTACCATTGTCAACTTTCTCCTGACATGAACTGAAGCCACAACGTTTCATGTGCCCGCTCATCCACTGCACATTGAATGTTTCCCTTCCAAGCACTGTGAGTACCCCTATCAATTTTCTCTCATTACTGTATGTAGACTCAATCACATTATTACACATCAAAGATTTTACTTTTGTAGTAGTGTGTAGTGTCTTGTGTTATTGTTTTTTGTCTTCCCAGTAAAATGTTGTCCTGCACTGGTCAAGCCTCTGAACACCTCAACTCATGCCACGTAACCTCATTCAATCACTGCTGTGATCCTTTTCCAACACTGTGTAAGTAGCCCTCTCATTCCCCTTCCCCATAATATTGTACTATACATGTCTTTATTAAAATGCTTTAGGTTAAAATAATTAGTCTTTGATGATTTTTGAAACACACTTTGTGGTCTCTCGTGCATTCCGCATCTATACAGTGGTTCTTCCATCCTCCTCAATTCTTCAAGTCACCAGCCTCCACTGGAGTACAGTATCTTATTAATCAGGAAATGGGCCAAAATGGGTCCATTTGTACATGTTACTTTATTTACTGACTGTTCAATGGAAACTGTGAGTCATCCCAAGTACAGTGTTCAGGCGTGTAGTTCTCCTGTGCTTGGTCAGACTCTTTCTGTGTCTGGATCAGGGTTTGTTGTGGCGAGTTGACTTGTCTTGTTCCTTATGTTGAGTGGTCTGGTATTGTGTTGGGTTTCAATCACAGCAATGCAAAAAAGTGTTTATTGCGGATGCCTGTTCCGTATTTTTAGACAAACAAATGCATGGGAAAGGGGTCAAGTTTATTGACAAGGTAACCTTCTCCCTGTTGTGTTGGCAGGCCACACTGCATCTTGTGTTAGTTTAATTCTGAACCCAGCATACTTTACATTTATTTTCGTATGAGGGCAAGGATACAGATACCCCAATAGGCTGGATTACAGAATATCAGCCAATATAGTTACAGTCGCGTCATCAATGAGTCTTTTGTAGAGCTTAAGGGTTAACTCAGTAATAACCTCAGTACTAAGGTCAGGGGTAAGTAAAGTACTTGTTTAATTGTTTGTTTTGGTACAGAACAAGAAATGAAAGGCTTTTGCAGAAAGCCTGCCGTTGACAGAAAACACAATGTATAGTTGTATTTCCAAAAAGTGGAAATATAAGTGTGAAAATGTGTATGCCTGTTCGTAACTTCAAAATAGGAAACAACTTGTCCATTGCTGTTTACCACTTCTCCAAGTAGATCTTGGATTAAAAGTTAACTTCATGTGAAGTAACAAAATCAATCTTACATAAACGTTATTTCAACATTGTTCTGTCTGTAACCAACATTTGCTAAAGTACTATTTAGAAAGACGGTCTCAGAATTTCTTCTTCGACCACAATAAAAAATACTTTTGACCAGCTGAAACAAGTCACACAATTTTTCTTGAGGAAACTGACCCTTTCTAGCTAGCTAGCAAGCATAGCTACACACAATAATACCAAAGTCATTATCAGCATGTGAAGTAGCTAGTTAACAGTAAAATCAATTTAGGAGTCTACAATCTCACCATGTTCAACCTGCAGATCGATGTGCCAGATAGGTGAAGGCAGGGGTGAAAGTAGATTTGATTTCTTACGGGTACGGGACACCCAAATGCTCACACACATTTTTTTTAAAGAAGCTAATGATCCCCTGTGGCCAAATCACTCTTTCTGGTGTAGTACCTATTTTGAATGATTTGATCTATTTCTGTATAGGCTAATTAGGTTAATTAGGCTATATCATTTTGGCTATTTAATTCAATTTACTTTAGGGAATGTTTAGCTTTCCCTAGCCTTATGGACACTCCAAAATAAGCATTTTAACTTCTGACCCACAGGGAATGTGATGAAAGTAATAAAAGCTGAAATAATTAATTCTCGCAACTATTATTCTGACATTTCACATTCTTAAAATAAAGTGGTGATCCTAACTGACCTAAGACAGGGAATGTTTACTAGGATGAAATGTCAGGAATTGTGAAAAACCTGAGTTTAAATGTATTTGGCTAAGGTGTATGTAAACTTACGACTTCAACTGTAGTGCAGTAATATCTAATAAGTAATATCTAACAATTTCACAACAAAACAATACACACAAATCTAAAGTAAAGGAATGGAATTAAGAATATATAAATATTGGACGAGCAATGTCGGAGCTGCATTGACTAAAATACAGTAGAGTAGAATAGAGTAGAGAGTAGAGAGTAGAATAGAGAGTAGAATAGAGAGTAGAGTAGAATAGAATACAGTATATACATATGAGATGAGTAATGCAAAATATGTAAACATTATTAAAGTGACTAGTGTTCCATTAATAAAGTGATCAGTGATTTCAAGTCTATGTATTGCAAAAGTTTTCATCCCCCATTTTCTTGCATAACAACCTGTAATTTGAATGGATTTTTCATGTAATGGACATACACAAAATAGTCCAAATTTGTGAAGTGAAATTTAAAAAATTACTTGTTTCAATAAATTCTAAAAAATAAAAAATGGAATAGTGGTGCGTGCATAAATATTCACCCCCTTTGCTATGAAGCCTCTAAATAAGATCTGGTGCAACCATTTACCTTCAGAAGTCAAATAATGAGTTAAATAAAGTCCACCTGTGTGCAATCTAAGTGTCACATGATCTGTCACATGATCTCAGTGTATATACACCTGTTCTGAAAGACCCCAGAGTCTGCAACACCACTAAGCAAGGGGCACCACCAAGCAAGAGGCACCATGAAGACCAAGGAGCTCTTCAAACAGGTCAGGGATAAAGTTGTGGAGAAGTACAGATCAAGGTTGGGTTATAAAAAAATATCCAAAACTTTGAACATCCCATGGAGCACCATTAAATCCATTATTAAAAAATGGAAAGAATATGGCACCACAAAAAAACTACCAAGTGAGGGCCGCCCACCAAAACTCCCAGTCAGTCCAGGCAAGGAGGGCATTAATCAGAGAGGCAACAAAGAGACCAAATATAACCCTGATGGAGCTGCAAAGCTCCACAGTGGAGCTTGGAGTATTTGTCAATAGGACCACTTTAAAGCCATACACTCCACAGAGCAAGGCTTTACGGAAGAGTGGCCAGAAAAAAGCGATTGCTTAAAAACTTCTTAGGGCTGCAATCCCGTTAACGGGATTGATATGACAACAGCCAGTGAAAGTGCAGAGCGTCAAATTCAAACAACAGAAATCTCATAATTAAAATTCCTCAAACATACATGTATCTTATACCATTTTAAAGGTAATCATGTTGTTAATCCCACCAAAGTGTCTGATTTCAAATAGGCTTTACAGCGAAAGCACCACAAACGATTATGTTTGGTCAGAGCCAAGCCACAGAAAAATAAAGCCATTTTTACAGCCAAAGAGAGTCACAAAAAACACAAATAGAGATCAAATTAATCACTCACCTTTGATGATCTTCATCAGATGTCACTCATAGGACTTCATGTTACACAATACATGTATGTTTTGTTCGATAAAGTGCATATTTATATCAAAAAATCTCAGTATACATTGGCGCGTTATGTTCACTAGTTCCAAAAACATCCGGTGATATTGCAGAGAGCCACATCATTTTCCAGAAATACTCATTATAAATGTCGATGAAAATACAATTGTTGGACATGGAAATATAGATACACTTCTCCTTAATGCAACCGCTGTGTCAGATTTTTAAAAAGCTTTACGGAAAAAGCAAAACATGCAATAATCTGAGTACAGCTTTCAGACAACAAAGCAGCCAAAAAGATATCCGCCATATTGGGTATCAACATTAGTCATAAATAGCGTTATAAATATTCACTTACCTTTGATGATCTTCATCAGAATGCACTCCCAGGAATCCCAGTTCCACATTAAATGTTTGATTTGTTCGATAATGTCCATCATTTTTGTCCAAAGAGCTGCTTTTGTTAGCACGTTTGGTAAACAAATCCAAAGTCATGAAGCGCGTTCCCAAGTTGCAGATGAAATGTCAAAAAGTTCAATTTCTGTCCGTTGAAACATGTCAAACGGTGTATGGAATCAATCTTTAGGATGTTTTTAACATAAACTTAAATAATATTCCAAGCGGAGAATTCCTTTGTCTTCAGAAAAGTGAAATGCGCGTGACCAACACGTGACTGCTGGCAGACCTCTGACTCATTCCTCTCTCATTCGGTCCCACTTTACAGTAGAATCCTCAAACAAGTTTCTAAAGACGGTTGACATCTAGTGGAAGCCTTAGGAAGTGCAACATAACCAATATCCCACTGTGTATTCAATAGGGGCTGGGTTGAAAATCGACCAACCTCAGATTTCCCACTTCCTGTTTGTGTTTCTTCTCATGTTTTGCCCATCATATGAGTTCTGTTATACTCACAGACATCATTCAAACAGTTTTAGAAACTTCAGTGTTTTCTATCCAATACTACTAATAATATGCATATATTAGCAACTGGGACTGAGGAGCCGGGCCATTTACTCTGGGCATCTTTCATCCAAGCTACTCAATACTGCCCCTACAGCCATAAGAATTTAATTAAAGAAAAAAATAAGCAAAAATATTTGGTGTTCACCAATAGGCATGTGGGAGTCTCCCCAAGCACATGGAAGAAGATACTCTGGTCAGATGAAACAAACATTTAGCTTTTTGGCCATCAAGGAAAACACTATGTCTGGAAAAAACCCAACACTCTCATCACCCCGAGAATACCATCCCCACAGTGAAGCATGGTTGAGACAGCATCATGCTGTGGGGATGTTTTTCATCGTCAGGGACTGGGAAACTGGTCAGAATTGAAGGAATGATGGATGGTGCGTCACTTGAGTGGGTTGAGTCACTGACGTGGTCTTCCTGTCTGGGTTGGCGCCCCCCCTTGGGTTGTGCCGTGGCGGAGATCTTTGTGGGCTATACTCGGCCTTGTCTCAGGATGGTAAGTTGGTGGTTGAAGATATCCCTCTAGTGGTGTGGGGGCTGTGCTTTGGCAAAGTGGGTTGGGTTATATCCTTCCTGTTTTGCCCTGTCCGGGGGTATCATCGGATGGGGCCACAGTGTCTCTTGACCCCTCCTGTCTCAGCCTCCAGTATTTATGCTGCAGTAGTTTACGTGTCGGGGGGCTAGGGTCAGTTTGTTATATCTGGAGTACTTCTCCTGTCTTATGCAGTGTCCTGTGTGAATTTCAGTATGCTCTCTCTAATTCTCTCTTTCTCTCTTTCTTTCTCTCTCTCGGAGGACCTGAGCCCTAGGACCATGCCTCAGGACTACCTGGCATGATGACTCCTTGCTGTCCCCAGCCCACCTGGCCGTGCTGCTGCTCCAGTTTCAACTGTTCTGCCTGCGGCTATAGAACCCTGACCTGTTCACCGGACATGCTACCTGTCCCAGACCTGCTGTTTTTAACTCTCTAGAGACAGCAGGAGCGGTAGAGATACTCTTAATGATCGGCTATGAAAAGCAAACTGACATTTACTCCTGAGGTGCTGACTTGCTGCACCCTTGACAACTACTGTGATTATTATTATTTGATCATGCTGGTCATTTATGAACATTTGAACATCTTGGCCATGTTCTGTTATCTCCATCCAGCACAACCAGAAGAGGACTGGCCACCCCTCATAGCCTAGTTCCTCTCTAGGTTTCTTCCTAGGTTTTGGCCTTTCTAGGTAGTTTTAGCTTCTACACCTGCATTGCTTGCTGTTTGGGGTTTTAGGCTGGGTTTCTGTACAGCACTTTGAGATATCAGCTGATGTAAGAAGGGCTATATAAATACATTTGATTTGATGCTAAATACAGAGAAATTCTGGAGGGAAACCTGTTTCAGTCTTCCAGATGTTCACCTTCCAGCAGGACAATGACTCTAAGCATACTGCTAAAGTAACACTTGAGTGGTTTAAGGGGAAACATTTAAATGTCTTGGAATTGCCTAATCACAGCCTAGAACTAAATCCAACTGAGAATCTGTGGTAAGATTGCTGTACACCAGCGGAACCCATCCAACTTGAAGGAGCTGGAGCAGTTTTGCCTTGAAGAATGGGCAAAAATTCCAGTGGCTAGATGTGCCAAGCTTATAGAGACATACCCCAAGAGACTTGCAGCTGTAATTGCTGCAAAAGCTGGCTCTACAAAGTATTGACCTTAGGGGGTGAATAGTTATGCATGCTCAAGTTTTCAGTTTTTTTGTTGTATTTCTTGCTTGTTTCACAATAAAAAAATATTTAGCATCTTCAAAGTGGTAGGCATGTTGTGTTAATCAAATGATACAAACCCCCCAAAACGACATTTTAATTCCAGATTGTAAGGCAACAAAATAGGGAAAATGCCAAGGGGGGTGAATACTTTCGCAAGCCACTGTATAGGGCAGCAGCCCTATGCAGAATCTGTTTTTCAATCTCTCCGTCCCAGTTTTTATGCAGCTGTACTGACCTCGTCTTCTGGATGATAGCGGGATGAACAGGCAGTGGCTCAGGTGGTTGTTGTCCTTGATTATCTTTTTGGCCATCCTGTGACATCGGGTGCTGTAGGTGTCCTGGAGGGCAGGTAGTTTGCCCCTGGTGATGCGTAGGGCAGACCGCACCACCCTCTGGAGAGCCCTGCGGTTGTGGGCGGTGCCATCGTCATACCAGGTGGTGACACAGCCCAACAGGATGCACTCAATTGTGCATCTGGAAAAGTTTGTGGCTTTTAGGTGCCAAGCCACATTTTCTCAACATCCTGAAGATGAGGCGCCTTCTTCACCACCCTGTCTGTGTGGGTGTACCATTTCAGTTTGTCAGTGATGTGTACACCGAATGAACTTGAAGATTTCCACCTTCTCCTCTGCAGTCCTGTCGATGTGGATAGGGGGGTGATCCCTCTGCTGTTTCCTGAAGTCCACGATCAGCTCCTTTTTTTGTTGATGTTGAGTGAGAGGTTATTTTCCTGGCACCACACTTTCAGGGTCCTCACCTCCTCCCTGTAGACTGTCTCGTCATTGTTGGTAATCAGGCCTACTTCTGTTGTAGTATGGCGACCCATCAGGAAGTCCAGGACCCAGTTGCACACGCTGCCCCCTGATCACTTGGCTACATAGCTGATGCATGCTGGACTGTCCATTAATCACGGTACTCCATTCTGCTTGTTTATGTTTTATCTGTCGGCCCCAGCCGCACTCAGGCTCTGTGTGTAGTTAATCCGACCCTCCCTGCCTAGTCAACGCCATTTTACCTGCTGTTGTTGTCTCACCTACTGTTTAGCTAGCTCTCCCAATTCAACACCTGTGATTACTGTATGCCTCGCTGTATGTCTCTCTCAAAAGTCAATATGCCTTGTATACTGTTGTTCAGGTTAGTTATCATTGTTTTAGTTTACAATGGAGCCCCTAGTTCCACTCTTCATACCCCTGATACCTCCTTTGTCCCACCTCCCACACATGCGGTGACCTCACCCATTACAACCAGCATGTCCAGAGATACAACCTCTCTCATCATCACCCAGTGCCTGGGCTTACCTCCGCTGTACCCACACCCCACCATACCCCTGTCTGCGCATTATGCCCTGAATATATTCTACCATGCCCAGAAATCTGCTCCTTTTATTCTCTGTCCCCAACGCTCTAGGCGACCAGTTTTGATAGCCTTTAGCCGCACCCTCATACTACTCCTCCTCTGTTCCGCGGGTGATGTGGAGGTAAACCCAGGCCCTGAATCCGGGCTCAGGGAGGCCACCAAAAATTCTGAGATTTCCATACCCAACTATAACATTTTCCGTCAAGATAGAACTACCAAAGGGGGAGGAGTTGCAGTCTACTGCAGAGATAGCCTGCAAAGTAATGTCATACTTTCCAGGTCCATACCCAAACAGTTCGAACTACTAATTTTAAAAATTACTCTCTCCAGAAATAAGTCTCTCACTGTTGCCGCCTGCTACCGACCCCCCTCAGCTCCCAGCTGTGCCCTGGACACCATTTGTGAATTGATCGCCCCCCATCTAGCTTCAGAGTTTGTTCTGTTGGGTGACCTAAACTGGGATATGCATTTTAGATAAGCATGCTCCGTTCAAAAAATGCAGAACTAAGAACAGATATAGCCCTTGGTTCACTCCAGACCTGACTGCCCTCGACCAGCACAAAAACATCCTGTGGCGGACTGCAATAGCATCAAATAGTCCCCGCGATATGCAACTGTTCAGGGAAGTCAGGAACCAATACACGCAGTCAGTCAGGAAAGCTAAGGCCAGCTTCTTCAGGCAGAAATTTGCATCCTGTAGCTCCAACTCCAAAAAGTTCTGGGACACTGTGAAGTCCATGGAGAACAAGATCACCTTCTCCCAGCTGCCCACTGCACTGAGGCTAGGTAACACAGTCACCACCGATAAATCCATGATTATCGAAAACTTCAACAAGCATTTCTCAACGGCTGGCCATGCCTTCCGCCTGGCTACTCCAACCTCGGCCAACAGCTCTGCCCCCCCCCCCCCCCCCCCACAGCTACTCGCCCAAGTCTCTCCAGGTTCTCCTTTACCCAAATCCAGATAGCAGATGTTCTGAAAGAGCTGCAAAACCTGGACCCGTACAAATCAGCTGGGCTTGACAATCTGGACCCTCTATTTCTGAAACTATCCACCGCCATTGTCGCAACCCCTATTACCAGCCTGTTCAACCTCTCTTTCATATCGTCTGAGATCCCCAAGGATTGGAAAGCTGCCGCAGTCATCCCCCTTTTCAAAGGGGAGACACCCTGGACCCAAACTGTTACAGACCTATATCCATCCTGCCCTGCCTATCTAAGGTCTTCGAAAGCCAAGTCAACAAACAGGTCACTGACCATCTCGAATCCCACCGTACCTTCTCCGCTGTGCAATCTGGTTTCTGAGCCGGTCACGGGTGCACCTCAGCCACGCTCAAGGTACTAAACGATATCATAACCGCCATCGATAAAAGACAGTACTGTGCAGCCGCCTTCATCGACCTTGCCAAGGCTCTCGACTCTGTCAATCATCATATTCTTATCGGCAGACTCAGTAGCCTCGGTTTTTCTGATGACTGCCTTGCCTGGTTCACCAACTACTTTGCAGACAGTGAGTTCAGTGTGTCAAATCGGAGGGCATGCTGTCCGGTCCTCTGGCAGTCTCTATGGGGGTGCCACAGGGTTCAATTCTCGGGCCGACTCTTTTCTCCGTATATATCAATGATGTTGCTCTTGCTGCGGGCGATTCCCTGATCCACCTCTACGCCAACGACACCATTCTATATACTTCCGGCCCGTCCTTGGACACTGTGCTATCTAACCTCCAAACGAGCTTCAATGCCATACAACACTCCTTCCGTGGCCTCCAACTGCTCTTAAACGCTAGTAAAACCAAATGCATGCTTTTCAACCGTTCGCTGACTGCACCCGCACGGCTGACTAGCATCACCATCCTGGATGGTTCCGACCTTGAATATGTGGACATCTATAAGTACCTAGGTGTCTAGCTAGACTGTAAACTCTCCTTCCAGACTCATATCAAACATCTCCAATCGAAAATCAAATCTAGAGTCGGCTTTCTATTCCGCAACAAAGCCTCCTTCACTCACGCCGCCAAACTTACCCTAGTAAAACTGACTATCCTACCGATCCTCGACTTCGGCGATGTCATCTACAAAATTGCTTCCAACACTCTACTCAGCAAACTGGATGCAGTTTATCACAGTACTGTCACTAAAGCACCTTATACCACCCACCACTGCGACCTGTATGCTCTAGTCGGCTGGCCCTCGCTACATATTCGTCGCCAGACCCATTGGCTCCAGGTCATCTACAAGTCCATGCTAGGTAAAGCTCCGCCTTATCTCAGTTCACTGGTCACGATGGCAACACCCACCCGTAGCACGCGCTCCAGCAGGTGTATCTCACTGATCATCCCTAAAGCCAACACCTCATTTGACTGCCTTTCGTTCCAGTTCTCTGCTGCCTGTGACTGGAACGAATTGCAAAAATCGATGAAGTTGGAGACTTATCTCCCTCACCAACTTCAAACATCAGCTATCTGAGCAGCTAACCGATCGCTGCAGCTGTACATAGTCTATCGGTAAATAGCCCACCCATTTTTACCTACCTCATCCCCATACTGTTTTTATTTATTTACTTTTCTGCTCTTTTGCACACCAATATCTCTACCTGTACATGACCATCTGATCATTTATCACTCCAGTGTTAATCTGCAAAATTTTAATTATTCGCCTACCTCCTCATGCCTTTTGCACACAATGTATATAGACTCTCCTTTTTTTCTACTGTGTTATTGACTTGTTAATTGTTAACTCCATGTGTAACTCTGTGTTGTCTGTTCACACTGCTATGCTTTATCTTGGCCAGGTCGCAGTTGCAAATGAGAACTTGTTCTCAACTAGCCTACCTGGTTAAATAAAGGTGAAATAAAAAAATTAAAATGTTTAAATAGGAAACTATTTGTGAAAAGATTAAATGTAATTTAAGCTTCTTCATGAGAGAATGGTTTGTCATAAAGTAAACTCTGCTCACTCAGAGGGGGCCTCTGAGTGAACAGACATTGGTTGTAAACTATGAAACACGCCCTTCTATTTACCACGATATAAGCCCGTTGACAAAAATCCAACTTTGTGTTCCAAGGACGAGAGGACGACGGTCCCTATGTTGAAAGGGCTAAGATAAGAACCTAACGAAATTAGCATAGAATTTCAACGTGAAGATGACGATCGACACGCCAAAAGGATGAATTTCGACCATACCAGCCAGAGTATAGCATGAGCTTGAAGTATGGCAACTTGGTATGAACTTTGAACTCTTATTCACAACTGTTATTGTGAAGTGGAAACGTCTAGGAGCAATAACGGCTCAGCCGCAAGTGGTAGGCCACACAAGCTGACAGAACATGACCACCGAGTACTGAAGCGCGTAAAAATCGTCTGTCCTTGGTTGCAACACTCGCTACCGAGTTCCAAACTGACTCTGGGAGCAAGGTCAGCACAATAACTGTTATTTGGGAGCATAATGAAGTGGGTTTCCATGACCAAGCAGCCGCACACAAACCTAAGATCACCATGTGCAATGCCAAGCGTCAGCTGGAGTGGTGTAAAGCTCGTCGCCATTGGACTCTGGAGCAGAAGAAACGTGTTCTCTAAAGTGATGAATCATGATTCTCCATCTGGCAGTCTGACGGATGATTCTGGGTTTGGCGGATGTCAGGAGAACGCTACCTCCCCCAATGCATAGTGCTAACTGTAAAGTTTGGTGGAGGAGGATTAATGGTCTGGGGCTGTTTTTCATGGTTAAGGCTAGGCCTCTTAGTTTCATTGAAGGGGAATCTTAACGCCACAGCATACAATAACATTCTAGACCATTCTGTGCTTGCAACTTTGTGGCAAAAGTTTGGGGAAGGCCCTTTCGGTTTCAGCATGAAAATTACCCCATGCACAAAGCGAGGTCCATACAGAAATGGCTTGTCGAGATCAGTGTGGAAGAACTTGACTGGCTGCAGAGCCCTGACCTCAACCCTATTGAACACCTTTGGGATGAATTGGAACGCTGACTGCGAGTCAGGCCTAATTACACATCATCAGTGCCTGACCTCACTAATGCTTGTAGCTGTCCCTGCAACAATGTCCTAACATCTGGTGGAAAGCCTCCCAGAAGAGTGGAGGTTGTTATAGCAGCAAAGGGGGGACCACCTCCATTTTATTGCCCATGATTTTGGAATGAGATATTCAACGACCAGGTGTCCATATACTTTTGTTCTTGTAGTGTATTTGATACCATTCCACCATTTCCTCTCCAGCCATTACCACGAGCCCGTCCTCCCTAATTAAGGTGCCACCAACCTCCTGTGATCTACAGAAGTAGTTCTGTCCAACGCTAGAGGGCAAGAGGGATCAAGGTATAAACACAACTTTATCCATAGAGCAATCGGCTGTGAAGTAATTTGGCTCCGTCATGAGGAGTTTGTCTGAAGTGAAGTGCAAGCATGCACACACATTCTAATCAACAATTATTATTTATTCAGGAATGATAGACATTAAAACTGGAAACGCAAACATGTTTTTTTTAAATGGCTAATTACTGGACTAATGGATTATTTGATGACTAATGATCAACCCATTGAAAATTGATATTCAAATTATGTTTATTTTTTCCACAGACACAAGATTGAATTGTTTACATGATCGGAAATACAAGTACATGGAGGTCACCTTCTAGAGAAATATACCCAAATATTAGAAAAAGGTGACCCGTACCTCAGATGTCATACAGAATACTGCAAATACACAAATTGGAATCTATTTACACATATCAAATTAAATATAGTGCTTTGTTCTCATATTCTCAATCTCTCCTGTGAAATTTACTCTCAGAAAATGCTGTAAACCTTAATGTTCAACTCCTATATTTGGCATAAGTTAAACTGTAAAAATGTAATATTTACAAAAACACAACGTATATACTGAAATCGTTGAAGTCGGAATTTTACATACACTTAGGTTGGAGTCATAAAGTCTTGTTTTTCAACCACTCCACATATTTCTTGTTAACAAACTTTAGTTTAGCAAGTCAGTTATAACATATATTTTGTGCATGACACAAGTAATTCACTTATAATTCACTGTATCACAATTCCAGTTTGGTCAGAAGTTTACATACACTAAGTTGACTGTGTCTTAAAACAGCTTGGAAAATTCCATAAAAGGATGTCATGGCTTTAGAAGCTTCTGATTGGCTAATTGACATCATTTGAGTCAATTGGAGGTGTACCTGTGGATGTACTTCAAGGCCTTCCTTCAAACTCAGTGCCTTTTTACTTGACATCATGGGAAAATCTAAATAAATCAGCCAAGATCTCAGAAAAAAAATTGTAGACCTCCACAAGTCTGGTTCATCCTTGGGAGCAATTTCCAAACGCCTGAAGGTACCACGTTCATCTGTACAAACAATAGTACGCAAGTATAAACACCATGGGACCATGCAGCCGTCATACCGCTCAGATAGGAGACGAGTTCTGTCTCCTAGAGATAGACTTTGGTGCGAAAAGTGCAAATCAATCCCAGAACAACAGCAAAGGACCTTGTGAAGATGCTGGAGGAAACGGGTACAAAAGTATCTCTATCCACAGTAAAACGAGTCCTATATAGACATAACCTGAAAGGCCGCTCAGCAAGGAAGAAGCCATTGCTCAAAAACCTCCATAAAAAAGCCAGACTACGGTTTGCAACTGCACGTGGGGACAAAGATCGTACTTTTTGGAGAAATGTCCTCTGGTCTGATGAAACAAAATAGAACTGTTTGGACATGGCCATAATGACCATCGTTATGTTTGGAGGAAAAAGGGGGAGGTTTGCGAGCCAAAAAACACCATCCCAACCATGAAGCACGGGGGTGGCAGGATCATGTTGTGGGGGTGCTTTGCTGCAGGAGGGACTGGTGCACTTCACAATATAGATTTAATCACGAGGAGAGAAAATGATGTGGGTATATTGAAGCAACATCTCAAGACATCAGTCAGGAAGTTAAAGCTTGGTCACAAATATGTCTTCCAAAAAGACATTGACCCCAAGCATACTTCCAAAGTTGTGGCAAAATGGCTTAAGGACAACAAAGTCAAGGTATTGGAGTGGCAATCACAAAGCCCTGACCTCAATCCCATAGAAAATGTGTGGGCAGAACTGAAAAAGCGTGTGCGAGCAAGGAGGCCTACAAACCTGACCCAGTTACACCAGCTCTGTCTGGAGGAATGGGCCAAAATTCACCCAACTTATTGTGGGAAGCTTGTGGAAGGCTACCCGAAAGGTTTGACCCAAGTTAAACAATTTAAAGGCAACATTACCATATACTACTTGAGTGTATGTAAACTTCTGACCCACTGGGAATGTGATGAAAGAAATAAAAGCAGAAATAAATCATTCTCTCTACTATTATTCTGACATTTCACATTCTTAAAATAAAGTGGTGATCCTAACTGACCTGAGACTGGGAATGTTAATTAGGATTACATTTCAGTAATTGTGAAAAACTGAGTTTAAATGTATTTGGCTAAGGTGTATGTATACTTCTGACTTCAACTGTACATATAAGGTAGCCTAAAAGAGTAACATGTTTCCCTCAAAATACTGTGCAATCAAATAGGCAGCTTTCCAAACCTAGACAAAAATCAATTTGTGTATTTATTTCATATTAATCTTTCATTGAGAGATTGAATAGACTATTCTCAATAACAATATTATGAAGTCTCAACTAAGGTTGAACTTATGCAAATAAATATCACAAATTCATAAAAGCTTGCCTTACAGGGTCCTATAACGCCCCAAAATTACTGTACACTTAAACATGTACATTTTCTAAACTTGACACAAACCCATTTCAATTTTTGTTTAAAAATGTTGCTTAAGTTGGTCTCACTGAAACAAACAAGTAATTAATATGTTATTACTATAATTACCATTTTATCATGTACCTGTGAATACCTAGTAATTTAAATAAATTAACTACTAGAAAGTAATTACTAGAAAGTACCTAGAAATGTCTACGACAGTCAAATAAAATGCTACCAACTTTGGTAAGTCTACCTGTCGGGTGAGCTTATTAAATTACTATATAAGTCTGATCTTAAAGTTGAATTGTGAAATGTAACTGTACTCTATATTACTGCTCAAATATCAGTAAAAATATTCACACCATAAACACTGATTATGTCAATCAATTTTGTGCGGCATTCCCTGTGTCATCTCTTGTTTTGACTATGATGTCACTCTCTAGAATGAACAAAACTCTTCTTGGTTGCGCTCTTCGTGGTTAAGGTACTTGATTACTCGTGGTGGGAGGGGCAGTTTGTTGATGCACCTCAGTCTGTGGAGTCCAACCTGCTGCCGGATCTTCAGCCTACACAGCTGCATCAGTGGACGCGGGGGCGCTGTAAGACAAAGGCAACAGATAAGGTAATATGTAACGCTTGTACATTTATATAAACAGTATACATATAAGATGTGCACAAGTCACTCAAAATAAGTGCCTGTTTGGGCATTGGTGTGTGTGGCTGGGTGTGCACGCGTGCATGACATCCCCCCTCATCAGAGAAGTAACCCCCAGCAGCTGCTAGACATGAGCTCTGGGATCCAGGTCACGGCACCACTGTAACAGGCTGGTATTGAACCCTGGTTATCAACCACGCATACCGCTACACCAAAATTCTACCTTCTGTTGTGTAATAGACTCTAAGAAAAAAGGGTTATTTGGCTGTAGGGGAACCCTTAAGGGTTCTTTGGCTGTAGGAGAACCCTTAGAATAACCCTTTTTGCTTCCATGTAGAAACATTTTTGGTTCCAGATACATTTGAAGTTGGAAGTTTACATACACCTTAGCCAAACACATTTAAACTCAGTTTCTCACAATTCCTGACATTTAATCCTAGTAAAAATTCCCTGTCTTAGGTCAGTTAGGATCACCACTTATTTTCAGAATGTGAAATGTCAGAATAATAGTAGAAAGTTTTATTTATTATTATTTATTTCAGCTTTTATTTCTTTCATCACATTCCCAGTGGGTCAGAAGTTTACATTCACTCAATTAGTATTTGGTAGCCTTGCCTTTAAGATTGTACACCCCCAATTCACTCAAATGATGTCAATTAGCCTATCGGTAGCTTCTAAAGCCATGACATAATTTTCTGTAATTTTCCAAGCTGTTTAAAGGCACAGTCAAATTAGCACATGTAAACTTCTGACCTACTGGAATTGTGATACAGTGAATAAGTGAAATAATCTGTCTGTAAACAATTGTTGGAAAAATTACTTGTGTCATGCACAAAGTAGACTTGCCAAAACTATAATTTGTTAACAAGAAATTTGTGGAGTGATTGAAAAATTAGTTTTAATGACTCCAACCTAAGTGTATGTAATCTTCCGACTTCAACTGTATAACCCTTTTAAATTCCATGTAAAACCCGCTAAAGAAAGGGTTCTACATGGAACCCAAAAGGATTCTACCTGGAACCAAAAATTGTTATTCTAAGGGTTCTCCTACAGCCGAAGAATCCTTAAAGGTTCTAGACAGCACTTTTCTAAGAGTGTCTGTGTCTGTATGTGTGTGTGTGTGTGTGTGTGTGTGTGTGTGTGTGTGTGTTTGTGTACAGTATGGGTATGTGTGTCTGTGCTTGTTTGCAAGTCTGGGGACACTCACTTGCTTTCTCCTTGATGGCTTCCCAGTCCCCAAAGCTATCTAGGTGTTCAGTAAGTCTGGAGCAGAGTTTCACATGGCCAACATAATCCAGGAGTACGTCTATGATGGGTCCTGCCCAGCGGTTTATTGCCTGAGTTGAGATTATCTCACAGAACTAGTGATGGAAAGACAAAAAGCGATGGTAGGCTATGGTATATTGTATTTTTAAGTCCCCACAAGAAAGTGTTCCCAAATACCTGTGCTAACATGACAGCATGACAGTTACATAGGAGATTACAGTGTAGGTAAACATTGTTACATAGTACTTATAGCTGTTATACCTGGCTGTGGTATAATTAGTAATACTATGTAGTATAATAACTATACCAACCTATTTAACTCCCATGTACATTTTGTTTACCTGAACAGCTTTCTCAGTATTCCTGCGTGTATGGTTATTGTAGCGCAAGTCATCCCTCTCAGATGTCTCTTGAATGGGTGGATGTGGACCACTGCCGTAAGTGCAGCTAAAACAGGAGTGGGCATCACAGCCATTGTCCATCAAATACTTCAGCATGGACAGGTACTTCATACTGAACATGACAGTGGCCGGGAATGAGGTGGGGTGAGTCAGGACGTAGGCGTTAACGTTGGCCCCATGCTCCACCAGCAAAGTGACCAATTCGATACTACCCTGCCTAACGGCCACCAGAAGCGTGTTGAAGGTGTCTAGGTTGGGGTTGGCACCGGCTTCTAGAAGCATGGTGGTCGCTTCCACATTGCCGTTGGCGACGGCAAAGTATAGAATTGTGCTGCGATGATCCTCGTACATCTTGGAGCGGTCCTCTGACAGCATGGCATTGACATCGTAGCCGGCCTCGATTAGGACCTCCAGGACTTCATCCCTGTTGCACTCTGCAGCAAGATGGAGGGGACTGATGCCACTGCGATTCACTCTGGACTTGCTGGTGGCTTTGATCAGCAATGCCACGATACTGAAATAGAAAACCACACAGGGAAAATTAGAGGGTGCCCAGAGTTGAGGATCAAGGGTAGGGTTGCAAAATTCCCCCAAAACGTCCACGTTTTTCAGAAATCCCAGTTGGAGAATTCCATCCCTTGTTTTTACCCTCCTGATTGTGGGTATCCTCCAACCGGAATTGTGTGCTCTATGAACTGAATGATTACTGTAGCATTATCATTAGTTGAGAATCCCTTTCTAACTTCTGTTTCTTCCAGTTGATGTGCGGACTCCTGGAGGAATGTGCAAGTGAGAGGCAAGTCGGTAGAGTCGGAAACATAAACTATGGGGTAGGGTAGTGTAAAGGATAGAGGCAAGGGGGAGAGCACAATCATTATTTAAAAAATATATAACATGTGGTTGCAAGCAGCAATGAACAGGGTTCACTGGATCACAGAAAGGTCAAAAGATCAGTTGAATAACAAAGCAAGCACTCTATCATGTAGAAACTATCTTCCTTTATGTGGAATCAGTGAAAGCATTACCATGTTTATCTCGCAATGCCACAAGGATGACGCAAGTTAAGTTTAGTCTAGTGCTGTAGGTTGGTTATATTTCTCAAATTCATTAGAGGCTACTTCACTGAATCTATAGGTACAATACTCCCATATTAGAATGGAGCAACTATTTTTTCTCAAAACCATTAAAGACTGATGTAATGAGTCTAAATACAAAATCTGGAGTGAATCTGAAGTATGGCTCATGAGGAAAGATGATTGCAGATGATTTTCAGCATTAGTGTTACATATGCAAATGAGTTGTTAATAATTTTTTGTTTTTTGAGACATCAAAAACTCTTAGGGATGTCCATGATAGCGATGACACGTTTCAAGTTGAAAAGCCACTGTGGAGCCATTTTACAGGGTTTTAAAGGTACACCTAAAATCTGATTTTTGATTTGTCAATAACTCAGTCATCTTTTTACCAATCCCTTAGATTTTCTCAAACTAAGTTAATAAATGTACCATGGGCATACATTCTAAATGGTTCATTTGGTCCTAGTGTTCATGACAATAAGAGTGTTTTTAGCGTATTGTAGCATATCAATTTTATGTTCTGAAACTCTTTAGGGACTATTGTGATGAGTCCAAAGACCACATTTGGAGTGAATCTGACTTTTAGTCCACAAGAAGATTTTTAATGATTATTTAAGCACTAGCGTTATATAGGCAACAATTAATGATGCACTTGGCAGAAATCACGCACACATTTCCTTTTTGCTAAAATTTGAATAAGTTGCGTAATTTCAGTTCATGTGACAAAAAAGCAAGTATAGTTAATCTTTCCGTAACCAAAAATATTGTATTTTCAGCTGTGAAACTGGTGTACAAAAAATGTACTTAATAAGGGGAGGCATAGCAATAGCACACACAGAACAGATCTACTGCTTCATAGACTTGCTTTCAATGAGAATGACAGATCTATAACTCACATTTCTATGTGGATTTTGTCAGGTCGCCCAAAAAGTTACACATTGCTTCTTTAAAGGGATAGTTCAAGTTTACAAAATTACATATTAGTTTCCTTATCTTGTAAGCAGTCCATGGACAAGGTATGAAATGTATTCACATTTGTGGCAAAAACCCAAATTGAAATCATGGGACCAATATTACAATATTTTAGTGCATCATGTACAAATCATCTGAAAGTATAAAAAAATGTATTACAATGCTTAACAAAGTCACTTATAGATGATTTGGGTGAGCTATCACTTTAAGTACCTTAAAATGGTAAAAAAAGAAACAAAAATAGCTTCTTTGCAAATAGCAATTTCTCAATCAAGAATTTCGATTGTTCTGTCTTGGGAGTGGTCTGTGTGGGGATGGGGAAACTGAAAAGTAGCTGTAATTGGCATAGAGATTTGAAACTATTTTATTAACTAATTTAGCACCTGGAGATGTCACCAGGCATGCCAAAACTCCATCCTACCAAAACAGGCTGAAAACATACTGAAATAGTTAAGTACATTTAAAATGGTTATAGTTCTAGCATGCTAGCAGATTGTCACGACTTCCGCCGAAGCTGGTGCCTCTCTTTGTTCGGGCGGCATTCGACGTCACCAGCTTTCTAGCCTCCGCCAATCTACATTTATTTTTCCATTTGTTTTGTCCGTATTGTACACACCTGGTTCCCATTATATGTTTCTGGATTTTTGTTCTCCTTGTTGGAAGATTATATTTGAGTAAAGTCACTATTATTACTCATCTCTGTGTCCTGCGCCTGACTCCGACTTACCCACATCACATAGACTCTAACACAGATACCCATAGTCTTTGTGCCAACTCTAGTTTGCAATTACGCTAGCGCTAGTTAGCAACTTCCTTCAAACTGCAATCAGAGACATTAAAATGGTGTCCACGAGTTCTTCTGACTCTAGGGAAGTAGATAAAGGGCCTCATTGCGAAATTCCCGAAGTATCCCTTTAACGTTGAGTTGGAGTTGATAAATGGTGAAAGAGTTTAGCGACCTTTGACATCGAAATGCATTGGGAGCTTATGGTTGTAGTTCAAAAAGTATAAATGCTGTCAAAAATATTTTCTCAAGCAATCTAAGTTGGGGCAGTCTGGACTATTTAATAGCTTACATTGTTGAAACTCTAGAGCGGGTGGAAGAAATACAATAAGAAGAAGACGACAGAGAAATCTAGAGTTGTGCTTTGCCTTCAGCAAGCACACCTAATTACACTGAACAAAAATATAAACGCAACATGTAAAGTGTTGGTCATATGTTTCACGAGCTGAAATAAAAGATCCCATAAATGTTCCATACGCACAAAAGCTTATTTCTATAAAATGTTGTGCACAAATTTGTTTCCATCCCTGTTAGTGAGCATTTCTCCTTTGCCAAGATAATCCATCCAACTGACAGGTGTGGCATATCAAGAAGCTGATTAAACATCATGATCATTATACAGATGACATTTGTATACAATAAAAGGACAATAAAAGGCCACTCTAAAATGTGCAGTTTTGTCACACAACACAATGCCACAGATGTCTCAAGTTTTGAGGCAGTGTACAGCTAGCATGCTGACTGCGGGACTGTCCACCAGAGCTGTTGCCAGATCATTTAATGTTAATTTCTCTTCCATAACCAGCCTCCAATCTCATTTTAGAGAATTTTGCAGTGCGTCCAACCGGCCTTATGGTATGGGCAAGCATAAGCTACGGATAACGAACATGATTGCATTTTATTAATGACAATTTGAATACACAGAAATACCGTGACGAGATTGTGAGGCCCATTCTTTAAGGTATCTGTGACCAACATATGCACATCTGTATTTCCAGTTATGTAAAATCTACAGATTAGGGCCTAATTTATTTATTTCAATTGCCTGATTTCCTCATATGAACTGTAACTCAGTAAAATCTTTGAAATTGTTGTATGTTGAGTTTATATTTTTGTTCATTTATATATTAATATTAATTTAATGCATTCAACAAACATTTTGCATTTTCATGCATTTTTGCATTTTTGAAATCACAGCATTGGACCGAGGTTACCTGAACGTATCCTCCCGAACTTGAATTGCGTCATCATTAACCAATCAGAATGGTTATCTGTGGCAAGCTCACATAATGTAGAATGATTCATTATATTTCTATAGACAAGATGGCATCTTGCATAGCAACAAACTGAAGTTGTTTGCACTTTTAAAACATTATCTTTTGCTAAATATATGGAATGTAACGTCTTTCCATCTTGCTGGTTTGGAAGTTATAATCCATGTGTCAGTGGAACAATTTGTCCACTTTAGTGAGGCAAATGTTTGATGGTAAATTGTTCCCTACAAGCCCCTGATCAAATTTATATCTGATATCCTCTCCAAGAAATGTGCTTTCTATGTTTTCCAAAACCTTTATATATCTTGTTGTAGTGAGTCTATGCAATAGAATGTTCACAGGCTGATAAAGGAATGTTAAAGGAATAATTAATAAAGGAATAATTATTATTGGGCACATTCTACCTACAGTATTATTGAAAGAGTTGTGTCAATGTTAGACCAATCCAATTAAAATCAATGGAGCCGTTTGGTGGCCATATTGGAAAATGTGTACAATAGCAAGCCATCAATTTTTAGGCTTTTCCTAGCTTCATGTAAAGTTTGGTGCACTCATTATGATCTTATTACACCAATTATTTATTCAGTTATGGTGGTGGCCATCTTGAAAATAGGCTGCTGGGACTGATCTTGTTCGGTGTAGTTATCATCGGGTTACCCTGTGATAATAGAGCACATCCCAATGCTGTCCAATTTGGCTCGATATACCCCAAAATGCATACATGACCTTTGACCCCTATGAAAGATTGCATGTTGAGGTAGCCATTCATGGCCCAAAACATTTTTGGGACCAGATGGTGAATCGATTTATCAGCTTTGGAGCTGTTTTCCAACATCCAACTCACTTTGTGTGAGCAGGTCTCCTCTGATACTGTAAACGGACAGCTTGCTATAACGCTAAAAGCTTAGATAATTCTGTTGTCATACCACACACATTGACCACATGGGGATGAACATCATGGATATCATGCCACTCAATGGATTGAGTGTGAATGATTACATTTACTGACATTAATGACAACAAAAAAAACACATTAAAAAGCTAACACAAAGTAAACCTCCATAAACAAAGGTTTACTTTGGTTACAGAAAACATGAAAATATTAATATACACCAATATTACAGAGGACCAAAAAACATTTTAATAACTCATAAATAAATATTCTACTGAGCAAAGCTTGCGTTAAAGTCACATGTTAAAGGAGCGCTTATCTACCACAACTTCATTGGCAACTCCAGTCAGACATAGGCACTTACTTAACTGACTTGTCATAATTGTAGAAGTCATAGGTCAGAAGGGTTTTTCTGGAAACAATACAATACAACAATGTATGATAATAATAATAATAATAATAATAATAATAATAATAATAATAATAATAATAACATGTAGGCCAGAGGTACGCAACATAATTATAATAATTAGGCTATCCCTGGGGTAGGCTATTTGTAAAATGGAAATTGAGAATAAACATACAGTGCCTTCAGAAAGTATTGACTTATTGACTTATTCTTGACTTATTCCGTTACATCCTGAATTCAAAATGGATTAAATCGTTTTTTTTCTCTCACCCAGCTACACACAATACCCCATAATGACAAAGTGAAAACATGTTTTTAGAAATGTTGCAAATGTATTGAAAATAAAGTACAGAAATATCTAATTTACTTAAATATTCACACACGTTGCTATGACACTCCAAATTGAGCTCAGGGTCATCCAATTTCCTTTGATCATGCTTGAGATTTCACAACTTGATAGGAGTCCACCTGTGGTCAATTCAATTGTTTGTATATGATTTAGAAAGAAACACACGTCTATATAAGATCCCACAGTTGACAGTCCAAGGAACTGTCCGTAGATCTCCGAGATTTTATTGTGATGAGGCATATATCTGGGGAAGATTATAAAACAATTTCTAGTGTTGAAAGTTTCCAAGAGCACAGTGGTCTTCATCATTGAGACGGTGGGAGCTTTTTGAAGCAGGATGAGTTTCTGGTTTCCAGACATCCAGAGCGTGCCACCGTTATCATCGATCCTTTGATTCTCATGACGTTGTAGGTTTTAGGATTGTAGGGAGTCGTGAGTTTTCCTTTGACATGCTGACAGCAGAGTACCGTGTCTCCTGGTTTGAGTGTCGAGGTTTGTGCTCGGTTCTTGTAGTCAGCAGTCTCTTTCATACGTTGCTTTGCATGTCACGTAGCTTGATGTTTGGTGCGAAGTGAGGCATTGTGGGAAGTGTAGTGCAAAGTTTTCTTTCTTGTTGATTAGTTCTGTGAGAGGTTGCGCTGTAGTTTCTCAGAAAACTGTTGTGATTTTGTTTCCAAGGCTTTCCTTCAGAGTTTGTGACTGTGACAGACTTCTTGAGTGTTCTCATCAGGCGTTCTGCTTCAGCATTAGCTCTCAGTCAGTAAGGTGTTATCTTTATGTGTTTAAATCCAAGGTAGTGGCTGAAATCTGTGAAGGACTGTCCATTGAAGGTAGGTCCATTGTCCATTTTTACAATCTCAGGTACTCCAAAGGAGGAGTAAACTTTGTCAATGTTTCGACATAGACAGTGGTTCCATATGATTTCCTGCAGTGGCAGCTTGACATGGAATGCAGTGCTGAATTGCTTTTTCTACCATGTCATCCATGCCTGGAAACCAAACATTCTCTCTCAGTAGCTCTTTTGTTTTCACAATACCTAGATGTCCTGTGGGAGCTAGGTTGATTGCTTTGTTATGGAGAAAGGCTGGAAGAACGAGCCGTGTTCCTCTCAGAAAGGATGTTTTCTTGTGCATTGATTGTTAGTTCATGTCTCATGCGAAAAAGTGCTTTTAATGTTTGGAAATCAACATCTTGTGTGTCATGTAGTGAATCTTGCCAAGTTCCTGTGGACAATAGGCACATCACCTTCTGTAGAGCTGAGTCTTTGTTTCTTATTGCACCTCTTTTAGAATCAGCTTTGGGAACTGTGTTGTCAATGATAAAGTTCACATATTTGTCTGCCATGCAAGAGGTTCTTTGTGGTGTTTCCCCTGCGATGGGATGTCTTGACATGTATTCGGCGTGGTTATTTTTACTGGCTTTGTACTTCACAGTGTAGCTGTAGGGTTGTAGTCTCAGTCTCCATCGCTCAAGTCATGCTGGGGGTGTGGCTTTTGGGTTGTTGAAGATAAGCTCTACTCGTTTATGGTCTGTGATGACCGTGAAGTGAGCTCCGTAGAGATACAAGTGAAAGTGTTCACATGCCCAGATGATCGCCAGAGCTTCTCTCTCGGTTTGTGAGTAGCGCTATTCAATCTCTGAAAGCGCTCCGCTGGCATATGCGATGATCTGGACATCTTTGTCACTTGTAGGGTTGTGCTGACTTAGTATGGCACCTAAATCATCTTGGCCGGCGTCAACTAACAGTGTCGACCTCTTGGCTGGGTCAAAGTAGGATGTCGTCGTGTGCTGCACCAGGTGTGATCTTTTCTTGTGAGCTCACAAAGAGGCTGTGTGGTTGTTGTGAAGTCTGGGATGAACCGTGAGCAGTATTGTTTGCAGTCTACTTTGTATGATACTTCCGGGACATTTTGAGGATCAGGCTTTACCAGGGGTCTTGGGTTTTGGTCTGGGATACCCATGGCGTTGGCCCGCTGATTTTCTTCAATGGTGTCTTGGCTTTGTAGTGTGTCAAGCTCCTGTTGAACTTTTTCTTTCATGTGTAAAGGAATCCTCCTGTGTGGTTGTACTGCTGTTTGAACTGTATCATCAATGTGCAGCTTCACTTGAAAGTCTTTCAGTTTTCCAATGCCTTGGAAGAGGTCCTGGTATTCATTTGTAAACTGGCTTATGAATGAACCATCAGCTGGTTCACTTGGAGTGGACCGAGAGTTTATTATTTTCAGAAGTCCAAGGTCTGTTGCTGTCTGACAGCAAAGTAGTGAGCCAGAGTCACCTTTGACTGCATAGAAAGTGGTATCCACCATCTTAGTCTTGGAGCAGACTGGTACTGTGAATTTTCCTCTCAGTGGAAGTGGTTCGGAGCCATAAGCAAAGATGTTTTGTTTTAGCCTGTTTTAATTCACAGCTGGGCTTTAACTTGTCACATGTGACATCAATGTTAACGCTTGCACCTGAATCAAAAATAACATCCACAGTTGTGTTCAAAATGGTAACTTGGATGTGTGGTTGGGATGGTTTCTGTAGTGTACACACAGCATACACATAATCATCATCAGAGCTTGGTGAGGTGTCTTGTTTTTGTGTCGTCTTGTGACTGCACTTTATGCACTTTGTGTTTCGGACGCTGTTGGGTTCGTTTTTCAGCAACTGGAGGAGTGGACTTGGTGGTTTGTGATCTACAGCATTTTTTTAAATGATTCAACTTTCCACATCATTTCCTTTTTTTCCCACTTGCAGGGCAATTTGTTTGTCCTCCTTCGTTGTGGGAATTTTTCTCCACAGTTATTGCGTATTCTGTTTTGACTTTTGGCGCTTTCATTTTTGTAGCCCTGGCTTTTGTTATATTTTTTACTTTGTACAGTGCACACTGAAAGTTATTTTTGTGATTTTGAATGAGCATTCTCCATGCCTGCAGCTTGTTTATCTGACATCTCTTGTGTGCTGCCTGTATCAAGTAGTTGTTGGAGAGCCATTGAACCATCGTTTAGCCCCATCCGGTGGATGCTAATTGCTTCAATCATGTGTGGTAAGCATCCAAGATTTTGTTTTAATTTTGTCTTGCTCCATTTTCTGTGAAATTTGCATTCAGCTTGGCTACAGCTGTAACATAGTCATCATCTGCTCCGGTATCTTGCAGTCTGTCAAGTATACCGTACACATCCGACCCTGCATAGTGTAACAGTAATGCAATTTTCTGTGTGTTATCCGCAATGTCTAATGCAACTAGAAAATTATTGAATCTGTTGATCCATTTTTTCCACCTCGAGCCGATTGAGTTGTGCTCCAGCTATTGTGGTATTGTACCGTAATGTACGATGTTAGCTGAATATGATGCTAGCTAGGCTGTTGTTGCTGTCTGTGTTTACTCACATAGGTATGTAGTTTGTCTTGTATATTGCATTCTTCTCTTGCGCATTTCACTCGTCGCCAATGGTAACGTCCCGCTGTTTAGATTGCTTATGTTTGTAAGAACTGAGGTCTGGGCATTGTATACTTTAGTTTAACTTTGCTCACAAGTATGCTGACAACACATGGCTCACATGGCATGTCACGCCCACTGTCTGGCTACTGTAAAACATAGAACTGGAATTCCACAGTACGAATACACAGACTGGATTATGGCATAATGTTCACTACATTACACTGTTCACCTCCTCTCCCCATGTAATTTAACAGAGTTTGAGAAAATCTGCAAGGGGGGAAATCCCCAAATCCAGATGTACAAAATTGATACACACGTACCCAAGATGACTCAAAGCTGTAATCTCTGCCAAAGGTTTTTCTACATAGTATTGACTCAGAGGTGTGAATAGTTATGTAAATGAGATATTTCTGTGTTTAATTTTCAAGAAATTTGACAAATTCTTAAAAAATGGTTTCACTTTGTTGTCATGGGGTTTTGCGTGTAGATGGGTGAGAGAGAAAAAAACTATTTCATCCGTTTTGAATTCAGGCTTTAACACACAAAATGTGGAATAAGACAAAGGGTATGAATACTTTCTGAAGGCACTGTGCCTCTCATATAATGAGACGTACAGCATCAAAAATCATCTGTAAGTAACTTCATTCAGCTGATTTGGACTTGAAGTGCGAAAAATGCTCAATATCGGTAGCATTGCCTTGGATATGTGCTACAGCACTTGGAAACAGTGGCCAGGTAAACAAAACATGGATTACTGTCATACCTTGTCCACAGACTGCTCACAGGGTAAAGGGTAAACCAATATGTAATTTTGTAATTCGGGCAAACTATCCCTTTAAGTGTACTGTGCGGGGATGTCTTCCCATATTTCAAGGTTATTGAAGCTAATTGCGCCTACCCATCAGTTCCTCGTTGGGCAGCGATATGTAGTGGCAGAAGTCCTTTCTTGCCTGCTTTGTTGGCATCAGCATTCTGAGAAAGAAGAAGCTTCACAATGTCTTCATGGCCATTCTTAGCCGCCTCATACAGAGCTGTGGCCCCATCACTGGCCTCGCTGTTGATATCAGCACCTACAACATATATTCAGTGTAACATACAGTAAGAAACGTCAACCAAAGATCCATGGTTAGAGCTTCATAACAGCTCTATGTGGTGTGTGGACTGTCTCAATTCGGTGTAATGTCATTTGGCCTACAGAATTCACCCGCTTTTCGAGGAGAAAATCGTACCGTGTTTAATGAGAAATCGAAGTGTTTCCACGCATCCACTCTGGGCTGCAGTAAACAGGGGCGTGATACCGTACATGTTGGTTGGGCTGAGCTTAGCCCCGGCCTTGAGCAACATCTCACATATCTCCACACTGTTGCGGCTCACAGCCTCCTGGAGAGCCGTCCAGCCCTGGATGCAGTGTTTGTTCACCACAGCACCGTGATTCAGAAGCATGGCCACAATCTCAGCATTCTCCCTTTCACAAGCTGTGGAATACGGTCAAAGATTGACAGACAGGGGAGAAATGGAAGATTTCCCAGCCTTTGTTAGTCATGGTAGGCAGTGTTTCCTAAACAAGGGTTTGAGGTTATTCCCAGGGTACAGCTTGCAGGTACTGGGAGAGCGAATCTGTAATGGCAGATTTTGGGTGTAGTTGTATTGGTCTTCCAATCACCTCTCCTTTCTCCGGAAGTGTGCACGTGTTCACTAGTACTCCCCACAAATGTAAAAGCATTCAATCGGTGTAGGCATGGTCTGGAGGGATTTTCCACCACCATGTTTCTTATACCAGTGATTTTCTTTCAAATCTGCAGCCCAGGTTATTTTACTATCAGTCAAGTAGTCTATGACTTACTACGCTTTGAACAAAAAGATAATGACAAAGAGGTTGGAAGATATAGGTCTTAGTAGGTCTCTAAGGCAAATGTGTTACCTTTGTAGAGGGGGGTCTCTCTCTCCTTGGTGGCGAGTTCTGGGTCTGCCCCTTTCTCCAGAAGCGCCTCTACACAGGCCACCCTTTCCCTGCCCACCGCCAAGATAAGAGCAGTCTGGCCTTTCAGGTCGCATTTGTTAATCATTCCAGGTTGAGCTTGAAAAGTGGAAAGAAGAACACAGGAGACAAACATGAGACTAGGTTTTTTTCTTTATTTTATACAGTTTTTTTTAAAGTCAGCTATTTAGCTGGCATTTACATGGAAAACTGTGAAATACTTTGTAATTAAATGTTAACCATAAAAGCGCCCACAGGGGTAAATTTAGAATAACATTTCGAAACGCTTTTTTTAATGCTTCTGAATGTTTTTTTTTACTTTGTCAACCAACTACTTACAGACAAAAAAATATAATATACGTATCATGAGTTCTGTGTTAATATGGAGGAATGAAAAATGATATTTATTTTGTATACTTGTGAGGGGTGGCACGTTGCATAGTGGTTAGAGCATTGGGCCAATAACAGAAAGGTTGCTAGTTCAGTATTATTAATGGTGCATGGCTAAGCTGAAAATATGGGCTCAATAGTGAACTTTGTGGTAAATGCACAACATTTGGCACAGTTGTAAATGTATGTACCCTGAAATGAATGAAAAGTGTTAATGCTTGACAGACAGTGTTTTTTTGCAATGAATACCAATTTGGGGTCAAATAAAATGGACCACATTAGTGCTTTTGAGCAAAAAAATATGTTGGCGTTTTTAGGGTTAAAATGGGTGTTCTATTTGGTATGGACTACTATTGCATTCAAATGTAAAAAATAAATAAAAAATTGGCATGAGCCCAGAAAATATCCATTGTTAAACCATAAAGGACAACAATAATCAAATTAATGACTTTGCATCACTATGTACATCTATGGAGTTTTGAATTGCACTTACCCCCAAGAAGAACCCTGACACACTGGTCTTGGCCATAATATGCAGCCTCGTGCAGCGGGATCCATCCATACTTGTCAGGCCGCAGTATGTTATTCCCGGTGTCTTTAGCCATAGCTCGTAACGTAGTCACATCACCATTCAGGATGGCTTTCACAATAGTGTCCTCTTCTCTAATAGGCAAACATACCCACCATCATCCACTTACCCTTTTTCACCTAGTCCACATACAGTGCCTTCAGAAAGTATTCATACCCCTTGACTTATGCCACATTTTGTTGTGTTACAGTCTGAATTCAAAATAGATTCACTTTTTCACCCATCTACACAATACCCCCATAATGACAAAGTGAAAATATGTTTTATTTATAAAAAATGAAATACCGAAATCTAATTTACATAAGTATTCACACCCCTGAGTCAAAACATGCTAGAATCACCTTTGGCAGCGATTAAAGCTGTGCATTTTTCTTGGTAAGTCTCTAAGAGCTTTGCACACCTGGATTGTAAAATATTTTCACGTTATTATTTTAAAAACTCAAGCTCTGTCAAGTTGGTTGTTGATCATTGCTAGATAACAGTGGAGGATGCTGAGGGGAGAACAGCTCATAATAATGTTTGGAATGGAGTAAATGCAATGGCATCAAACACTTGGAAACCATGTGTTTGATGTATTTGATATCATTCTACTGATTCCGCTCCAGTCATTACCACGAGCCCATTCCCAATTAAGGTGCCACCAACCTCCTGTGCTAGACATCCATTTTCAAGTCTTCCGATAGATTGTCAAACCAATTTAAGTCGAAACTGTAACTAGGCAACTCAGGAACATTCAATGTTGTCTGGGTAAGCAACTCCAGTGTATATTTGGCCTTGTGGTTTAGGTTATTGTCCTGCTGAAAGGTGAATTTGTCTCCCAGTGTCTGTTGGAAAGCAGACACAAGCAGGTTTTCCCTCTAGGATTTTGCCTGAGCTTAGCTCTATTAAGTTTATTTTTATCTGAAAAAACTCCCTAGTCCTTGCTGATGACAAGCATACCCATGGTACATGATGCGGCCACCACAATGCTTTAAAATTTGAAGAGTGGTACTCAGTGATGTGTTGTTTTGGATTTGCCAAAAAAAGCGGTTTGTATTCAGGGCATAAAATTCCTTTCTTTGCCACATTTTTTGCAGTTTAACTTTAGGGCCTTATTGCAAACAGGATGCATGTTTTGGAATATTTGTTATTCTGTAGAAGCTTCCTTCTTTTCACTCTATCATTTAGGTTAGCATTGTGTATTAACTGAGGATGGATCAACAACATTGTAGTTTTCTCCTATCACAGCCATTTAAACTCTGTAAATGTTTTAAAGTCGCCAATCCCTAGTTTACATCCTTTCTGGCAACTGAGTTAGGAAGGACGCTTGTATCTTTGCAGTAACTGAGTGTATTGATACACCATGCAAATTGTAATGAATAACTTCACCATGCTCAAAGAGATATTCAATGTCTTTTTTTTAAAACCCGTCTACCAATAGGTTCCCTTTGTGAGGCATTGGAAAAGCCCCATTGGTCTTAGTGGTTGAATCTGTGTTTGAAATTCAGTGCTCGACTGAGGGACCTTACAGATACTGTAATTGTATATGTTGGGTACAGAGATGAGGTTGTCATAACAAAACAATGTTAAACACTATTATTGCACACAGAGTGAGTCCATGCAATGTATTACTTGTTAAGCACCGAGTCCATGCGACTTAGTATGTGTCTTGTTAATCAAATTTTTTGTATAACTTATTTTTACTTGCCAAAACAAAATGGTTGAATACTTATTGATTCAAAACATTTCAGCTTTTCATGTTTTATTAATTAGTAAACATTTCTAAAATCATAATCCCACATTGACATAATGGGGTATTGTGTGTAGGCCAGTTACACAAAATGTCAACCAATAAATGTACAATGTATTAAATTATTTTAAAGGGGAATTCCACTACTTTTCAACCTCATGTTCATTATCTCCAGCACCATAGTGTCTATATAAAATATGTGAAAATAGTGTTGTTGTTTAAATAATAAGATAAAAAATAGTGCCATTTGTTATTAATTATTATTATCATCATCATCGTTATTATTTTGAACCCACTTCCCAAATATGGGGACTAAACTATATATATATATATATATATATATATATATATTGATTCTTTATTATTCCAAATATTTAAAGTATACATTTATTTTTTGCAAGGAGATGTTTTTTTACTACATTTTTTGGGGTATTTCTTTCCTTGTCTTCCTTCCCATCACTAACATATCAGAGCCTGCAGGGTGCTCTTTTAATGAAGTTACATCAAAGCTAAATCAATGTCATGATCACATAATGATTCATTTGTGTTCTGCATAACTTAACCGAATATAATAGCATAGTATAACATTACTAACATTACATTACACAAACGCACCACCAAATGTCTTATCACATTTAGGATGATAGTTGGAATGTTCTCATTTCTCTCTCGGCGCACGCCACCAGGCCTGCTCTAAAATTCACTCACGATGCAACACTACATAATTCAAGAAAATATTAATTCATATTCCCATGAAACTGATTGAGATCAAATGGTTAGCAGGCATGTGAAGAGCGTGAAGAATTATCATTCACGATTGAGAAGTACTAAAGGGAGAGGGAGGGTAAGCAGCAGCTAAGGAAAAAATATGTGTTCGTAAAGTAGGCCTCCAGGGGAGGAACTGGTGGTTTGATAACACAGCCTTAGCCTTTTAACTACAGAATGTAGAAATGCGTCCAGAGTGTGAATGATACCATGAAATCCGAGGGAGCCTCTATAAGGGGCCTTATCGTAAAGACATAATGTAAGGGTAAAAATGTATTACATTTGTGGCATGAACACAACCAGTCATGATGTTTTCATCTGATTGTTAAACAAATCACTTAAAAAAGTAGGATACCTGCGACATCAAAATAATCCCAGCATCCAACTGTGCATGCTCCATTTGATGAATGTAAACAGATGTCTCTTTCCAAACACCATAAGTGTAATGACCTTCAGCGACTGTCATATGGCCTACTACAGAGACGTGTATTCATGGATGCCAAGGCAAGCCATGCTCCCCCAAAAGGTGAACAATAAAAATAAATAAAAACCTATCATATAATGTTTCATAATTTTCCTTCAATTTGCAAAGTGGCTGAAAGCATCTGAGCGAGTGAAACAGCGCCCATCTCTCAGTATATGCAGCCCATGTATCTGATGCCATTTGGCCAAAAAGAGTATGATGTGAGATTGATGCATCTTGCTGTCGGCACGGGTCTCTGTCAAATTCGGTATATTTAGAGACCCCCTAAAGTTGGACATTTGTTGCCTTTAGAGGAGCCAAGTTAGAAATCATTTAAACTGGTAACTTTTTTTACTCATTCTTTTCTAATCTTTACAGGAAAATGCCACGGGCACTATCTGATGTGTGGAGACATTTCACTGCAGCTAATGTAGAAGGAAAAGCTGTGTACATTTGCAAATACTGTGCCAAATCATATGTGAAGAATGCAACAAAGTTGCAGAATCATCTGGCCAAGTGCATAAAGTTCCCTCAGCGCTCACAACAAGCAACCTCTGACAAATGTCCCTCTACTTCTATTCTAGGTGAAAATGATGAATCAGACACCTTATCGATAGCAACAGCTCATAGTCCTCCTGGAATCATATGTTTTTTGACTCAATGGAGGAATGTAGTCAGAGAAATGCTGATAAATGTCTTGCTTGAGCTGTGTTTGCAACTGTTTCACCTCTGATGCTCACAGGCAATGTGTATTGGAAGAGATTTGTGAATGTTCGTCGCCCAGCATACACCCCTCAAACCAGACATCCTTTATCTACTAATTTGCTGGATGCAGAGTTCAACAGAGTTCAAGTGAAGGTCAAGCAAATCATAGAGAAAGCAGACTGTATTGCAATCATCTCTGATGGGTGGTCGAATGTTCGTGGGCAAGGAATAATTAACTACATCATCTCCACCCCTCAACCAGTATTCTACAAGAGCCCAGACACAAGGGAAAACAGACACACCAATCTCTATATTGCAGATGAGCTGAAGGCAATCATCAATGACCTTGGACCACAGAAGGTATTTGCACTGGTGACAGATAATGCTGTGAACATGAAGGCTGCTTGGTCTACGGTTTAGGCGTCCTACCCTCACTTCGCACCCATTGGCTGTGCTGCTCATTAATTTAATCTGCTCCTCAAGGACATCATGGCACTGAAAACAATGGATACACTCTACAAGAGAGCCAAGGAAATGGTTAGGTATCTGAAGGGTCATCAAGTTATAGCAGTAATCTTACTCACTAAGCAAAGTGAGAAGAATAAGAGCACCACATTGAAGCTGCCCAGCAACACTCGTTGGGGTGGTGTTTTCATCATGTTTGACATTCTCCTGGAGGGGAAGGAGTCTCTCCAAGAAATGGCCATATCACAGTCTGCCGATATGGACAGCCCCATCAAGAGGATCCTCCTGGATCATGTATTTTTGGGAGAGATTGGTAAGCAGCCTGAATTTCCTGAAACCTATAGCAGTAGCCATTGCACGGATTGAGGGAGACAATGCTATCCTGTCTGATGTTCAGACTCTGCTGAACTGTTGCTCCAAGCAAGGAAATTGCAGTTCTGAAATACATAAAAAAGCGTGAAGACTTCTGCCTGAGGCCCATACATGCCGCAGCATACATGTTGGACCCCAAGTATGCTGGCAGGAGCATCCTGTCTTTTGCAGAGATCAGCAAGGCCTATGGTTTCATCCCTACCATGTCTCGCCACCTTGGCCTGGATGAGGGCAAGGTTCTTGGCAGTCTGGCGAAGTACACTTCCAAGCAAGAGCTTTCGGATGGAGATGCAATATGGCAGTCATGCTAGCATATCTCATCAGCTACCTGGTGGAAGGGGCTTTGTGGATCTGAGGCTCTTTCCCTTGTTGCCTCCATCATTCTCCAAATCCCACCAACATCAGTCTCGTCAGAGCGCAACTGGTCCTTGTTTGAGAACACGCACACAACAGGCTGACCAATACAAGGGTTAAAGAATTGGTGGCCACCCGGGGAAATTTTAGGCTTTTTGAGCCTGATATAATATTATGTATCTTTTCTTGTTCAGTGAAATACTCCCATGTGAAGAGTCAACTCATTAAATTAAAGTTAAATTCGTAACGAAATAGTTTTTTTTATTTCTATTGGAAAGATTTAATCATTTGCAATTATGTCTACTTATGACAAGGTAAAAGGTTTATGTTTCTGTCTCCATATGATATGGTAAATATATCCAATGCAAAAAACATCTACATTTAAATGGTGCTAATATTAATTCCCATATATTCCCATTAATTCCCATACATTCCCATTTTGTATCCCACCATACATTCTCCACTATGCAATCTGGTTTCCGAGCTGGTCATGGGTGCACCTCAGCCACGCTCAAGTTCCTAAACGATATCATAACCGACATCGATAAGAGACAGTACTGTGCAGCTGTATTCATCGACCTGGCCAAGGCTTTGGACTGTCAATTACCGCATTCTTATGACTCAATAGCCTTGGCTTCTCAATTGACTGCCTCGCCTGGTTCACCAACTACTTCTCAGATAGAGTTCAGTGTGTCAAATCGGAGGGCCTGTTGTCCGGACCTCTGGTAGTCTCTATGGGGGGTGCCACAGGGTTCAATTCTCGGGCCGACTCTTTTCTCTGTATATATCAATGATGTCGCTCTTGCTGCTGGTGATTCTCTGATCCACCTCTACGCAGACGACACCATTCTGTATATATCTGGCCCTTCTTTGGACACTGTGCTAACAAACCTCCAAACGAGCTTCAATGCCATACAACACTCCTTCCGTGGACTCCAAGTACAACTAAGTCCATGCTCTTCAACCGATTGCTGTCTGCACCCTCCCGCCCGACTAGCATCACTACTCTGGACGGTTCTGACTTAGAAAAGGTGGACAACTACAAATACCTAGGTGTCTGGTTAGACTGCAAACTCTCCTTCCAGACTCACATTAAGCAACTCCAATCCAAAATTAAATCTAGAATCGGCTTCCTATTTCACAACAAAGCCTCCTTCACTCATTCTGCCAAACATACACTTGTAAAACTGACTATCCTACCGATCCCTGACTTCGGCGATGTCATTTACAAAATAGCCTCCAGCCTCCAACACACAGCAAACTGGATGTAGTCTATCACAGCGCCATCCGTTTTGTCACCAAAGTCCCATATACTACCCAACACTGCGACCTGTATGCGTTCAATGGCTGGCCCTCACTACATATTCGTCTTCAAATCCATTGGCTCCAGGTCATCTATAAGTCTTTGCTAGGTAAAGCCCGACCTTGTCTCAGCTCAGTGGTCACCATAGCAACACCCACCCATAGCATCCGCTCCAGCAGGTATATTTCACTGGTCATACCCATCCTTCTCCGCCTTTCCTTCCAGTTCTCTTCTGCCAATGACTGGAATGAATTGCAAAAATCACTGAAGCTGGAGTCATATCTCCCTCTGTAACTTTAAGCATCAGCTGTCAGAGCAGCTTACCGATCACTGTACCTGTACACGGCCAATCTGTCACGTTCTGACCTTAGTTCTGTTGTTATGTCTTTGTTTTAGTATGGTCAGGGGGTGGGTTGTCTATGTTCCTTTTTCTATGTTTTGGGATTTCTATGTTTGGCCTGGCAGCTGTCAATCGTTGTCCCTGATTGAGAACCATACTTAGGTAGCCTGGTTTCACTTTTGAGATGTAGGTGATTGTTTCCTGTTGTAATGTTTGTTTCACATTTCAGGACTGTTTCGGTTTTCATTTGTATCATTCACTTCGTTATTTTGTATTAATACTTATTTTGTATTAAAACTAAAATGGACACTTACCACGCTGCACATTGGTCCGATCTCTCCTACTCCTCCTCGTCAGAGGAAGACGAAAACACTTACACAATCTGTCAATAGCACACCCAACTACCTCATCCCCATATTGTTACTTATCCTCTTACTCTTTTGCACCGCAGTATCTCTACTTGCACATCATCATCTGCACATCTATCACTCCAGTGTTAATGCTAAATTCTAATTATTTTGCCTCTATTGCCTATTTATTGCCTTTACCTCCCTACTCTTCTACATTTGCACACACTGTACATATATTTTTTTATTGTGTTATTGACTGTACATTTGTTTATGTGTAATTCTGTGTTGTTTTTGTCGCACTGCTTTGCTTTAGTTTGGCTAGGTCGCAGTTGTAAATGAGAACTTGTTCTCAACTGGCCTTCCTGGTTAAATAAAGGTGAAATCATTTTTTTTTTTAATAAGTACATTCCCACGGAAAGTTTCCACGTCTGAATATTCCCCAAAATGTGCAACTCTAACTCAGAATGAGGATTTTATTCTCAAACACCCCCTTTACGACACTTGGCCTTCTCATTACTTAAAGGACAAAAGGCTTGAATTGGTAAAAACGTTGAGAACTTTACCACCATGGAGGCACAAATGGGCTTTAGTGATCTAGTCAATTGTTTGCTGACTCATAATGGCTGTCTCCTATTACTTGCAGATTGAGCTAAAGACCCCTTATTACCTACAGGTTTTTTGGGTCCATTTCGGTAATGAGAACCTTAATTTCAGTAATGATAGTTAGCTAATTCTCATGTAAATTCTTATTTACAATGACAGCCTTGGAACAGTTGTGCTGTGCTGGTAACTTTAGTTATTATTATTTCTTTTTTATTGAACCTTTATTTAACTATTTAACTTTAACCCTTTGCTATGAGACTCAAAATTGACCTCAGGTGCATCCTGTTTCCATTGATCATCCTTGAGAAGTTTCTACAACTTGATTAGAGTCCACCTGCGGTAAATTAAATTGATTGGACATGATTGGAAAGGCACACACCTGTCTACATAAGGTCCTACCGTTGACAGTGCATGTCAGAGCAAAAAACCAAACCATTAGGTCGAAGGAATTGTCCGTAGGACTCCGAGACAGGATTGTGTTGAGGCACAGATCTTGGGAAGGATACCAAAGCAATTCTGCAGCATTGAAGGTCCCCAAGAACACAGTGGCCTCCATCATTCTTAAATGGAAGAAGATTGGAACCACCAAGTCAGTCTGACAGATCTCTTGAGTTCCTCTGTGGTGATGAGAACATACTAACATAATTGCAAAAGGGTTTTCTAATGATCAATTAGCTTTTTAAAATTATAAACTTGGATTTGCTAACACAATGTGCCATTGGAACACAGGAGTGATGGTTACTGACAATCAGCCTCTGTACGCCTATGTGGATATTCCATTAAAAAATCACCAGTTTCCAGCTACAATAGTAATTTCTGTATTTCTGCTCAATTTATGTTATTTTAATGGACCAAAATGTTAAATTTTCTTTCACAAACAAGGACATTTCTAACTTATCAAATTTGACTCCTAAATGAATTTAGGCTTGCCAATAACAAAGCGGTGAATACTTATACAACTATACTGAATAAAAAATATTTTCCTGAGCTACAGTTCATATAAGTATATCAGTCTATTGAAAATGTTATTAGGTCCTAATCACAACTGATCAGGGGTGCAGCCATGGGGGAGGGCATAGGCCCACCCACTTGGCAGCCATGCCCACCCAGCCAGGCCCTGGTGGACATTCCTGCAATCAGCATGCCAATTGCATGCTTCCCCAACTTGAGACATCTGTGGCATTGTGTTGTGTGACAAAACTGCACATTTTAGAGTAGCCTTTTATTGTCACCAGCACAAGCTACACCTGTGTAATGATCATGCTGTTTAATCAACTTCTTGATATGCCTCACCTGTTAGGTGGATAGATTATTTTGGCAAATAAGAAATGCTCACTAGCAGGGATATAACAAGGATTTAAACAAATTTGTGCAAAAAAATTGAAATAATTAAGCTTTTTGTGCTTATTAAACATTTCTGGGATTTTTTATTTCATGTTAATACATGTTGTGTTCATGTTTTTGTTCAGTATATATAAAAATGATTTGATATTAGAGTATTGGGTAGATCAATGACCCACAAAGAAAGCACAATTAAATCCATTTCAACCTACTTTGTAACAAAATGTGCAAAAATGTGAGAAAATCCAAGAGAGGTGCATACTCAGTAATACAGCTGACTGCTGCAAACGTGTACTTTAAAATTAACTAAACTAATATGGAGGGATCCTAAACTCAATAGATAATGTGTTTTTCTTGAAAAGTGAATTGTTTGATTCCTTAATCAATTCTCATTGCTCTTATTACATCTAAAATACCTGTCCACTATCACAATTTTAGTTCATATCTCCCTTCAAGTGTTTCTCTGAATGCTTTTCTAAGGGGTAGACTTTAAACATATGCATAGTATGTTAATATCCAACATGTACAGTTGGAGGGCACAATTATTATACATTTTTTAACAATTTCCCTAGATGCTAGAACGCCAATTTACACACACCATCCAGAAATTGTCCTGCCAATACTGTAACGTGACATATCTACCTTATTAGAGCCTGCAACAGTACGTCCAACTCTACACCAAGACTTGTTTTCATTAGTTGCTATTTCCCTCCATGGTGGCATATGAACTTCAGACTGCTACTTGGATCTATTCCTAAAATGCCCGTTGAGTAAAAACACAGTGCCATGAGATATGATAGGACAGGTGTTTCGCACGTGGCCCAACGGGAAGCAATGAGGACAGCATGTTATCGAGGTGTCGTATGTCAACAACCCATACTCGGGGCCTCTTGGTTTGCCAGCTAGCAGTATTAGTAGGTAGGTAGTTTAGCCACGTTAACTAAGTCATTCATTTAAGAAAACAGTCAGTCGTGCATACATCTGCAAATAACATGTAATTGTGTCAAGAAATTTGTATTGCATGTAGCTGTAGCCTACAACTTAATGTAAAATCTGTCCCAATGACCCAGTGGATAATGTGGTTAATGAAAAACTTTTCAGCTAGTACATACGCGTCAGTTGGTTTGGCAGTAGGCGGCCTATGGCTTGATTCCTGCCTTAGTGGATTTGGTGGGTTCAGCCTGGTTGGGGGTGGATTTGCCCTATACTGGCCTGTTCTTCTTCCTAGAGCTGTGGTGGTGTTGCTGGCTTCACCCGGTGCAGTGGCATCGTGGGTCTCACTGAGGCTGCGTTCGATAGCCAGCTGCATAAGCTCATCATCTGACAGGTTGCTGTAGAGACTGTAGTCATCAAAACCCAGCGTGGGGCCCGCTGTGGAGCCAGGCATGGCCATGCTGGCAACTGCCATGTTGGATCTCGAGAGAAAAAGAGAGCATGCAGTTACGGATTATGCATTATGTCCACCAAGTTGGATCTTGCGAGACCCATTCCTAAGCAGACCAAGCTAAAATATTATTTTACCCAAATTACAAAATTATATATTGGTTTTGATTGCGTAGTTTAATTATGTTAATTTAATATGACTTGGACATGAAGTGTGAAAATGCTAATATCAGGGATATTGCAAAAAAACTTGGCCAGGTAAATAAAACTAAAGCATGGATTGCTGTCTAACCTGTCCATACCTCTTACAGGGTAGGGATATCAATATATAATTTTGTCCTGGGTTCAGTGGCAATTTTAGCATGTAAATCTTTGTGGGGCAAACAATAAAAACACTAAACAATACATTAATTGCACTATAACGGTGACAAATTGCCCATAAACTGTTAAGGCCTACAAAAAGCAGTCCCAACACCTTACCACTGCTACACCTGGCTTCAGAGGAGTCTTGTCTGGCAGCGAAACAGTTAATTCAGCCTCAGCCTTTTAAAGAAACATAGCTGGTATGGCTGACTTGCTTGAACAAATATGGTTTCTACTGACAATTGAGATGTACAAACTATTGCATATGGGGACGACAAGCAGAAAAGAGGCAATCCGTAATTTCGATTAAGACATTAATGAGCGAGCGACAAGAGACGTAGTCAATAACTATTTGTTCAGCACTTTTGAAATGTACAGCGACAGAATTCAGAACATGGACCGTTCTTACAGTGTACTACTATCACTAGCACTGTCAAAGCTATACACAAAACGTTTGCAAACAAGCACACACCGGCCACGAACAATGTGTTTACAATACTGTGTTGGTGAAAATGGACCAAATTATTAGGGTGAGGCACATGGGCTACTAACAGCTTACTACACAACATACACTTAGTATTACTTTCTTAGCTACAGTATACATATCTCACTTGCATCCTACATAATTTATGAAGCAACATAAGACATTTTTGGACTCATGTTGTGATGTGCTTGAACAGGAAAGTGTCACGGCTGTCCTTCATGGGTAAATTTTGTCATCAAAGAGAAAGATGCCGGATTTACAATTCCGAGTTGAATGACTGTTCAAAGCGTATTATTCCCTACTTCCCAGTTGCAACGCTTGCAGTTAGCCACTGTCACTGATTTCTTACAAACCACTCATTGTTGAATTTGAAATCTCCAAACTGTTGTGTAATGTTTATGTCCAATGGCCGATGAGCACTGATACGTTTTAACTATATTTTCTCTTCATTATTTATCTTCATATGACAAGGATTAAAAAGGATATGCCAGTAGACTTGATTCATGATGATGACTGCTAGCTAAGATTGTGAAAGTAAGATGTTGGCATGATCAATCAAAGCTACTGTGCATATAACGTGAATTGACGTCATTTCTGTGGCCAATGACCTTGAGCCTTCTTGGAAGGGCACTACTAATGTAACTCTATGGCAGCACCCAAAGGGCTCACATTATTGATGTCTACCCTTACTAAAGGCAGGTGACGGTGTCCCCATGAGTGACAGAACACTGAGCCAATCAAGGTGCAATGCTGAGCCAATCACGGTGCAATGCTCCTGTTTTCTGTTGGCCTGCCCCACCACCACAGAAAGCACCTAGCTAGGCTAAAACACCTGCATTTTGGAGCTGTCTGTTTGTATGCGGCTTTATTAACTCAATTATATATTTTTTTATTTTTACATTGTTTGCAAACTGATATGTGACAAGTATTAATGCCAAAATAACATGCAAAAGAGGCACAATACCATATAATGACAATGCAAAAACCGTTAAGAAATTTTAGCAAATGTATATAAAAAAAAAAACAACTGATATCACATGTACATAAGTATTCAGACCCATTCCTCAGTACTTTGTTGAAGCACCTTTGGCAGTGATTAAAGCCTCAATTCTTTGTGGGTATGGCGCTACAAGCTTGGCAGCCCTGTATTTGGGGAGTTTCTCCCATTCTTCTCTGTAGATCCTCTCAAGCTCTGTCCGGTTGGTTGGGGAGTGTCGCTGCACAGCTATTTTAGGGTCTCTCCAGAGATGTTCGATCGGGTTCAAGGCTCTGGCTGGGTCACTCAAAGGCGTTCAGAGACTTTTCCCGAAGCCACTCCTGCACTGTCTTGGCATTCAGGCCAAAGAGTTCAATCTTGGTTTCGTCAGACCAGATAATCTTGTTTCTTATGGTCTGAGAGTATTTTAGGTGCCTTTTGGAAAACTCCAAGCGGGCGGTCATGTGCCTTTTACTGAGGAGTTGCTTCCATCTGGCCACTCTACCATAAATACCTGATTGGTGGAGTGCTACAGAGATGGTTGTCCTTCTGGAAGGTTCTCCCATCTCCACAGAGTAACTCTAGAGCTCTGTCAGAGTGACCATCGGTATCTTGGTCACCTCCCTAACCAAGGCCCTTCTCCCCCGATTGCTGAGACTGACCGGGTGGCCAGCTTTAGGAAGAGTCTTGGTAGTACCAAACTTCTCCCATTTAAGAATGATGGAGGCCACTGTGTTCTTGGGGACCTTCAATGCTGCAAAACATTTTTGGTACCCTTCCCCAGATCTGTGCCTCGACATGATCGTGTCTCGGAGCTCTACGGACAATTCCTTCGACCTCATGGCTTGGTTTTTGCTCTGACATGCACTGTTAACTGTGGGACTTTATAAAGAAAAGGTGTATGCCTTTCCAAATCATGTCCAATCAATTTATTTTATCACAGGTTGACTCCAATCATGTTGTAGAAACATCTCAAGGATGATCAATGGAAACAAGATGCACCTGGGCTCAATTTTGAGTCTCATAGCAAAGGGTCTGAGTACTTTCCGAATATACTATAGAATCATCATTTTCAAACCTTTACAGTCCTTTGCAAATATTGTATGCTCCCCAATAAAATGGGAAATATGTTTTAACTCTTTTACTATTGCTCAGATTACTTGTTAAACATTGTTTCTCAAAATGTAGGGGTAAAAATTGACACCTCTAAAGATTCAAAAGCTTAGTATTTGGTCCCATATTCCTAGCACGCAATGACTACTGTACATTAAGCTTGTGACTCTACTAACTTGTTGGATGCATTTCCAGTTCGTTTTAGTTGTTACAGATTATTTTGTGCCCAATAGAAATTAATGATAAATAATCTATTGTATCATTCTGGAGTCACTTTCATTATAAATAATATGTATATAAACACTTCTCCATTATTGTAATCCTGAATGAATCGTGAATAATAATGAGTAAGAAAGTTACAAAGGGTCAAGGACATGCTAAACTCTCATCCTTACCAATAACAGGGGAGGTTAGCATGTCTTGGGGATATGATTTTTTTTATTTTACCTTTATTTCACTAGGCAAGTCAGTTAAGAACAAATTCTTATTTTCAATGATGGCCTAAGAACAGTGGGTTAACTGCCTGTTCAGGGGCAGAACAACAGATTTGTACCTTGTCAGCTTGAACTTGCAACCTTCCGGTTACTAGTCCAACGCTCTAACCACTAGGCTACCCTGCCGCCTCTTTGACCCTCTAACTTTCTCACTCATCATTATTCACGATTCAGTTGGGATTGTCCGTAATCATGGTAGCATTCAGATTAATGTAAAAGTGTTTAGAAACATATTATATTCTTATTTATAATAAAAGTGACTCCAGAATAATATAATACAATATTTATCATTCATATCTATTGGGCACAAAATAATCTGAAACAACTAAAACGAACTGCAAATGCATCCAAGAAGTTAGTAGAGTCACAAGCTTGATATGGAGAGTCTTGATGCGTGCTAGGAATATGGGACCAGATACCAAACTTTTACTACCTTATTCACAAGACTCTTTAGGGGTGTGAATAATTTGGAACGCTACATTTTAGGGAAGAAATATGACTTGTTTAACAATCTCTTTCTCTGAGCAAGTGAATAAAATAATATAAGTTCCCAATGTTTTGGAGCGTACAATATACTGTAGCTCAGTATTTGAAGCATTTATACAGTCATTATTGCTCATCTTTATCAAGGATGTCAGTCATTTTAGACACCACTATTTCTCAAGTAAGGACTTAGAACAAGCACACTCAGCATTTGAAGTGAAAAATACTTTGAAAAATTGAAAATAAATACTCTGTTCTATAAATTGTTTTGTCACATACTGTTCATTCATTAATTCATTCAAACAATCAGGCATAGTCTTCAACACATCTTATTGCCAAATAAGTTGCCCTACATACTTACAAGTGCCCCGTTGAAGGGCAGCGTATCATTTGCTCCATATAAGATGTGTTTTGCAAGTCATAAGACAGCTACAGTATCCCATTAGCCCATTCGCAAATATCGCCCTGCATGCAATGTAGATACAGTTTATAAATAGACCTGCAAACCAAAATCCCATGGGTCCATTGCACAGGACTGTTTTTAGGCTCTCAAGTACATATGTATTAATGTACTCACTGCTGAACATTGGCTGACAGGCAGAAACTGCAAGAGCAAAGTAAAGGAACATATGTACAGGTGGGCTTGTCAATTAAGGCGAACTCCCTTTGAACACAAGCATGTCATTCAAATCGATAGATTTGAAGAAGAACAAAATTGAAGTTGTATTTAGGTTGGCTAATGCTGGAATTATGTTAGGATTGGACAATGAAATGAGGATACGCTCCCCTTCTAATAATTAAAGGATTTCTGAAATAACTAATGGAGTGTACTACTTCTAATAATATTTCAAAAATGCTCATTACTATTGGGTCCATGTAGAAAAAATGTCAATAGCTAACAAAAAAATGAGAGTGCACCAACGTTGTCAAATAACAATTTAATATAAAACTATGTCTTACCTTTCTCCCAAACTTTTACTGTTTTCCTAAAAAAAAAAGTGTCCAAGTTTTCTTCTTTGGTTAGTCTCCCCTACGAAGACTTCTCCACTTCTCTGTCAGTGGAGGTTTCTGAAATTGGGATTCTGATCGAGCAGTCTGGGATATTTCTTGAGGCATATGATAGGGCGGGGGGGAGGGTCAAATTTTCATCCACCTCCTTCATAGCTCAGAATGCTCCTGAGGGGGAGCTGGCCCAGTTTTTTTGAAGAGGGACGGATAGTACTGAACAACAAAACAAATAGCTGGAAGTCTTGGCGTAATAAATTAAACACGTTTACTTGTCACGTGCACAGGACACAGTGAGTGTAAATGGTACAGTGAAATCCTTACACACAAAAAATAGGAAGGTAGAGGAGGAGCTAGCAAAACGGCCACCATCCCATCTTGTCTAATAATAATGTGGTGAGTATCTTCATCAGGTAATGTGACTCATCCAAATTCGTACATATTACAATTGAGTGATATTGTCTGTGTTCAATGTAAACCAACTGGTGTGAGTAGTCCCAAGTACAGTGTTTTGGATTGTAGTCCTCATGTGCTAGGTCAATCATCTGCTGAATCTGGGTCAGGTTTTGTTGTTGCGACTTGTTCCTTATGTTGAGTAGTCGGGTATTGTCTTGTGTTACAATCACTGCAAAGAGGTGTTAAAATTCATTGCGGATGCCTGTTCCTTATTTTTAGACGACAACAAAAAAGGGTCACGTTTATTGACAAGGTAACCTTCCCATTGTGTTGGCAGGCCAATCTGCATCATCTGTTAGTTTAATTCTGAACCTTGTACACTTTACATGTATTCTCGTATGAGGGAAAGGTCACAGATACCCCACAGGCTGGATTCCAGAATACCAGCCACTAGAGTTACAGTTGTATCATCAGTAAGTCTTTTAATACCCTGTTGAGTGTAGAGCTTGGGGGTTAGTTTAGCACTAACCTCAGTACTATGGTTATGGGTTTGTAAAGTACTTGCTTAATTGTTTGTTGTGGTGCAGAACAAGAAGTTAAATACCATTGCAGAAAGCCTGGCGTTAACAGAAAACACAATTTATTTACATTTAGCAGACGCTTTAATCCAGAGCGATTTATAGGAGCAATTAGAGTTAGGTGCCCTTCTCAAGGGCACATTGACAGATCTAGTCAACTCTGGGATTTGAACCAGTGTCCTTTCAATTACTAGCCCAACACCCTTAACCAGTAGGCTACCTGTTACCCGGTTTTGCCTACAGTATCAAAGTGGAAATATAAGTGTGAAAATTACATTGGTTTCCTTATCCTGTAAGGAGTCTCTGGGACAAGGTATGACAGAAATCCACGTGAAACGCTAGCTGAGCAAGATTTTTATTGATTTTATTTTTATTTAATTTCACCTCTATTTAACCAGGTAGGCAAGTTGAGAACAAGTTCTCATTTACAACTGCGACCTGGCCAAGATAAAGCAAAGTAGTTCGACACATACAACAATACAGAGTTACACATGGAGTAAAACGAACATACAGTCAATAATACAGTAGAAAAATAAGTCTATATACAATGTGAGCAAGTGAGGTGAGATAAGGGAGGTAAAGGCAAAAAAAAGGCCATGGTGGCGAAGTAAATACAACATAGCAAGTAAAACACTGGAATGGTTGATTTGCAGTGGAAGAATGTGCAAAGTAGAGATAGAAATAATGGGATGCAAAGGAGCTAAATACATAAATACAGTAGGTAAAGAGGTAGTTGTTTGGGCTAAATTATAGATGAGCTATGTACAGGTGCAGTAATCTGTGAGCTGCTCTGACAGCTGGTGCTTAAAGCTAGTGAGGGAGATAAGTGTTTCCAGTTTCAGTCATTTTTGTAGTTCGTTCCAGTCATTGGCAGCAGAGAACTGGAAGGAGAGGCAGCCAAAGGAAGAATTGGTTTTGGGGGTGACCAGAGACATATACCTGCTGGAGCGAGTGCTACAGGTGGGTGTTGCGATGGTGACCAGCGAACTGAGATAAGGGGGGACTTTACCTAGCAGGGTCTTGTAGATGACCTGGAGCCAGTGGGTTTGGCGACGAATATTAAGCGAGGGCCATCCAACGAGAGCGTACAGGTCGCAGTGGTGGGCAGTATATGGGGCTTTGGTGACAAAATGGATGGCACTGTGATAGACTGCATCCAATTGATTGAGTAGGGTATTGGAGGCTATTTTGTAAATTACATCGAGGATCGGTAGGATGGTCAGTTTTACAAGGGTACGTTTGGCAGCATGAGTGAAGGATGCTTTGTTCTGAAATAGGAAGCCAATTCTAGATTTAACTTTGGATTGGAGATGTTTGAGACTGGAAGGAGAGTCTAACCAGACACCTAGGTATTTGTAGTTGTCCACATATTCTAAATCAGAGACGTGCAGAGTAGTGATGTTGGACAGGCGGGCAGGTGCAGGCAGTGATCGGTTGAAGAGCATGCATTTAGTTTTACTTGTATTTAAGAGCAATTGGAGGCCATGGAAGGAGAGTTGTATGGCATTGAAGCTCGCCAGGAGGGTTGTTAACACAATGTCCAAAGAAGGGCCAGAAGTATACAGAATGGTGTCATCTGCGTAGAGGTGGATCAGAGACTCACCAGCAGCAAGAGCGACATCATTGATGTATACAGAGAAAAGAGTCGGTCCAAGAACTGAACCCTGTGGCACCCCCATAGAGACTGCCAGAGGCCCGGACAACAGGCCCTCTGATTTGACACACTGAACTCTATCAGAGAAGTAGATGGTGAAGGAAGCAAATTTCTGCTTGAAAAAGCTAGCCTTGGCTTTTCTAAATGCCTGTGTATATTGGTTTCTAGCTTCCCTGAAAAGGTGCATATCACGGGAGCTGTTCGATGCTAATGCAGAAAGCCATTGGAAGTTTTTGTGTTGGTTAAGGGCAGTCAGGTCTGGAGAGAACCAAGGGCTAAATCTGTTCCTGGTTCTAAATTTCTTGAATGGGGCATGCTTATTTAAGATGGTGAGGAAGGCATTTAAAAAAAATAACCAGACATCCTCTACTGACGGGATGAGATCAATATCCTTCTAGGATACCCCGGCCAGGTCGATTAGAAAAGCCTGCTCGCTGAAGTGTTTCAGGGAGCGTTTGACAGTGATGAGTGGACGTCGTTTGACCGCTGACCCATTACGGATGCAGGCAATGAGGCAGTGATCGCTGAGATCTTGGTTGTAAACAGCAGAGGTGTATTTAGAGGGCAAGTTGGGATGATATCTATGAGGGTGCCCGTGTTTATGGTTTTGGGGTGGTAACTGGTAGGTTCATTGATACAGTGCCTTGCGAAAGTATTCGGCCCCCTTGAACTTTGCGACCTTTTGCCACATTTCAGGCTTCAAACATAAAGATATAAAACTGTATTTTTTTGTGAAGAATCAACAACAAGTGGGACACAATCATGAAGTGGAACGACATTTATTGGATATTTCAAACTTTTTTAACAAATCAAAAACTGAAAAATTGGGCGTGCAAAATTATTCAGCCCCCTTAAGTTAATACTTTGTAGCGCCACCTTTTGCTGCGATTACAGCTGTAAGTCGCTTGGGGTATGTCTCTATCAGTTTTGCACATCGAGAGACTGAAATTTTTTCCCATTCCTCCTTGCAAAACAGCTCGAGCTCAGTGAGGTTGGATGGAGAGCATTTGTGAACAGCAGTTTTCAGTTCTTTCCACAGATTCTCGATTGGATTCAGTTCTGGACTTTGACTTGGCCATTCTAACACCTGGATATGTTTATTTTTGAACCATTCCATTGTAGATTTTGCTTTATGTTTTGGATCATTGTCTTGTTGGAAGACAAATCTCCGTCCCAGTCTCAGGTCTTTTGCAGACTCCATCAGGTTCTTCTTCCAGAATGGTCCTGTATTTGGCTCCATCCATCTTCCCATCAATTTGAACCATCTTCCCTGTCCCTGCTGAAGAAAAGCAGGCCCAAACCATGATACTGCCACCACCATGTTTGACAGTGGGGATGGTGTGTTCAGGGTGATGAGCTGTGTTGCTTTTACGCCAAACATAACGTTTTGCATTATTGCCAATTTTGGTTTCATCTGACCAGAGCACCTTCTTCCACATGTTTGGTGTGTCTCCCAGGTGGCTTGTGGCAAACTTTAAACGACACTTTTTATGGATATCTTTAAGAAATGGCTTTCTTCTTGCCACTCTTCCATAAAGGCCAGATTTGTGCAATATATGACTGATTGTTGTCCTATGGACAGAGTCTCCCACCTCAGCTGTAGATCTCTGCAGTTCATCCAGAGTGATCATGGGCCTCTTGGCTGCATCTCTGATCAGTCTTCTCCTTGTATGAGCTGAAAGTTTAGAGGGACGACCAGGTCTTGGTAGATTTGCAGTGGTCTGATACTCCTTCCATTTCAATATTATCGCTTGCACAGTGCTCCTTGGGATGTTTAAAGCTTGGGAAATCTTTTTGTATCCAAATCCAGCTTTAAACTTCTTCACAACAGTATCTCGGACCTGCCTGGTGTGTTCCTTGTTCTTCATGATGCTCTCTGCGCTTTTCATGGACCTCTGAGACTATCACAGTGCAGGTGCATTTATACGGAGACTTGATTACACACAGGTGGATTGTATTTATCATCATTAGTCATTTAGGTCAACATTGGATCATTCAGAGATCCTCACTGAACTTCTGGAGAGAGTTTGCTGCACTGAAAGTAAAGGGGCTGAATAATTTTGCATGCCCAATTTTTCAGTTTTTGATTTGTTAAAAAAGTTTGAAATATCCAATAAATGTCGTTCCACTTCATGATTGTGTCCCACTTGTTGTTGATTCTTCACAAAAAAATACAGTTTTATATCTTTATGTTTGAAGCCTGAAATGTGGCAAAAGGTCGCAAAGTTCAAGGGGGCCGAATACTTTCGCAAGGCACTGTAATTTGTGTGAGATTGAGGGCATCAAGCTTAGATTGTAGGATGGCTGGGGTGTTAATCGTGTTCCAGTTTAGGTCGCCTTGCAGCACGAGCTCTGAAGATAGATGGGGGGCAATCAGTTCACATATGGTGTCCAGAGCACAGCTGGGGGCAGAGGGTGGTCTATAGCAGGTGACAACGGTGAGAGACTTGTATTTAGAGAGGTGGATTTTTAAAAGTAGAAGTTCAAATTGTTTGGGTACAGACCTGGATAGTAGGACAGAACTCTGCAGGCTATCTTTGCAGTAGATTGCAACACCGCCCCCTTTGGCCGTTCTATCTTGTCTGAAAATGTTGTAGTTAGGGATGAAGATTTCAGAATTTTTGGTGGTTTTCCTAAGCCAGGATTCAGACACGGCTAGAACATCTGGGTTGGCAGAGTGTGCTAAAGCAGTGAATAAAACAAACTTAGGGAGGAGGCTTCTAATGTTAACATGCATGAAACCAAGGCTATTACGGTTACAGAAGTCATCAAAAGAGAGCGCCTGGGGAAAAGGAGTGGAGCTAGGCACTGCAGGGCCTGGATTCTCCTCTACATCACCAGAGGAACAGAGGATGAGTAGGATTAGGGTACGACTAAAAGCTATGAGAATTGGTCATCTAGACCGTCTGGAACAGAGAGTAAAAGGAGGTTTCTATGGGTGATAAAATAGCTTCAAGGTATAATGTACAGACAAAGGTATGATAGGATGTGAATACAGTGGAGGTAAACCTAGGTATTGAGTGATGATGAGAGAGATATTGTCTCTAGAAACATCATTGAAACCAGGTGATGTCATCGCATGTGTTGGTGGTGGAACTGAAAGGTTGGATAAGGTATAGTGAGCAGGGCTAGAGGCTCTACAGTGAAATAAGCCAATAAACACTAACCAGAACAGCAATGGACAAGGCATATTGACATTAAGGAAAGGCATGTTTAGTCGAGTGGTCATAAGGGTCCTATGAGTAGTGAGGTTGGTTGGGGTCACGGTGATTCAGACAGCTAGCCGGGCCATCGGTAGCAAGCTAGCATAGGATGGAGGTCTGTTTTTAGCCACCTCGTGCGTTTCTGTCGGTAGATTAGTGGGGTTCCGTGTGGTAGAGGGGATCAATCCAATTGGCAATATAGATATAGTTATAGTGACCCAAGAAAAATTGTCCGATATACCTATTCAGATAGCAGCCAATAAGACAGCTAACGATTAGTGGGTAGCAGATGGCCGTTCAGGTAACGTCGTGACGGAGGGGCCAGTTGGATAACTCCCTCGGGCAGATAACGTCGGTAGTCCAGTCGTGAAGGCCCGGTGGGGCTCTGCGTGGGCAGTATAACGGGTCAAGATAGGTGATTGTAATCCAGGAGTGGCTGATGGAACTTCAGCTGGCTAGCACCGGAATAATTGATGTTTGCTCCGGGATCGACGTAAGCCAATAGTCACACGGATAGCAGCTAGCTAGCTGCAAGATCCAGGTGTAAATGTCCAGAGCTTGTGGTTGAAATCTGGGGATATGGAGAGAAATATAGATCCGGTATGTTCTGGTCTAAGTTGCGTTGTACAAAACTGCCGATAGCTTTTCGAGCTAAAGGATAGCTGATGACCACAAACTGTGGTTTGTGCTTCTGGCTTGCTTCTGATTAGCTTCTGGCTAGCTTCTGACGAGGACAAAGGACGTCTGACTGCTATGCCATCTTGGGTAAGATACTGACTGTTAAAGCTCTATGGATTGATGAGGAATTGAAAAACTGTTTGGTTGAAAGAGATGGGGCAAAAGGAGTGGCTAATAAGTCTGGCTGCAAATCTGACTGGCTGACTTACTGCAAATTGAGAAATGATGTGACTAAACTCAACAAAAATAAGAAACTGTATTATGACAACACAACAGTGGTAGGCCTGATCACCGACAACGATGAGTCAGCCTATAGGCAGGAGGTCATAGACCTGGCAGTGTGGTGCCAGGACAACAAACTCTCCCTCATTGTGAGCAAGACAAAGGAGCTGATCATGGACTACAGGAAAAGGTGGGCAGAACAGGCCCCCATTAACATTGACAGGGCTGTGAGATTCAAGCTCCTTGGTGTCCACATCACCAACAAACTATCATGGTCCAAACACACCAAGACAGTCGTGAAGATGGCACAACAACACCTTTTCCCCCTCGGGAGACTGAAAAGATTTGGCATGCCAGGATCCTCAAAAAGTTCTATAGCTACACCTTCGAGAGCATCCTGACCGGTTGCGTCACCGCCTGGTATGCAACTGCTTGGCATCTGACCGTAAGGCACTACAGAGGATAGTGCGTATGGCCCAGTACATCACTGGGGCCAAGCTTCCTACCATCCAGGACCTATGTACTAGGCGGTGTCAGAGGAAGGCACAAAAAATTGTCAAAGACTCCAGTCACCCAAGTAATAGACTGTTCTCTCTGCTACCACATGGCAAGTGGCACTGGAGCGCCAAGTCTAGGCACTAGAGCGCCAAAAAAAGGCTCCTTAACAGATTCTACCCCCAAGACATAAGGCTGCTGAACAGTTAATCAAATGGCCACCCGGACTATGTTTTTACACTGCTGCTACTCGCTGTTTATTATCAATGCATAGTCACTTTACCCCTACCTACACATTGACTTGGTACCGACTGTTACCCCCTGTGTGTAGTCTCATTATTTTTATTGAGTTGGACCATGTGACAAATAAAATGCTATTTGATTTGAAAATCAACAATATAAAGAATGATGGAAAAAAAACTTTGGATCAGCCCCTTTAAAAAAAAAAAAGAATCACCTAAAATGACATACCCAAATCTAACTGCCTGTAGCTCAGGCCTTGAAGCAAAGATAAGCAAGGAAACACTTTTGTGGAAATGTGAAAGGAATGTAGGAGAATATAACACATTAGATCTGGTAAAAGATAATACAAAGAAAAAAACAACCATTTAAAAAAAAAATGTTGTTCCATCTTTGAAATGCAAGAGAAAGGCCATAATGTATTATTCCAGCCAAGGTGCAATTTAGATTTTGGCCACCAGATGGCAGTAGTGCATGTGCAAAGTGTTGGACTGATCCAATGAACCATTGCATTTCTGTTCCAAATTTTGTATCAGGACTGCCCAAATGTGCCTAATTTGTTTATAAATAACTTTTCATGTTCAAAACTGTGCACTCTCCTCAAACAATAGCATGGTATTATTTCACTGTAATAGCTACTGTAAATTGGACAGTGCAGTTAGATGAACAAGAATTTAAGCTTTCTGCCAATATCAGATATGTCTATGTCCTGGGAAATGTCCTTGTAACTTTCAACCTCATGCTAATCGCATTAGCCAAGATTAGCTCAACCGTCCCGCGGAGTACGCACCAATTCTGAAGAAGTTAAATTAAATTATGGTCAGAAAGACATTGAATCAGATGGCTTATTCATCACAAAGCCATTTGATGTTGCCAGTTATTTTAATGATTACTTCATTGGCAAAGTGGGAAAACTTAGGCAGGAAATGCCAACAACGAATAGTAAGCCATTGTATTCAAGCATAAAAAACAAATAATGAAAGAAAAACATTGCGAGTTTAGATTTTGTAAAGTTAGTGTGGGAGAGGTGGATAAATTATTGTTATCAATCAATAATGACAAACCTCCTGCCAATGACAACTTAGATGGAAAGCTATGGGTCGATGGCACAGTCCCAGCGGCGACAAAGAGGAAGACAGGTGGCAGTGGTCTTGAAGAATAACTCCCGCAGGTCCTGGTATACCTCCGGGATGTTGGGCTGAAGGGCAACCACAGGACTCTCAACCGACATGGGACCAGATGGGATGGGTATGCAGCTCCTCCGGCATTCGGGTGACCAGTCTGATTTTCATCCACGACCATGAGATGGTGGGGTTATGGCGTTAAGGCCAAGGATCTTGTGAACAGGTGCACTGGTCATGAAGAAAGGGATGTTCTCCTGATGAATGGACTCCACGGTGAGGGTGAGTGGTTGGGTAATGTGTATGATGGTTCTGGATCTTAGTGGCCAATTATTAAGGGCTTGATCCAGGAAAGGAGAGGAAAGCGGGTATGAGATGATGTTAAGAGAGGAGGCAAGGGTCTGGTCAATGGCACCGGAATCCACTAATGCTGTAGACACTGTACATGAGGGACAGTCAACTAGTGTGATGGACACCAAAAAGAGTTTAGCAGAAAGTGATGAAGATGGAATGCTCACTCCTGCCCCAAGAGGTGAAAGATCATGTGACCGTCCCTCTGCTCTTGTGGATCCCAGATCAGGAAGCGCCGGACACCACTGGAACTGGTGCCCTCCTTGACCACAATACAGACAGAGCCCCAGCTGTCTCCGTCTGCGTTGCTCCACCGCGGGGAGGCGTGTGACCCCTACCTACATGGGTTCAGGCTCTGATCCAGAGTGTTCATTGAGGAGGGAAGGAAGGAAGGAAGGAAGGAAGGAAGGAAGGAAGGAAGGAAGGAAGGAAGGAAGGAAGGAAGGAAGGAAGGAAGGAAGGAAGGAAGGAAGGAAGGAAGGAATGAGAGTATAGACGCTCCCGAAGTAGGTTATCCAGACGGATGGCCATCACAATGAGTGAGTCCAAGGAGAGATTGTCGTCTCAACAAGGCCAGTTCCGTCTGGACCTCCTCGCGCAGACCTCTTCTGAATAGTGTACGAAGTGCCAGCTCGTTCCATCCTCTGGATGCTGCCACTGTCTGGAAGGTGAGCGCATACTCGGCAGCCGTCTGGTCCCCCTGCCTTAATTGGAGTAGGCGCTCACCCCCCTCTCTGCCCTCCGGTGGATGATCAAAGTTGCATTTGAACAGAGCCATGAACCCCTCATATGAATCTATCGCCTCCTCTCCTCTCTCCCAGTAGTAGTACCAAAAGATTCAAAGGCCATTTTCTCAGAAGTGATTTTCAAGTTTATCAACTTTCTAAGCAAAATTACTTTCCCATTGTTCCTTAACTGTTGTGTATGATATGGCATGGTGTATCTCTGAATACCATTTTTAATGTTTCTACGTATGACCAATTTGAGCCAGTCGGTCACAATTGTTTGCATAGTTAACTTACACACAGCTCTGACACACACGCTTACCCCACCAGACATGCCACCGGGGGTCTTTTCCCAGTCCCCAATATCAGAACAAATTCAAGAAAGTGTACAGTATTATATAGTCATTATTTCCATCTCATATTGCTCAAATAAACAGCAAACCTGATTTAAAAAAACAGATGAAACAACACCTCACGGCACAACGCCTCACCCCTATTTGACCTAGATAGTTTTTGTGTATTTATTGATATGTAATCTAAGTGTGCCTTTAAAATAATTATGAAAAATAAAAAAAATAATATCTATGCTTGTACGTAGAACTCAAGCACGCATGCTGTAAAACTACTTAATTAAAAATACTTTAAAGTACTATTTAAGTACTTTACACCACTGGCTACCTATAAACCAATTAGCCGTGATGTAAACCAATGAACAGCAGACAATGAGCCTGAAAATCCCTCAAAATTACATGGATGGGAAGCATCCAAGGTAAAAACCTGTCCTTGAGGGTCAACTGGGGTCAACAACCACAGATAATGAGATTTTGAGATCAGGCACTGTTTCAACAACCATAGTAAAAGTGTTACCCCTCAATCACACCGACAGTGTCATTGTGCAAAATGGTACGGATTATCATCTGGATATGTGTGCAACAAAAGTTCAACATTCTCCTTCTGCTACCATTTCTGTCAAGCATTTTATGCATACAGTTTGATGCATATGTTCGATAAATCCAATATATGCACCACACATAACGCACTTCAACTGCCTCTGCATTGCAATGCTGCAAGACAAACGCAGCGTTCCATTGGAAAGGAATGTACTTCTGGTGTAACAAAATGCAAAGACGCTGTCAGTGTGATCAAGGCATTTTGAAACTGGGTGCTAACCAAGAACACACTGGTGCCAGATGAACCTTGCATACTAGCAGTAAAGGAAGCAACGTGGTGAAACCCATTGCTGTGGTGACTGTGGGACCAACGATTGTTAATTGGGTAGGATGTTTGAAGCTTGCATAGAGAAGCATTTCCCAGAATCAATTCAGACAAGGTGTAACCCGGTTCTTAAAAACTGAAACTCCACCTGTAACAATGAACACATTTATTAGAATGATGATATGAAAAACAGGAAATGATGCTACAGGCAACATAACTGAAGCTAAAAGTCACAGTTCTTGTTTGATATATTATTGGCCACCCTGCCACTTGGTTTGCTGCTTGGAGTCTGGAGGAGAAAACCATTATTTAAGATGAAACTGATTGCAAGGACTGGCTCAACAGATCAAGTTATTGCGAAACAGGTTCATAGCAAGTCCTATATTGCACTAATAGTTCCTTAAAACAAACTCACCTTTATACATGCATAAATATCAATAATGTATTTATAATGCATTACATAACAGGTAACTTAGGAAGTGTTAGCAAACTTGTTTGTGTCTCCCAAGCTGACACGAGACATTCCTGAAATACTTTACGATGGTATTTCTGTCACGCCTGCTCCCGCTCTCCCCTCTGGCACTCGAGGGCGCCAGGCTGCCCTTCATTACGCACACCTGTCACCATCATTACGTGCAGCTGCGCAATATTGGACTCACCTGGACACCATTACTTTATTGATTGCCCTTCTATATCTGTCTGTTCTTCAGTTGGTTCCCCTTGTCAGCATTATTGTCTTTATGTCGTTTCGTTCCCCCTGTCCATACACTGTTCTTGTTTTGGTTTGATGTCCATTTTCCAGTAAATGTTCACTCCCTGAACTTGCTTCTCATCTCCAGCGTCGATCCTTACAATTTCGAATAGTGTTTAGTAGAGCTATGCATTTCTAAGACTTCATCTGAATTATAATAAGGGATAATGTTTGAAAGTTTACTTCAAAGAAAAGGTCAATATGATGTACAAGATGATGCTATGTAAGTCGTTTACCTGAGTTGGTCAAAGGTCAACTTGGTCTGAAGGCTTCCCCTTATTCTTGTTCCGCCCCTCTTTTACATGATGTCATAAGCACACACAGACACATAAAACAAACTCATTTTCAGATACTCAACCTTGTTTATTTTTTTATTTTTTCCAAATACAAAACATTTTCTACAAGTTCCCAATCAACATGAAAACTATCATTTAATTTCATATTACATTGTTTGAACACCAGATATATACAGCCTGATGCACGTCGACTCTGACCTCAACGACTCTAGTAGATCAAATAAAATAATTGACTTTTTAAACAAAATGTTAAGACTTTGTTTACAGTGTTTGTTTTTGATTTTAGACATTGTATGGCTGTGCTTTAATGCTTTAAGCAAGCACTGGTGATAGCATTTAGCATTGCATGAGTCATAATACATCTGTCAATCTGCAATATCCATCAATAATTTTACTTCAGTCTATTTTTTCTTTTTTTAAAGTTTAAATAAAACACTGAAATAGCTCCACCCACCTATGGCAACCAACCAACCTACACAATACAAATAACTATATCACTTCAATTATAAAACAGATGGTTCCGTATTGATAATTTGTTCTGATTGCCCAAGAAGCGTTCCAAGCTGTGCTTCATTCTCCGAATGCTGTCACATCTACGAAGCAATTTCACTTTCTTTTAGTGTAAAAAAAAAATCTCACTGCGCAGGGTAAACATTAATGTAGTAGGCCATAAGAGTCAGTGTGGCTGTTGCTAACCAAACCCAAGGATTCTACACTCTTAGAAAAAGGGTTCCTAAATGGTTCTTTGGATGTCCCCATAGGATAATCTCTTTTGATTCCAGGTAGAACCCTTTTGGGTTACAGGTAAAACCCTCTGTAGGAAGGGTTCTACATGGAACCAAAAGGGTTCTTCCTGCAACCAAAAAGGGTTCTTTAAAGGGTTCTGCTATGGGGACAGCCAGGGAACCCTTTAAGGTTCTAGATAGAAAAAAGATGCTAAGAGTGTACCTCTAAAATATTAAATGTATACATACAATGTACAATAGGTTCATTAAAATGTTACTCTTGCCATTGTAATATCAAATCAAGCCTATTAAACAGCATGCAACTGGGCAAAGATAAATTCCCTCTTCATCTCATTTGGCTTATACAATATACATTTTTTTTTTTATTGGAGACGAATCATGGAATCGACAAATAAAAAATAGATTTTAGGCATTCAGTCAATCTCCCTTTTTATAGTTAAGGAACTTGATTAGTATTGGTGGGAGGGGCAGGGTGTCAATGTGCCTCAGTCTGGGGATTCCAACCTGCTGACGGATCTTCAGCCTACACAGCTTCATCAGTGAATATGGTGGCACTGAAAGAAAGTGCAAAGAAGTTGCTTATTAATGGGACTGTGCGATTGGAGAGCAACATATTTATCTGGTTAACACACATGAGAATAGTCAAGGTAACAAGTATGCAACAGTACAAAAATAAGGGCATAACCTTAGAAAATAAATACTCATGAGCAACCTGACATCATGCAGACATATCCCATTGACACCCATGCTTAATTTGCATGAAACTTTGCGATACATGCTAATTTCTCAAGGTAATTGACCCTAAGTGAACACAGACCCTAATGATTATATCATGGTAAATGAAATACTCCAATCTCTGTTATTAGTGGAGATCGCTGTCATAAGCTCACTTACTTGCTTTCACTTTGATCCCTGCCCAGTCATGGTTGCTATCCAGGTGCTCAATCAGCCGGGAGCAGAGTTTCACATGGCCAACATAATCCAGGAGCATGTCTATGATGGGTCCAGCCCAGCAACTTATCGTCGGATTGTTGATCGTCTCACAGAACTGAAAATAAAGGGTTCAAATTGGATTCAAAGAACAGCCAATAATAGGTGTATTGAGCTGAGATGGAATTGGAAACTAATAGACCAGCAAACTGTCTGTATTGCATATTAACCCAAACTACCTGGATGTACATGTTGATTGGAGCTTCGTCCTCATCGGTAGCGTAGGGCAAAGTTTCGGTGAAGCCTCTGCCTCTACTTAAAGTTTTCACGGGTGGGTGTGGCTTGCTGCCATATGTGCAGTCGAAACAGGAAAGGGCATCGCAGCCATTGTCCATCAGATACTTCAGGATTTGTGAATACTTCATACCGAGCATGACTACTGCCGGGAAGGAGCAGGGGTGTGTGAGGATGGACGCGTTCATGTTAGCTCCATGCTCCACCAGCACTGTGATCATTTCCATGCAACCCCGCCTCACAGCGATAAGAAGAGGGTTGAACATGTCAAGGTTGGGGTTAGCTCCGGCCTCCAGAAGCATTTCTGCGGCCTCTAGGTTGTTGTTGGCGACAGCGAAGTAGAGCGCTGTGCTGCGACGGTCCTCATACATTTTGGATCGGTCTTCTGCCAACTGGAGATTGACGTCATATCCTCCCTTGATAAGCACTTCTAGAATCCAGTCCCTGTTGTGCTCAGCAGCCAGGTGGAGGGGACTGATGCCACTGCATTGAACTTTGGCCTTACTTGTGGCAGGGATCAGCATGGATACAATGCTACAAAAGGGAAGCAAAGAGATCACTTTTCACACTTAAATTATATATTTTTTTTTAAAGAGAAATCAATGCTTTGAATTAACCAATCAATTAATTCACTGCACTCACTCAAAATGTCCTTTCTGGACAGCAACATGAAGAGGCAGGAGGCCAGACTTGGTTGTTCGGTTTGCATCTGCTTTCTGAGATAGAAGCAGTTCCACAACTTCCTTGTGACCATTCTTACTTGACTCGTACAAGGGTGTTGCCCCATCACATGCCTGGCAGTTCATATCAACCCCTACAATACACAGGAGAATAGTCAAAATGAATACAATGTTGAAATACTGGAAAAGTGGCAACACTGTAACACCCCCAGCAACAGACCGTCTGGATGCTTAATGGTTATTTTTGTATCTATTCATGGCGTTGTAAGGAATGGAATACTTTCTTCAAGATATAGGCATCCGATACTAGGAAACCTAATAGGTTTTGAACATAGAAGTCATTTTCAGGTTCAGTTTGGGTTGTTGGATTTCTTTGTCATGCCATTGGGACTATTTAATGGATCAACAATTGTATGTGTTTGCACACAGACACTGTGCCGTTCAAAGTCATAAAGGGTCATGCATTCCCCAAAGTGTATTCAATAAGGGCTTGTTGCATGACTTTGGACATTATTAACATGATTTGAGGATGGATAAAGTGATATTGCTTATTTAATATAGTCAATTCAAATAATCTTAAAGTTGGTTGTCAAAATGTGAAAACTTTACCTTTGCTAATCAGGAAAGACAACACCTCCACTCTCCCGTTCTGTGCTGCCGTAAAGAAAGGGTCCATCCCGTAGATATTGGCTGCATTAAGCTTGGCCCCGGCATCCAACAACATCTGGCAAATTTCCACGTTATCATGCCCGGCTGCTTCATGGAGAGGTGTCACACCCTGAACGCAAGCCTTGTGCACTGAGGCTCCATACTTTAGGAGGTGGTCTACAATCTCTGTATTGGGCTTCCCACAAGCTGAAAACGGAATGTGAGAAACAACACAGATAACTTTGGTTGAATTTGCTGTTTGTAAAACATAAACTGATTGTATAACAGTGGTGGACTTCACCGGTATGACCAGTAACCTAGATTGAGACCTCAAAACTTGTGTTTGCCCCAGAGCTAACACAGAGTTGAGTCATACAGACAACCTGGCTGCGTTTCATATCACACTGTTCACTATTGAACCTCTTGACGGAACAGCTTTGAAATCAGTTATTAACCTTTCAAGAGTGGTGTTTCTCCGTCGTTATTGGCAATGTTGGGATTTGCACCTCTGTCTAGAAGGCACTCCACACAATTCACATGTTGAAAGATGGCAGCCAAAAGAAGTGGGGTCTGATTGCATGTACCACATGTGTTCACTATCCCAGGATGGGCTGTGGGAAATATAACAGACCCAAGCACGTTAAAAACAATCAGCATGTACTGATAAAGGGTCTTCCTGAGATTGAGGAAGATAAAATAGTTTAAAAACTAGAAAACATTCTCAATGACACTTTTCTTTGTTTCACCCTCACCTCTTAATATAATCTTGAGGCATTCTTCTTGACCGTAATATGCAGCTTCGTGTAGAGAAATCCATCCATCCTCATTTGGTACAAATAGACTCTTTGGATTGCATTTCACCATTTCTTTTAAGGCCTTTAAATCACCATTCTCAATCACAGGCACCAGGGGTCTCACATCTCTAAGGCATAGACAAAGATTAAGGGGAAAATGGTCATAAAATGTTGGCAAGATAAAAAATGTAAGTGCCTTTGAATGGGGTATGGTAGTAGGTGCCAGGTGCACTGGTTTGTGTCAAGAACTGCAACGCTGCTGGGTTTTTTTACTCAACAGTTTCCTGTGTGTATCTTGAATGGTCCACCACCCATTGGACATCCAGCCAACTTTTGTGCGAAGCATTGGTGTCCACATGGGCTAGCATCCCTGTGGAAAGCTTTCGACACCGTGTAGAGTCCATGACGAATTGAGGCTGTTCTGCGGGCAAAAGGGGGGATGCAACTCAATATTAGAAAGATGTTCCTAATGTTTGGTATAGTCAGTGTACACTGAGTGTACAAAATATTAGGAACACGTTCCTAATATTGAGTTGCACCCTCTTTTATCAGAACAGCCTCAATTCGTCGGGACATGGACTCAAACCGGTACGCTTGGCACCTACTACCATACACTGTTCAAAGGCACTTAAATCTTTTATCTTTCCCATTCCCCCTCTGAATGGCCCAACATACACAATCCATGTCTCAATTGTCTGAATTTTAGAATAAAACAGAGAACACCATCGTGTTCGTGAGAGTCTCCCCTTTCCGTAGTTTGTAGGTCAAACCTTTCAGATGCTACAGGCGTTTTTGTGAGAAGACACATTTTCGTGAATGTCTCATGGTGTGACAAACACCGCTCTAGCTCTCCCACCTTTCGCCGCAGATGCTGAAGTGCAACACTGGCGGATGCGGTGGATTGAGACGCATCCAATGCAAGAAAAACTGCTGGGATGTTTTTGTTATGTAACTTAGAATGACGCACCGATGTGTCAATCGACTCTAGGGGGTTAAAAGGTGACATCAATGAGGGATCATAGCCTGACCAGGGGAGTCCAGGGGAAAGCTATGTCATGGAAAGAGCAGATGTTTCTAATGTTTTGTACACTCAGTGTATCTCATGTCATGTAAACATTAGCCTCATCAGGAGACACCATTGTGGAACCCCTGTGTTACTGCTGTCCCTGTTAGAGAGAGCTGTCACCCACCATCTGATTTCTACTGTATGTTTGGCATTTTGGAATCAGAATAAACCTGCTGTATTTATACTCATCCTATCTGGCATACATATTGTCAAAATAAGATAAAAGGTTGACAGACTCACATAATATGGTCTGCTAAAGGTGGGTTTGCAGGTGAGGGGTTTGGAGGTGGGTTGGCTGGGTTCGGGTTGGCTCTGGGAAAGTCATACATGTGCCTTGTTGCAGAGGGGTGCCTGACATTAGTCAGAAATTCGTTGGTGGTAAATTGGTTTGGCTGGTAATTGGGTTGCCAATACACAGGTGGGGATGATTGAATGGCGTTAATAGAGTTGTGTTCCTCAGTGAGGCTGCGTTCAATGACCAGCTGCATCAGCTCCTCATCTGACAGGGTGCTGTAAAGACTGTAGTCATCAAGACCTCTAGCGGTGCCCATCCTTCCAGGCATGGACATGCTGGCCACAGCCATGGTTGATCTATTTGCAAGGATACAAAAGTCATGACAATGAAATTCACTAAAACTGAACTACACTTTTAAAACACGATTCAGTATGCAACCAATACCACTAACAGCACGTGCATGTCAAAGTAAAACTGCTAAAACTATTTGTATATATTTATATATGAATGTCAAGACTGTGAGACATATGTACTGCATGTGCTATTGCCTTAGAGGTAATTCAAAACATTTTTGAGTTTAAAGATTGAGGATAAAACCTTTTGCAAAGTCAGTGTTGTGAACATTGTGTGGATACCAACATGTTTCAAACAGACCACCATAGTCCCTGGGCCCAAGAAAGCAAAGGTAACCTGCCTAAATGACTACTGCCCGTAGCACTCACGTCTGTAGCCATGAAGTGCTTTGAAAGGCTGGTAATGGCTCACATCAACACCATTATCCCAGAAACCCTAGACCCACTCCAATTTGCATACCATCGTAACAGATCCACATATGATGCAATCTCAATCCCACTCCACACTGCCCTTTCCCACCTGGACAAAAGGAACACCTATGTGAGAAATATTTTCATTGACTACAGCTCAGCGTTCAACACTATAGTGCCCACAAAGCTCATCAATAAGCTAAGAACCCTGGGAATAAACACCTCCCTCTGCAACTGGATCCTGGACATCCTGACGGGCCGCCCCCAGGTGGTAACAACAAATCTGCCACGCTGATCCTCAACACAGGGGCCCCTTAGGGGTGCATGCTCAGTCCCCTCCTGTACTCCCTGTTCACTCATGACTGCACGGTCAAGCACGACTCCAACACAATTATTAAGTTTGCTGATGATACAACAGTGGTAGGCCTGATCACCGACAATGACGAGACAGCCTTATGGGAGGATGTCAGAGACCTGGCCGTTTGGTGCCAGAACAACATCCTCTCCCTCAATGTGATCAAGACAAAGGAGATGATTGTGGACTACAGGAAAAAGAGGACCGAGCACACCCCCATTCTTATCGACGGGGCTGTAATGGAGCAGGTTGAGAGTTTCAAGTTCCTTGGTGTCCACATTACCAACAAACTAACAAGCACACCAAGACAGTTGCGAAGAGGGCACAACCAAACCTATTCCCCTCAGGAGACTGAAATATTTGGCATGGTCCTCAGATCCTCAGAAGGTTTTACAGCTGCACCATTGAGGGCATTGGTTGCATCACTGCTTGGTATGGCAACTAACCTACAGAGGGTAATGCGTACGGCCCAGTACATCACTGGGGCCAAGCTTCGTGTCATCCAGGACCTCTATACCAGGCGGTGTCAGAGGAAGGCCTAGAAATTGTCAAAGACTCCAGCCACCCTAGTCATAAACTGTTCTCTCTGCTACCACACGGCAAGCGGTAGCAGAGCGCCAAGTCTAAGTCCAAGAGGCTTCTAAACAGCTTCTACCCCCAAGCCATAATAATCCTGAACATCTAGTCAAATGGCTACCCAGACTATTTACATTCTACAGGTTGGAAGAACCCCCCCCCCCCCCCCCCCCCCCCCCTCTCTCTCTCTTTTACACCGCTGCTACTCTCTGTTGTTATCATCTATGCATAGTCAACTTAATAACTCTACCTACATGTGCATATTACCTCAACTAACCGGTGCCCCCGCACATTGACTCTGTACTGGTAGCCCCCTGTATATAGTCTCGCTATGTTATTTTACTGCTGCTCTTTAATTACTTGTATTAACTTTAATTTTTTAATCTAAGAATTTCACGGTCTACACAATGTATTCGGCGCATGTGACAAATTAGATTTGATTTCACTTTTCTTTTTTTTACCTAGCACTAACACAAATTTACAGAAGAGTATTAGGGCCAGGTGAAGAGAAAAAATAACTTTCACAAAAATTCACAAAATTGAATTTTGACTTAATTTCAATTTCAACTATTTCAAGCATTTTGAGTTTTTAAAAGTACTATCCATGCAACATATAAAATCACATCACTGCTTATTTATCTCTTCACTTGGCCCTAATATTCTTCCGTACATTTAATTTAGAAACCAAGCTCTTGATAAGTGTTGGTGCTGGGATTGACCAAAAATCAGCACATCATACAATAGTAATCCTATATCAAACCGACGGGAGGGTACTTTAGCCAAAAGCTTAATTGAGAACAAAGATTTGATTTTAAGCTGTACATCATTTGTTTACTAAGTCTAATATGACGACAAAAACAAAACTAATGGAGAAGAATGTCCTTAGTTTTTGGTTATGATAGAGTAAGACAGCGGTACCAATCGCATTACATCATATTCCTCCAAATGAGTTAATCATTTCATAAATTGAAATGAGAGAATCATAAACTGTATACCACATGCTTAGGTTGATTCATGGCTTGTCTTGATGTAATTTATCTACAGTAACTATGCTAGTATACAATTATAAACAGTAATTTAACTATTCATTTCCACAAAGTCATTGTTTTGTGTACCATTGTTCTTTGGATCTGCGGTTACAGCTTAATAATGACATTGTAGCTGGTGACCAAATAAACAAAATCATGTGGCTAAAGGCAACTTAGTGTAAAGTGCAATTGATGAAAACATGCATGCTGTCCCTATACAGCTGAGTAATAACATGGCTGTTAACATAAGCATAAAGTAATGTGGCTGAAGGCAACTGGAGTAAGGTTAAAGGAATACAAACCCTACTGGCATGCCATACCTACTTTGTAGTGTCTGCAGTGTGCAGTCAAAACACTTTAACAGTAGACTAGCAGTTATCAGATTGCAGTCCTCGTGAGGGGATGAGGATTTGAAAATGTCTTGCACTCTGTGTTGTCCTCCAGGCGAATGAAGAAAAAGCAGCAGCTCAATGTTATTGACATATTCCAAAGGGGGTCTTGATTTCATTCTTTGAAAAGCTGACCCTTGATGGCAAACTTTGCTTCCATGTGTCGCTCAGAATAGGAATGCCCTACTTCAGATATGGCACGGTTGATGCTGACACTTAAAGTGCCTAGAGAACGGGGGAAACCAAACATAAACTTGTGCAAAACACACACTATTGTGGAGAAAGGCCCAGGTTTCTCCCAAGGCTGTCAATTTTTTATTTTTTTTAATATATTTTTTTATTTCACCTTTATTTAACCAGGTAGGCTAGTTGAGAACAAGTTCTCATTTACAACTGCGAGCTGGCCAAGATAAAGCAAAGCAGTGCGACAAAAACAACAACAGAGTTACACATGGAATAATACTGTAGAAAAGGCCCATGGAGTTGGTGGAATACTCCTTTAATTCATTGCCATTTACTCAGCTGGGCCAGGGGCGCTTTAATTAGGTCAGGTGGAAATGTCTGACAGATCTCAACTCCATAAAAGGAGGAAATTGCCATCGCCTGATCTCGCTGCTTTCTCTTCCTTAACGCCATCTGATCCAGAAGTTCTGTGCGTCCATGAATCCAAGTAAGTCTACCGACTCTGTTACCTTTCATGCCACCTTTCATCTGAACTATCTGTTGCGATCCGGAGATGGGCCATCAGTTATTGTTTATAGTTATTACCGCGGAGCGCGGCTTGGAGCGCACGCTTCAAACATATTGTGTAATGTGAATTGTCAATGATCACGGCCCTACGGATCCTCATAGGCCAATTATGCAATCGATATGGTTCATGTGTATTGAATTTAATTATCTACACATGAAGACAATTGAAAGAGTGAAATGAGAAACGTCATTGTTTGCTAACTGATTAACTTTGATAATGGGGATTATAGATTGTATAACCATTCCCTGTTTGTATTCTTTCATGATTTATGATAAGTAGTTACGAGCCTAAATTACACGGATGATTACTATTGACTTTTTAATGAACTGGACTGTTGAATTCCCTAAATTATGTTAATAATGAATGAATGAATGATATGATTTGATCTTTGATTATGAATTTGATTGGATACATGTTATTTGTTTCCTTTGTGATGCAGCACAGACTACTCAGTAAATATACCACTTTATGGTTAAAGGAATTCCTGCCTCGGTCTCATCCATTCCTCTGTCACCTGTTCACCTTCACTGTCAGTCATCCTACCTGTCCAGCTCCCCACACAGATTCCACTAATCTTTCAAATACAGTCAATAATACAATAGAACAATTATATATACATTGTGTGCAAATGAGGTAGGATAAGGGAGGTAAGGCAATAAATAGGCCATAGTGGCGAGATAATTACAATATAGCAATTAAACACTGGAATGGTACAGTGGGGTAAAGTATTTAGTCAGCCACCAATTGTACAAGTTCTCCCACTTAAAAAGATGAGGCCTGTAATATACATAGGTAAAAATGAGAAATTCCAGAATCACATTGTAGGATTTTTTTATGAATTTCTTTGGAAATTATGGTGGAAAATAAGTATTTGGTCAATAACAAAAGTTTATCTCAATACTTTGTAATATACCCTTTGTTGGCAATGACAGAGGTCAAACGTTTTCTGTAAATCTTCAAGTTTTTCACACACTGTTGCTGGTATTTTGGCCCATTCCTCCATGCAGATCTCCTCTAGAGCAGTGATGTTTTGGGGCTGTTGCTTGGCAACAGACTTTCAACTCCCTCCAAAGATTTTCTATGGGGTTGAGACTGGCTAGGCCACTCCAGGACCTTGAAATGCTTCTTACGAAGCCACTCCTTCGTTCCCCGGGCGGTGTGTTTGGGATCATTGTCATGCTGAAAGACCCAGCCACGTTTCATCTTCAATACCCTTGCTGATGGAAGGAGGTTTTCACTCAAAATCTCAAGATACATGGCCCCATTCTTTCCTTTACACGGATTAGTCGTCCTGGTCCCTTTGCAGAAAAACAGCCCCAAAGCATGATGTTTCCACCCCCATGCTTCTCAGTAGTTATGGTGTTCTTTGGATGCAACTCGGCATTCTTTGTCCTCCAAACACAACGAGTTGAGTTTTTACCAAAAAGTTATTTTGGTTTCATCTGACCATATGACATTCTCCCAATCTTCTTCTGGATCATCCAAATGCTCTCTAGCAAACTTCAGATGGGCCTGGACATGTACTGGCTTAAGCAGGGGGACACGTCTGGCACTGTAGGATTTGAGTCCCTGGCGGCGTAGTGTTACTGATGGTAGACTTTGTTACTTTGGTCCCAGCTCTCTGAAGGTCATACACTAGGTCCCCCCGTGTGGTTCTGGGATTTTTGCTCACCGTTCTTGTGACCATTTTGACCCCACGGGGTGAGATCTTGTGTGGAGACCCAGATCGAGGGAGATTATCAGTGGTCTTGTATGTCTTCCATTTCCTAATAATTGCTCCTACAGTTGATTTTTTTCAAACCAAGCTGCTTACCTGTTGCAGATTCAGTCTTCCCAGCCTGGTGCAGGTCTACAATTTTGTTTCTGGTGTCCTTTGACAGCTCTTTGGTCTTGGCCATAGTGGAGTTTGGAGTGTGACTGTTTGAGGTTGTGGACAGGTGTCTTTTATACTGATAACAAATTCAAACGGGTGCCATTAATACAGGTAACGAGTTGAGGACAGAGGAGCCTCTTAAAGAAGTTACAGGTCTGTGAGAGCCAGAAATCTTGCTTGTTTGTAGGTGACCAAATTTTCCACCATAATTTGCAAATAAATTCATTAAAAATCCTACAATGTGATTTTCTGGATTTTCTTTTCTCATTTTGTCGGTCATAGTTGAAGTGTACCAATGATGAAAATTACAGGCCTCCCTCATCTTAAGTGGGAGAACTTGTACAATTGGTGGCTAACTAAATACTTTTTTGCCCCACTGTAGATGTGAAGAAGATGAGTGTACAAGTAGAGATACTGGGATGCAAAGGAGCAAAATAAATAACAGTATTGGGATGAGGTAGTTGGCTGGGCTATTTACAGATACGCTATGTACAGGTGCAGTGATCTGTGAGCTGCTCTGACAGTTGGTGCTTAAAGCTAGTGAGGGGGATATGAGTCTCCAGCTTCAGTGATTTTTGCAGTCCGTTCCAGTCTTTGGCAGCAGAGAATTGGAAGGAAAGGCGGCCGAAGGAGGAATTGGCTTTGGGGGTGACCAGTGAAATATACCTGCTGGAGCGTGTGCTACGGGTGGGTTCTGCTATGGTGACCAGTGAGCTGAGTTAAGGTGGGGCTTTACCTAGCAAAGACTTATAGGTGACCTGGAGCCAGTGGGTTTGGCAATGAATAGGAAGCGAGGGCCAGCCAACGAGAGCATACAGGTCGCAATGGTGGGTAGTATATGGGGCTTTGGTGACAAAACGGATGGCACTGTGATAGACTGCTTCCAATTTGCTGAGTAGAGTGGTGGAGGCTATATAGTAAATTACATCGCCGAAGTCAAGGATCGGTAGGATAGTCAGTTTTACGAGGGTATGTTCGGCAGCATGAGTGAAGGAGGCCGATTTTAATTTTGGATTGGAGATGTTTGATGTGAGTCTGGAAGGAGAGTTTACAGGCTAACCAGACACCTAGGTATTTGTAGTTGTCCACATATTCTAAGTCAGGCGGGCAGGTGTGGGCAGCGATCGATTGAAGAGCATGCATTTAGTTTAACTTGCATTTAAGAGCAGTTGGAGGCCACGGAAGGAGAGTTTGGCATTGAAGCTTGCCTGGAGGTTAGTTAACACAGTGTCCATAGAAGGGCCAGAAGTATACAGAATGGTGTCTGCTGCTGGTGATTCTCTTATCCACCTCTACGTAGGAGTGACATCATTGATGTATACAGAGAAAAGAGTCGGCCCGAGGATTGAACCCTGTGGCACCACCATAGAAGACTGCATGACGTCCGGAAAACAGGCCCTCCGATTTTACACACTGAACTCTGTCTGAGAAGTAGTTGGTGAACCAGGCAAGGCAATCATCAATTTGAGAAGCAAAGGCTGTTGAGTCTGCCGATAAGAATGTGGTGATTGACAGAGTCGAAAGCCTTGGCCAGGTCGACGAATACAGCTGCACAGTATAGTCTCTTATCGATGGCGGTTATGATATATCGTTTAGGACCTTGAGCGTGGCTGAGGTGCACCCATGACCAGCTCGGAAACCAAATTGAATAGCGGAGAAGGGGTGGTGGGATTCAAAATGGTCGGTGATCTGTTTGTTAACTTGGCCTTCGAAGACCTTAGAAAGGCAGGGTAGGATAGATATAGGTCTGTAGCAGTTTGGGTCTAGAATGTCTCCCCCTTTGAAGGATATGACCGTGGCATATTTCCAATCTTTGGGGATCTCAGACGATACGAAAGAGGATGAACAGGCTAGAAATTGCAATCATTTCAGTGGATCATTTTAGAAAGAGAGGGTCCAGATTGTCTAGCCCGGCTGTTTTGTAGGGGACCAGATTTTGCAACTCTTTCAGAACATCAGCTACCTGGATTTGGGTGAAGGAGACATGGGGGAGGCTTGGGCAAGTTGCTCTGGTGGGCGCAGGGCTGTTGACAGGGGTAGGGGTAGCCAGGTGAAAAGCATGGCCAGCCGTAGAAAAATGCTTATTGAAATTCTCAATTTTTGCGGATTTATCGGTGGTGACAGTGTTTCCTAGCCTCAGTGCAGTGGGCAGCTGGGAGGAGGTGCTCTTATTCTCCATGGACTTTACAGTGTTCCAGATCTTTTTGGAGTTTGTGCTACAGGATGCAAATTTCTGTTTTGAAAAAGCTAGCCTTTGCTTTCCTAACTGCCTGTGTATATTGGTTCCTAACTTCCCTGAAAAGTTGTATATCGCGGGGACTATTCGATGCTAATGCAGAACGCCACAGGATGTTTTTGTGCTGGTCAAGAGCAGTCAGGTCTGGAGTGAACCAAGCGCTATATCTGTTCATGGTTCTACATTTTTCGAATGTGGTGTGCTTATTTAAGATGGTGAGGGAGGCACTTTTAAAGAATAACCAGGCATCCTCTACTGACGGAGTGAGGTCAATATCCTTCCAGGATACCCGGGCCAGGTAGATTAGAAAGGCCTGCTCACTAAAGTGTTTCAGGGAGCGTTTGACAGTGATGAGTGGAGGTTGTTTGACCGCAGACCCATTACGGTCACAGGCAATGAGGCAATGATTGCTGAGGTCCTGGTTGAAGACAGCAGAGGTGTATTTGGCAGGTTGGTTAGGATGATATCTATGAGGGTGTCCGTGTTTACGGATTTGGGGTTGTACCTGGTAGGTTCATTGATAATTTGTGAGATTGAGGGCATCGGGCCTCCCGGGTGGCGCAGTGGTTAAGGGCGCTGTACTGCTGTGCCATCAGAGACTCTGGGTTCGTGCCCAGGCTCTGTCGTAACCGGCCGCGACTGGGAGGTCCATGGGGCGACGCACAATTGGCCTAGCGTCGTCCGGGTTGGTCGGTAGGGATGTCCTTGTCTCATCGCGCACCAGCGACTCCTGTGGCGGGCCGGGCGCAGTGCGCGCTAGCCGAGGTTGCCAGGTGCACGGTGTTTCCTCCGACACATTGGTGCGGCTGGCTTCCGGGTTGGATGCGCGCTGTGTTAAGAAGCAATGCAGCTAGGTTGGATTGTGTAGTGTAGCGGAGGACGCATGACTTTCAACCTTCATCTCTCCCGAGCCCGTACGGGAGTTGTAGCGATGAGACAAGACACCACTACAACAATTGGACACCATGAAATTGGGGAGGAAAAAGGGGTAAACATTTAAATTAAATAAAAATAAGAGGGCATCAAGGTTAGATTGTAGGATGGCTGGGGTGTTAAGCATGTCCCAGTTTAGGTCACCTGAAGCTCTGAAGATAGATGCTGCTGTATTGTACTGTACATCTTGAGTACCAGCAGATTTGCCAACGTTACAATGTCTCAGCTTAACGGCACTATGAAATGTCGACCTGTTGGTCTTCCACACACAAACACTAATCAATAGCTGTTGAAATGTTGTTTATTTGGATTAAAAAAGCATCCGTTTGTGGGAACAGGTGTGCTGAAACTTTTCTTCCCATACTGTGTTCTGTTGCCACACTTCCAAGTCTTGTTCATCACTCAACTAAATGGAAATTAAGTTTCACTGTGACTAGACACTTACCTCAGTTGTACAATACCACTATATGCTATAATATTTTGTCCTGCTTGAAAATCAGAGACATGGTTTGAATATTGCCGTCCAACGATTTCCAACTAAATAATTTGTTTAAATTTAGTGAGCTTGAGCAATTGACAAAAATAATGGATACATGTTGCCCTTAGATTTGTGCAAGGTTGGTAGAATCTTATCCAAAATTATTCACAGCAGTAACGGCTAACAAAGGTGCTTCCACCAAGTATTAGCTCTGGGGTGTGAAGACATAGGCTATGCCATCAATACATCTTAATGTTTTATTTTTTGTTAATTAAATGTTAAAATACAGTATCAAAATAACACAAGGTGATAGTAATGTTGCATTAAATACAATACACTATCAACTGCTCTGAAATACAGTACCAATCAAAAGTTTGGACACATCTACTCATTCCAGGGTTTTTTACTATTTTCTACATTGTAGAATAATAGTGAAGACATCAAAACTATGAAATAACACAAATGGAATCATGTAGTAGCCAAAAAATTGTTAACAAATCCAAATATATTTTATATTTATCATGACTCAGGGTGAGACCCAGATGCAGACACGTGAGGAAGATGGTTCAAGTCTCAGATTTATTGAGTACACATGAGTAGGCCAAAGGCAGGTCCAGGGCAGGCAGAGATTAGTAATCCAGAGCAGAGTCAGTACGGTACAGAACGGCAGGCAGGCTCAGGGTCAGGGCAGGCAGAAAGGTCAAAACCAGAACAACTAGAAAACAGGGACTAAAGAGAACAGGAGAATTGGAAAAAAACACACGCTGGTAGGCTTGATGAGACAAGACGAACTGGCATCAGAAGACAAAGGACAGTGAGACACAGGTTTTATCTTGGACACATGAAGTGTATCATGGATACAGAGGGTGCAGTGCAACAGAAGATAAACAGCAGAGGGACCAAGGATTTTAGAGATAGGGAAAGGGCCAATGATTTGAGGGAAAAGTTTGTGGGACTCCACACGGAGGGGCAGATCCAGAGTAGACAGCCATACCCTCTGTCCGATGGTGGTCTGCTTTTCAACGATACCTGGAGGTGGTCTTAAGAAGACTGGACTAGGCTCTCTTCCAGGTACGCCGACAGCGGCGGATGAACATCTGGGCCTAGGGTATGTTGACCTCTTGCTCAAGGAAGAGCGGGGGGTGATAACCCACGGAGCACTCGAAGGGCGAGAGGGAAGGGTGTTCCGGGCGAACTCCACCCACACGAGTTGCTGGCTCCAGGTGGTTGTCCTAGACAAGGCACCTGATTGGCATGCTCCGACTGTCCATTAGATTCAGGATGAAACCCGGAGGACAGGCGGGCCGACGACCCAATGAGGGTGCAGAATGCCTTCCAGAATCGGGACGAGAACTGAGGACCACGATCGCAGACTATGTTGAGCGGAAGTCCATGGATTCAGAAGATGTGCTGTACTATGAGTTGGGCCATCTCCTTGGCTGAGGGTAACTTGGGAAGGGGGGTGAAATGAGCTGCTTTTGAAAACCTATCCACCACCGTAAGGATGGTGGTATTACCATCAGATGGGGGGAGACCAGTAACAAAGTCCAGGGATATATGGGACCAGGGTCGATGAGGAACAGGGAATGGTTGAAGGAGGCCGGCTGGAGCACAGCAGGGCAGGAAGAAGGACAAATTATCCTTGCCCCGAGAGGAGTCCTCAATGTATCCTTCCAGGGTCTTGGTCTCCGGACCAGACAGGGAATAAAGCCGCCTCCGAGGCGGTGTAGTGCCAGGGAGGAGGTCAATGGTGCAGTCATAGAGTCAATGCGGAGGAAGCGATGTGGCGTGGGCCTTGTTGAAAACCTCCCGGAGTTCCTAATACTCTGCGAGAACGGCAGAGAGATCTGTGACTTTACCGAAAGCCACAGGAGGACGTCCAGGGGCGGGCTGCGCTGCCTTTAGGCAATGAGTGTGGCAAAACTGGCTCCAACCCATGATTGAACCCGTAGCCAGTCGATCAGGGGGTTGTGCCTCTGGAGCTATGACAACCCCAAAACCACAGGTTTGATAGGAATCGTAGTGTGGGTGACCCTGCCAATAGAGCGTCTGTCCAATGCTCTGGTGTCCATGGGAACGGAGAGGAGTTGTGTGGAGATACCCAGCCACGACACCAGGGTAGTGTCCATAAAGCTCTTGTCGGACCCAAAGAGAGAGTTAGACCGGTTTCCCCACAACAGGATGGCATGGAGAGGAGTACGAGTAATGGGAGCTGGAAGACTCCATATATTGCCCATCAGCATACTGGTACCTACTGATAAGCCTGGGCTTTTTACTGAACAGGTGGATATATAATGTCCTGAAGTTCCACAATACAGACATTCCCCAGGGGACAATCTAGCCCTGCCCTGTTGCACTGGCACCAGAGTAGGCGAGTCGATAGGCTTCTATGATTTCTGAGGGAACTCGTGTGACATCAGATTCTCTAGGGAGTGGAGGCATTGGAGATTTCCGTGGTTCTTCGGAGGCGAGGGAAAATCCGTGGACAGGTGCCTGTGGCCGGGAACAGACCTCTTCCTACTGCATTCCCGTAGTCACCCATCAATCCTTATGGTCAAGGCTTTGAGCAAGGTCGTCCTTCATTTCCTCCGATAATCCATGAAGAAATGTGTTGAACAGGGATTCTGGGTTCCAGGCACTCTCGTGGGCTAAAGTGCGAAAGTCTACCACGTAGTCTGACACACTACAGGAGTCTTGAGACAGTTGAACAAGCTTCCAAGCCCCCTATCTCCCAGACAGCAGAGAGTCGAACACCTTCCTTACTTCCGCCAGACTAAGGCAAACAGTGGATTGTTGCTCCCAGGTTCCAGGATCCCCAGCGTAGCTCTACGGAAGAGGTAAGCGAGGTTCTTGGGAGGCCTGGGTAAGCTGGGGAGAAGCACCACTGGTAGCGGGGTTACTGAGAGTCTGCCTAATAGACAGTCAGCAGAATTGTTCCAAAAATACAGACTGCATGGTCATGGTGTTCCTCCAAGGTGTGGAATCCTTCCATAAAGTTATGTATTAACTCCTTGTGTTTTCCAATGTTGGCTCCTTGTGTGAGGAGACAGTTATGCAGAGCTGGTCCGAGTCTGCTGGGTCAGTCATGGCCAGTTCCTACTATCATGACTCAGGGTGAGACCCAGATTTAGACACGTGAGGCAGATGGTTCAAGTCTCAGAGATTTATTGAGTACACAGGGGTAGGCCAAAGGCAGGTCCAGGGCAGGAAGTGGTCAGTCATCCAGGGCAGAGTCAGTATGGTACAGAACTGCAGGTAGGCTCAGGGTCAGGCCAGGCAGAAAGGACAAAACTGGAAGAACTAGAGAACAGGGACTAAAGAGAACGGGAGAACCAGAGAAAACATGCTGGTAGACTTAACGAGACAAGACGAACTGGCAACACACACAGAAAACACAGGTAAATGCACAGTGGATAATGGGGGAAATGGTAGTTACCTGGTGGGGATGTAGACCAGTTGCAGAGGATAAATACATTTTAGTTACCAGCCTCAGAAATTGCAGCCCAAATATATGATTCACAGAGTTCAAGTAACAGACACATCTCAACATCAACTGTTCTGAGGAAACGGTGTGAATCAGGCCTTCATGGTTGAATTGCTGCAAAGAAACCGCTACTTAAGGACACCAAAAAGAAGAGACTTGCTCCAATAAACATGAGAAATGGACATTAGACCAGTGGAAATCTGTCCTTTGGTCTAATGAGTCCAAATGTGAGATTTTTGGCTTCAACCGCCGAGGCTTTGTGAGACAAAGAGTAGGTGAATGGATGATCTCTGCATGTGTGGTTCCCACCATGAAGCATGGAGGAGGAGGTGTGATAGTGTGGGGGTGCTTTGCTGGTGACACTGTCTGTGATTTATTTAGAATTCAAGGCACACTTAACCAGCCATCCCATCTTGTTTGTGCTTACTGGGACTATCATTTATTTTTTCAACAGGACAATGACCCAACACACCTCCAGGCTGTGTAATGACTATTGACCAAGAAGTAGAGTGATTGAGTGCTGCATCAGATGACCTGGGCTCCACAATCACCCAGCCTCAACCCAACTGAGATGGAATGAGTTGGACCGCATAGTGAAGAAAAAGCAGCAAACAAGTGCTCAGCATATGTGGGAACTCCTTCAAGACAGTTGGAAAAGCATTCCAGGTGAAGCTGGTTGAGAGAATACCTAGAGTGTGCAAAGCTGTCATCAAGGCAAAGGGTGGCTACTTTGAAGAATCTCAAATATAAAATAGATTTGGATTTGTTTAACACTTTTTTTGGTCACTACATCAATCCATATGTGTTATTTCATAGTTTTTATGCCTTCGTTATTATTCTATAATGTAGAAAATAGTACACATAAAGAAAAACCCTTGACTGAGTTGGCGTATCCAAACGTTTGACTGGTACTGTATATTAGAATCAAGATAACTGCAAAGTTGAGGTGGATTGGTGGACTACAAGAAATATGTATACTGTAGACATAATAATTAAGGAAGACCACTGCACAAGTGATAAAGTTTTTCACAAGTATTAGTTTTTGTTATTGTTGTATTGTTGTTGTTGGCTAGAAGATGAACACAAAAATGGAAACATGATGCTGCTTCTTTAGAGTATGACACCCTCAGCTGGATTAAAGGCTGGAAGGGTGGAGGCCAACATGTACAATTAGGTCCATAATTATTGGCACCCTTGATAAAGATTAGCAAAAATGACTATAACATTAATCAAAACAAATACTGAACTATGTTGTATGCTCAAAAAATGAGGAAATTATATTATTTTATACTAAAGCAATTGCTAAGAGAAAGAGATTTTGTTTAGCAAGTAATCGAAAAGAAAGCAGTCAAAATGATTGGCACTCGTTTTCAATATTTATTTATTTTACCTTTATTTTACTGAGACCAAGGTCTCTTTTACAGATGAGCCCTGAATTACGTAAATTACAGAAAATACACACATCAATATCAATACAAAATGTAAACAGAAAGAAAAACACGGTCATAAAAAAACAAACACGTTAATTGGTAAAAAGGTTCTCTTTTAGCATTCTGAATTGCCCTACAGGCACAAACTTCACATTTCTCAACATTTTGAAGATTGTTCCACAAATAAGGTGCAAAAAAAGTAAAAACTGATTTACCTAACTCGGTAGAGACCAAAGGAATTTCCAGAGTTAGCCATCCCTGAGACCGGATGTGGTAACTCTTAGATCTAAAGTTTAGTAATTATGTTAGGTACAGTGGGACTTTTGGTAAAAAGGGCTTTACAATTGAAAACATAGCAAAGTATCAACCTACATATCAAAGAGGGCCAACCAACTTCCTGGTAGAGAATGCAGTGATGAGTGCTAAAATTGTCACCTGTAATAAAGTGCAGTGCGCTGTGATAAATGGCATCTAACGGCTTTAATGAAGTAGCAGCTGTGTTCATATACAGTAGATGTCTCCATAGTCAAGGACCAATAGAAAGCAGATGATTCAGTCAACGGTCCTATCATTTATCGAGAGGCAGGACCTATTTCTATAAAATAAGCCAAGTTTTATTCTCAGCTTTTTAACTAACTTGTCGATATGCTTTTTAAAAGACAGATTTTCATCTATCCAGATACCCAAATACTTGTATGCAGGGATACGATCAATATGGACACCATCCAAAGTACATATGCTTAAATCAGAGTTATTTTTATGCGCTCTAGAGAACATATATATTTAGTTTTACCTGCACTAAATACTAATTTCAGGTCAATAAAGTTTTTCTTTAATACAATGAAGGCAGACCGTAGTTCAGGTAAAGCCTGGTCAACCGTGGGGGCAAAAGCAAAAACACCACAGTATCATCGGCATACAAGTACAGGTTACAATTTTTTACAAAAAAGGCGATATTGTTAATGTAAACAGTATAAAAAAAAGTACAGGACCCAAAATCGACCCCTGCGTGACAACTTTCGTAATATCCAGGAAACCTAATTTAACACCCTCAGATGCGCTTTAGTGCACGCTTTAGTGCGCTTTAGTACGCTTTAGTGCATCTACCATTCCAAATTTAGAAGGATTACCAGTCAGAGATAGAGCTTGATTTAGCTTTCTTAATCTAGATTGTACGTGTTTTCAATTGTAAGAAAAATTGATAGTCTACTACAGAGTCAGATGTCCTTTGATTTCTCCTCTGAAAGAGCTCAGTTCAGAAGAAAACCAATGGTTTGATCTATCTATCTGAGCTCTGAATTGTTTGAAAGATGTGTTTATCTGCCAGAGAAATAAATATGGAGGAGTCATTTTCTAGAGCCAAGGTCAGGAATACAGGAGACAGTGGCTAAATCAGAGTAAAATGTCATGCAAATTAAACGAGGATTAGTATTTAGCTGTTTCATATCTCTAATACATACTGTATGTCTATTTCATTTCCAGTAAATGGGCCACATTTCTAAAAAATTGTTTTCACTTTGTCATCATGGGGTATTGTGTGTACAGTCGTGGCCAAAAGTTTTGAGAATGATGCAAATATTCATTTTCATAAAGTCTGCTGCCTCAGTTTGTATGATGGCAATTTTCATATACTCCAGAATGTTATGAAGAGTGATCAGATGAATTGCAAAGTCCCTCTTTGCCATGCAAATTAACTGAATCCCCTAAAAACAATTCCACTGCATTTCAGCTCTGCCACAAAAGGACCAGCTGACATCATGTCAGTGATTCTCTCATTAACACAGGTGTGAGTGTTGATGAGGACAAGGCTGGAGATCACTCTGTCATGCTGATTGAGTTTGAATAACAGACTGGAAGCTTCAAAAGGAGGGTGCTGCTTGGAATCATTGTTCTTCCTCTGTCAACCATGGTTACCTGCAAGGAAACATGTGCCATCATCATTGCTTTGCACAAAAAGGGCTTCACAGGCAAGGATATTGCTGCCAGTAAGATCCCACCTAAATCAACCATTTATTGGATCATCAAGAACTTCAAGGAGAGCGGTTCAATTGTTGTGAAGAAGGCTTCAGGGCGCCCAAGAAAGTCCAGCAAGCGCCAGGACCGTCTCCTAAAGTTGATGCAGCTGTGGGATTGGGACACCACCAGTACAGCACTTGCTCAGGAATGGCAGCAGGCAGGTGTGAGTGCATCTGCACGCACAGTGAGGCATAGACTTTTGGAGGATGTCCTGGTGTCAAGAAGGGCAGCAAAGAAGCCACTTCTCTCCAGGACAAACATCAGGGACAGACTGATATTCTGCAAAAGGTACAGGGATTGGACTGCTGAGGACTGGGGTAAAGTCATTTTCTCTGATGAATCCCCTTTCTGATTGTTTGGGGTATCCAGAAAAAAGCTTGTCCAGAGAAGACAAGGTGAGTGCTACCATCAGTCCTATGTCATGCCAACAGTAAAGCATCCTGAGACCATTCACGTGTGGGGTTGCTTCTCAGCCAAGGGAGTGAGCTCAATCACAATTTTGCAGCCATGAATAAAGAATGGTACCAACACATCCTCCGAGAGCAACTTCTCCCAACCATCCAGGAACAGTTTGGTGATGAACAATGCCTTTTCCAGCATGATGGAGCACCTTGCCATAAGGCAGAAATTATAACTAATTGGCTCGGGGAACAAAACATTGATATTTTGGGTCCATGGCCAGGAAACTTCTCAGACCTTAATCCCATAGAGAACTTGTGGTCAATCCTCAAGAAGCGGGTGGACAAACAAAAACCCACAAATTCTGACAAACTCCAAGCATTGATTATGTAAGAATGGGCTGCCATCAGTCAGGATGTGGCCCAGAAGTTAATTGACAGCATGCCAGGCTGGATTGCAGAGGTCTTGAAAAAGAAGGGTCAACACAGCAAATATTGACTCGTTGCATCAACTTTATGTAATTGTCAATAAAAGCCTTTGACAAATATTAAATTATTGTAATTATACTTCAGTATTCCATAGTAACATTTGACAAAAATATCTAAAGACACTGAAGCTGCAAACCTTGTGGAAATTAACATTTGTGTCATTCTCAAAACTCTTGGCCACGACTGTACAGTAGATGGGTGAGATGTCCAAGTTTTTTAAATCCATGTTCAATTCAGCCTGTATAATAAGTCAAGGGGTATGAATTATTTCTAAAGTACTGTATAAAGACAGTATATTGAGCCAGTTAAAATAAACAGTTATTTATGTTAAAATAGTTGAAGTAGTGTTATCTTTCTTGGCCTGTTTGAATAAAACATTGGGAAACATCACCCACAACCCTTATTTTTATGGTCTATGCCCACAATATTGAAGCTACCTGCAAACAGGCGCCCACGTACACTTGAGGCCTCTATCGCAGTTCAACAAAAGGCAAAGTCCTCAACCAACGGGTGTGGTCTGCAGCCATACTTGCCCTGAAAACAGGAAGCGGCATCACAGCCATTGTCCATGAGGTTTTCCAGCAGAGACAGACATCTTATACAGATCATAACAGTGGCAGGGAACATAGTAATGTTGTCCCGGTGCTACACCAATAGGGTGACCATGTCGATACAACCCCGCCTCCTGGGTGCTAATAATTTGGTGTACTTTAGCAATACTTGCGCTTTATTGGCCCCTCTCCTCCTCAAACATTAACATATCATAAACTATTTAATCTGTAAAACTTCGCCTCATTTAATCTGTAAAACTTCGCCACCACTGTTGCTTCAAATATTTTTGCTGAGCATGAATCTCTGAATTGTGTTTGACCTACAGTGGGAATCTGACCTAGTCTAATGAAATATTTAGTTTTCCCCTTACTGGCATGTGATATTCAGAGCCAGGGCCACCCACTTGGACTGATGCCACTTGGACTCAGCCCTTAAACATGGACTGTGTAATAGCAGTTGTCACAGGGGGTATGGCCTTCTGTACAGCATGCCAAGGGAAAATCTCATGCGGTGTACATAGTGGTCCATGTTTCCATGCCAGCAAGTAAATAAATAAATGCTGCAAATATGCACTGGCAATCTAGGGCAAGCTTTCCATTTGTAAGCAATAAATATGGTCAACTGATATTAGTTTACGTATGCCAAATACATGTCACTTCATAACTAAGAATATGTTTGATCTCATAGGCCCTCTGAGATATGTTTTTAGTAATACCTATTTAATGAATTATTATATTTATCTTAAGTATTTTTCTGTAAATTTTTAACCCTTGCTCAACCAGGAAAGTTTCCATTAAACACAGATTCGAATATGGAATATTACTGTATTTGTTATTGTTACTACTTATCAGAAGTAACTGCACAATTACCTTAACCACAAGAATGTTTGAAATGTTATGTTTCTAAAAGGTTATAGAAAAGTAATCAATTTACCTGCAGTTGAAATTTCATGCAGGCTCACCTGTGTGAATTAGGAGGGCCGGGGTTGGCAAGAGGGGGCACATTGTTAGGGAATGCCCAGATGGTTTGGGGGAGAGTGGAGTCCTGCCAGATACAGCTGATGTGGAGGATCTCATCAGGCCCCCAGTTCTCTGGACATCAGCCAAGCTCCTCTCCACAGCCAGCTGTAGCAGCTCCTCATCCAACAAGCTACTGTAAAAGCTGTAATCGTCAATGCCCAGACTCCTGTACCCTGCTGACTCTGGCATGTACAAACTGCCAGTGGCCATGATGTAACTGTGGGAGGAATTAATGAGTCACTAATATCAACTATACGTATTATAATTATACTTATTTGTATTCATATGTAATACAATATAATAATAATAATAATATACTGAATATTATATACAGGGTAACACTTTATTTTGGAGGGTAGCTACATAAGGACTTCATAAAACATTCATAACCCATACATAACAGTCACTATAATCACGGAAAGGGTTTCAATGTTTGGTCTATTTCAAGCTGAATTCACATTTGTTGACAGCTCAATCAATTATTAACCAAAGTTTGATGTTGATCAGATGTATTTTCTCGTTAGGACATTTGATTTATAGTACAAGCAAATACAGTAGGCTATGTTAGTGCCAGACAAACTGACCCTCATTTGGGCACTATTGCGTCATGCCATAGTAAAACAAGAATAAGTCATTTGTCCAGATCTAGAGGTTATGCATACTGGAAACATATGTAATGCAGTATGAATAAATAATGTAACATATTTGCGATTTTATAATACTACATTTGAAATCACTGTAAAAAATATTGTCCACACAAAAAAAGTTATTCAAACGTATTCAACAGCATGTTTGTGTCTGAAACAATTCATACAAACTGATGAAAGACATTTAAAGGCCCAGTACAGTCAACAATGTAATTTTCCTGTGTTTTATATATATTTCCACACGATGAGGTTGGAATAATACTGTGAAATCCTGAATATTTGGATAATGTGCTTTAATGTAGGAGCTATTTGAAAATGCTGCATGAAATTTCAGCCTGTTTTGGTGGGATGGAGTTTTAGCCTGCCTGGTGACATCACCAGGCGGTAAATGAGTGAATAGACCAATAAGAAAGAGCTCCAAACCCCTCTGCCTATAACAGCTAGTTTTCTGTTTTCCCCTCTTCACTCAGACCACTCCCAGACAGTCCTAGCAAAAGTATTGCTTGAGAAATTGCTCTTTGCTAAGAAGGAATTTTTGTTTCTTTTTGACAATTTTAATTGAAAACAATCACAGTAAGGTACTTAATTGTTATATAGAAATTATTTGACATTGAGACAAAATCGGCTGCATTTGGAACTTTAAGACCCAGCCAAGATGAAACAATCAAGGTCACGTACCTTTTCCCCCAAAAAAACATTCTTAAAATATTTGCTATTTGCTATGCTCTCTGATAACAACAACAACAAAGAAGTATCCCCTTTTCTAATACCCTACTTGTCTGTTATCTGGTTATTAACTGGTAAAACTAGTGTTTGTGTGGCAAATATTGTGTGACCTCAGTGTCACAAAAATGATGACCCCACTTGTTTCCACTTCACTTGGGTTGCAAGGCAATTCTGGTGGGGTGCGGTGAGTGGCCAACGCAGCCTACTATTGATGCGGCCCAATAGGCAAATACTGTTTGAAGCACTATAAACCAGGGGTATTTGTATTAATTATGGCTCCCCATTAGCTGCTGCCAGAGCAGCAGCTACTCATCCTGATGTCCAGCAAAATTAAGGCAGTTTATGCTATTTTGAAAACATTACAATACATTCATAGATTTCACAACACACTGTGTGCCCCAACTCTACCACTACCACATATCTACAGTACTAAACCCATGTGTATGTATAGGGTGTATGTCTGTGTGTGTGTGCCAATGTTTGTGTTGCTTCACAGTCCCCACTGTTTTTTAATCTGTTTTTTAAAATCAAATAGTCTGTCCTGGACTTGGGGACTGTGAAGAGACCTCTTGTGGCATGTCTTTAGGTATTTTTTAACTTAAATAATTGATCAAATTGAAGATGGGATGATCTGTGTTTAATACCGGAGGAAAACAAACTGTAGCTAGCTTTCTGGTCACGCGCCTCTATCTAACAGTACACTACAAGTGACCCTCGTTCTGAACAGGGCTACTTCTTCATTACACAAAGGAAAAACCTCAATCAATTTCTCAAGACTGGTGGCATCCAGTGGAAGCGGTAGGAAAAGAGAGTGACCTCAAAAAAAAAAATCACAATGGTTTGTCCTAGGGGTTTTGCTTACTACATAAGTTCTGTTATACTCATGCTTCTATTCATATTTACAGATGGCATACACGTTTGTTATTAAGGCAAATTAAAGTTCACATGTTCCAGAAGGCATTTCTGCCAAAAGACGCATTTTGATACAAATATTTGTCCTGTCCTGTGAAATAGTGACGTGCAACACACACCTAGCTTCTTGAATTGGGTCACATATTGTACATTTTGCAGATTTGTAACATATAATACGAATTGTAATTCGTAACATATCATACAAAATGAGTGATGGACATCCACAAATGAATACATACCATATGAAACATAACATATCATACTAAATGGACTGTCTCTGATTTACATACAGAATACATACAAAATACAAAATACTCTGAGACCAAGTTGCAGCACATGTACAGTACCTACGGTGGAAGGATGGCCAACCACACAGTAGGGTGATTTTCACTAAGGAGGAGAAGGAGGCTGTGCTGACCAAGATGCATGCTGGCCATTTCGGAGTGAAGTGCATGATTGCCAAAATCAACCTACGCTTCTTCTGGCGTGGGATTGTCAAGGATGTGGACAGCTGGCCAAGTGAAATAACCTTTTGTTTATCTATCACATTCTATTATATCTGAAATGAGTAGACTTTCAATTAATGTCATATCAGAGAGAACACAATGTTTCAACCTGTCTAGCCTGCCAGAGGTTTGAGAGGGGGAAGACTGTGGTGTCGGAGTTGAAGCCATCAAGTTTTTTCACCATATCATATGATCGGTAAGTGTGTCACAATGAAAGTTTTGCACTGATAAGTTGTTTTAGTAATGGTTGCTTTATTTGACCACAGCAGAGTTCAATATTATATAATGTGTGGGTGTGTCAGTGTAATTACATACATGAAAATACGCATACTGTATGACACAGATACGGGTAAGAACAAAGTCATTTTCTCTCTAACACTTTAAATGTTAGGGGTGAACCTGATCGGACCCTTAATGAAATCCAGGAATGGCAACCACAGGTGTCTGACGGCGACTGATTACTTCACCAATACCCGTTAACGTCAGTAAAGAAAGAGAACGTGCTTAACTCTAAATTCCTTTCTGTAACACATTAAATAGGGTGCTTGGAAGCAAAATTGATTTGCATGTTCTATAATACCTATCAAGGACAAGACTGGCGAGGCCACCTCCAAGGCGACGATTGACATCTTCAACACCCACGATGCTCCTGAGGTCATCTTGAGTGATCGAGTTCATAAACTCTGGAACAAGGTAAGGATATTATATGCTATACACCAACTATACTGAACAAAAATATAAAAGCAATATAAATGGAAAGTGTTGGTCCCATGTTTCATGAGCTAAAATAAAAGATCCTAGACATTTTTCAATTCACACAAAACACTTATTTCTCAACTTTTGTGCACAAATTTGTGAATGACTTAATGTGTTTGTCTTGCTATTTTTGTATAAAATAATTTCAGATCACTGAAACTCCACCTGATGTGATGGAAGTTGTCAAACCAGATCAGAACGCCTTCGAGGACCACCTTCAGGTACGGACTAAGAAGGACGTGGAGGTTTTTGACCTGTAAAAAATTATTGTCTGTTAATTTATTTTTTGGCCCTCTAAGAGATACAGTGGGGAGAACAAGTATTTGATACACTGCCGATTTCGCAGGTTTTCCTACTTACAAAGCATGTAGAGGTCTGTAATTTTTATCATAGGTACACTTCAACTGTGAGAGACGGAATCTAAAACAAAAATCCAGAAAATCACATTGTATGATTTTTTTTTTAAATTAATGAATTAGCATTTTATTGCATGACATGCACGATACACTGACGATTTTGCAGGTTATCAAATACTTGTTCTCCCCACTGTATGTAAGAGATAGCTTTGTAATAATATAAAATATGTTTTATTTCTGTTATCAAACATAGTGAGACTGGTACAGGAGAATCAGAAGGAGAGCTACCGGAGGAGGATCAAGAAGTGCTTCGACATCCGGGCGAATTACTTGGTTTGGAAGAAGGACAAAAGGTAGGCAAGACTTGGGAAATCTTGCTGCTCTTTCGCTCCTAGCTGGGGGTCACCATCCGTTAAGGTGAATATTAAAATCTCATAACTATTTGCATTTGCACACAAAATAATCTGAAGCTAGTTTTAGATTTTCCTAACACTGCTATGTTTCTCTTTATGTCTTCCTAGGGTTACCTTGTGGAAACAAACAACCTCCAGTCGGACGGTCGACCACTGAAAGCTGGACACACAACTGTTTGGCTCAAAAGCATTAAGAAGTAATTTGTGGAATTTCTTTAACTTTTAACAAGGAACACCTGTTAATTTAAATGCATTCCAGGTGACTACCTCATTAAGCTGGTTGAGAGAATGCCAAAAGTGTGCAAAGCTGTCATCAAGGAAAAGGGTGGCTACTTTGAAGAATCTAAAATATGTATTTGTTTAACACTTTTTGGTTACTACATGATTCCATGTGTTGTTTCAAAGTTTTGTTGTCTTCATTTATTATTTTATAATGTCAAAAATAGTAAAAATAAAGAAACCCTTGAAGGAGTAGGTGTGTCCAAACTTTTGACTGTTGGTGTGCGTGTGTGCATATATAAAAATGTATCTTGGCCTATACCTTGACGTGGTGAGAGAGCTTTCAACTAAACCAGGCCCGTTATTGAAAATTACATAACCTTTGTTTGCTTTTTCATCCCGCCACCCCTGCCTCCTCCTCTTCCCTTTATTCTGCTTTTGATCTCCTGGGGTTCTGCCATATTCTGAGACTGGGGTGACTGGACAAGACAACAACCAGCTTGAACTTCAAGCCCCCCTTCTGAGACTGGCTACCTGTCGAGGACAAGTGACAGGAAGAATTAGCCCCTGCACCTCCTGTTTCTTGATGCTGCCTCTTCCCCCTCTCCTCATCCTTTAACTCTTTCTCTCCTCTCCCTCCAGATGAAATTATGCATCTAGTGACATCTGAGTGAACAAATCTGCCCACTCATCCCATTCCCTCCTCTCTTCATCTCTGGAGAGCTCCTCCCATTCCTTACTGCCCTCAACTCCTCTGATGTAAAAAATCATTTATTTTCTATGTCTACCATTAACATTATTGCATGTCTAATCGAACATTTAATTTAAATTAAAGAAATAACTATATTTTGACATACCTGATCTACCTGGAACATGTGTGATTGCTTGTTTTAACGTCTGTCTCATCCCCTGTTCCCTTTAACTGCTCCTGTTCACCTGGACCCAGGGGTTCTGCCTAACACCCAGACGTGGCTCCACCTGATGTTCTCCATTACCAACCATCCTCCAACTTTTCATCATCTACAATTTCTGTTATTGTCATGTCATTATCTGCTAAAAAAAGTTTGCTTGCTGTATCATACTGGGCACATATGTGAGATACACAGATGGACTAAAAACACTAGCAGTGCAAACACACAAAGAGAGCAGCAGTGCCTGGACTTCGCAGTCTCCCTCTTCAAGTCCCCCTTTTGAGACTGGCTGTCTGTTGACAAGTGACAGGCAGAACTACCCACCCACACAGCATCCATCTCCTCTCTATTTCCCACATCAAAATGGAGTATTTCAGTCTGTGAGTGTATACAAAATCTGTGAAAATGAGTGACACACCTGTACCACTAAAAGATAAATGTATATATTTAAATCTTAAATATCGCCAGGTTAGTTTTAATCTGTTTCACAAGTTGTTCATTGTTGTAAATTGTAACGTATCCCTTGATGCTATTTGTAAGTTCAAAATTATTCATTGTATTTCCTAGGACCTACAGTAGGTACATATACAGTATATTCAACCACAAGGGTGTGCTAATGAGCTATGCAAGATAGTTTTCCCTATCATAATGGAGGATAGACAAGGTGAGGGAAGCTAAAAAAGAAAAAAGAAACATGTCAACAAGACAAGCCAGAGTATGAATCAAATTGATTTGCATACGAACGGAGTGGAAATTCAATGACTTTGTGATCTGTAAGTCACAATGTGTCAAACAGATTACACGTTTTCTTTGCTATTTCCGAAACGTAGCAACGTTCATATTGCTGAAATGTTAACAAGGTACCCAAAACTAGTTTGAAGTAATGTTTTCATCTTATTAGCTGAACAAAACTAGTTTAAATCAGCTTTTTTTTTTACATAGCGGGATGAAAAGAAAATCATTTTGGCTGTAATGATCTCCAATATTCAACTCATTAGGTCGTCACACAGTGGCGATTTTAGCATGTAAATCTTGGTGGGGCAAAATAAAATTCTGGGATGCATGCCAGCAAAGCCACTACACAACACACCACTAAACAATATTAATTGCACTATACCACTGCTACACCTGACTATCAGCGGAGCCTTGTCTGGCTGCGAAACAGTTCATTCAGCCTCATTTACTGCCTTTAAAAGAAAAATGCTGACATGGCTGACTTGCTTAAACACGTGGTCTCGACTGACAATTGAGATGTACAAACTATGGCATAAGGGGACGACAAGCGGATAAGAGGCTATCCGTAATTTCGATTAAGACATTAATGAGCGAGCTAGGAGGGACGTAGTCAATATAACTATTTGTTAAGCACTTTTTAAATGTACAGCGAGATAATTCAGAACATGGGCCATTCTTACAGTGTTCTCCCTGTACACCAAGTCAGAACCGATAAATAATGGGGGCATATAAGCAGACAAGCAGACAATGAAAGCAAAATTAGAGGTGAAAAGGGACCATATTATTAGGGTGAGGCACATGGGCTACTAACAACTTACTACACAACATACACTTACTGTTACTTTCTTAGCTACAGTATACATATCTCCCTGGCATATTACATAATTTATGCAGCAGCATACAAGACTCACTTTGTTGTGCTGTGCTCACTTGAACAGGTCCTACATGGGAAAATGTTGTCATCAACTGTCATCAAAGTCTAGCATTTATGGTGCTTTATGGTCCAAGACAACTGGGAACTCCAGAAAAAAAAGTTGAATCATGATGACGTCAGTGATCTTCAGGTCATAGCTCTAGAAAGAGGTCTGAGTTCCTGATTTACAATTTCGAGTTGGATGAAAGGGTTAGGGTTAGGGTTCAAAATGTATTTTCCCAGTCGTAGCTCGTTTTTCCCGAGATCACAGTTGTCTGGAACTCACTAAAGATTTTGCAGTTCGGGTTAACAGTTGTTTTGAGCACAGCACAAATCATGCTTCAATGACAGCATGGCCAATGTTGAACGTTTAGCATTTTAAACTCTGAAAAAATACCCTTAATCTTAGACTTGGGACCACACAGCCACAGCCATTCCACTGAATAGCAGGCTAATGATTGCTTTGCAATGCTTGCAGTTAGCCACTGATTCCTTCCAAACCACTCATTGTTGAATTTGCGATTTCCAACTTGTTGTGTAATGTCCAATGGCCGATGAGCGCCGACACATTTTATCTCTAATTTCTCTTAATTATTTATCTTCATATGACAAGGATTAAAAAGGATTTGCCAGTAGATTGTTGACTTGATCCATGATGATGACTGCTAGCTAAGATTTTGAAAGTATAATGCTGATATGATCAGTCCAAACAACGCTACTGTAGATATAGCGTGATTTGACGTAACTTTATCTTGAGCCATCTTGGATGGTCATGTCTAATGTAACTCTATGGCAGCACACAATAGGCTAGAATTTTCGAGGTCTACCCTTAGACTTTGTGGTGACGTAGTGTCTCTATGAGTGACAGAACACTGAGCCAATCACGGCGCAACACTCCGTATTTTCTGTTGGCTTGCCCCACCATCACAGAAAGCACTGTGTTAGACTGAAACACCTACATTTTGGAGCTGCCTTACTCAAGGAAACAAAAAAGAGACCATGTTTGTATGCGAGTTTATTAACATAATTATATATTTTTTTACCTTTCGGTATTCTGGCCCTGCACACATCCCATGCATTTATGTTTGGATAGCATGTTTATCTCATGATCACATATCTCTTAAATGTTGATGACTTATTATGACTTATGTATTTAAGGAAGCACTGATTTTTTTTCATGCCCTAAAGTTTAATCTAAAAAGGGAATCAATTAGATGTTTTAACCTTCCAATCTACACATTCTGCTCTTATACGTACTGTGTTGGCAGCATCATGTTATGGGTATGCTTGTCACCAGCAGGGACTGGGGAGTTTGTCCGGATCAAAATAAATTTGAAAGGCGCAAAGCCCAGATAAAAGTTAGAGGAAAATCTACCTCAGTCTTCTGAATACCTAACCCTGGTAATTGTAATGCCAAAGACACACCAGAATGGCTTTCCAAAAGGTGTTTAGTGTTCCTGAGTCGTCCAGTCTCAGTTCTGACTTAAATCTGCTTGAAAATTGCTGTCCATCAATGTGTGTGTGTGGACAACATGGATATATGTTGCCCTAAGCATTGTGCAAAGTTAGTAGAATCTTATTCAAAATTATTCACAGCTGTAATGGCTGGCAAAGTTGCTTCCACTAAGTATTAACTCTGTGGTGTGAAGACATAGGCAATCAAGACATCCTAGTTTTCTATTTTGAATTCATTTGGAACATTTTCTATCCTTTTTCTTCACACTGACAATATGAAAGTAGGCTGTGTAAATCATTAGGGGGAAAATGTTGCTGAATTTTAAGGCAGCAAAATGTGAAGACTGTACAAGGTGTGTGTAGACTTTCACTATGCACTGTAATTCCTAGGTGTTTTAATGTTATTATTTAATCTGATGCTTTCAGGCAGTTATGAACACATCCCAGAATAGGCTATATAGCAATCCTCCATCTTACTGAGTGATAACACAACCAAAACAACCAACGCATGGCACCCAGTAGGTTGGTTGGATTATCTTAGTTTAGAATGCTTCTGAAGCCAAGAGGATGATGGGTTTCGAGTAGTAAGATTTGTATTTAAAAAATTGTCCTGAGTAATAAGAATGAATTATAAAGCACAAGCTGCAATTCACTATCATCAAAGCAAGCCAACTACCACATTCTTATTGGAAATGTAGACCTATGAAGCTTCTCTTTACCTGTTTGTCCATGTACTGAGTACAGTAATCTATCCATACACCAGGTGGCGGTATAGTCAAATAAAAACCTTCAAGAGAATGTACAGTGCATTCAGAAAGTATTCACACCCCTTGACCTTTTACACATTTTGTTGTGTTACAGCCTGAATTTAAAAGGTATTACATTGAGATTTTGTGCCACTGGCCTACACACAATACTCCATAATTTTAAAGTGGAATTATGTTTTTTATACATTTTTACAAATGAATAAAAAGTTCAGGAGTAAAAATGTGCTTAACAAGTCACATAATAAGTTGCATGGACTCACTCTGAGCGCAATAATAGTGGTTAACATGATTTTTGAATGACTATCTCATCTCTGTACCCCACACATACACATACACATGTACATCTGTACCCTCAGTTGAACAGTGAATTCCAAACACGGAATCAACCAAAAAGACCAGTGAGTTTTTCCAATGTCTCGCAAAGAAGGGCACCTATTGGTAGATGGGTAAAAGAAAAAAGGGCAGACACTGAATATCCCTTTGAGCATGGTGAAGTTATTAATTACACTTTGGCTGCTGTATCAATACACCAAGTCAGTACAAAGATACAGGTGTCCTTCCTAACTAATTTGCAGGAAAGGGAGGAAATAGCTTAGGGATTTCACCATGAGGCAAAGGGTGACTTTAAAACAGTTACAGAGTTGAATGGTTGTGATAGGAAAAAAATGAAGATGGATCAACAACATTGTAATTACTCCACAATACTGAAAAGAAGGAAGCCTGTACATTCATCCTGTTGGCAAAGCAATTAGCTTTTTGTCCTGAATACAAAATGTTATGTTTGGGCCAAATCCAATACAACACATTACTTAGTACCACTCTCCATATTTTCAAGTTTGGTGGGGGCTGCCTTATGTGATGAGCAATGTTCCCTGTAATTGTTATTGACAAATTTCAGGTCTGCTGAGCAACTTGAATGTTGTGAACACTGAGGCTGTACCCGCTTTAAGTTACAATTTTAACAGTGGCCTAGTAGGGCACTGTGGCTATTTGATCATAATGTAGGCCTACCAGAATGGCCTACCATCAAACACAATGGAGGAAATGAGAAAATCCATAACATTTTAACATGGAAATAGCTGTTCTATCATTCAGCCTACAGTGTTCAATGTAGGTCTACATTCCATGAAACTTAAAAAAAAAAAAACATGCAGGGCTTGACATTTATCCACTTGTCCTTCAGACAAGGAGGGGACTGAAAATGTTGTTGTGTTGTTTGATGCAAGAAACCTTTACAAAATAAAATGCATTATTACAAAATGTGCACACGTGGCTACATGCAGCTCTCGCTTTGATCTCAAAAAAAGCACATCTACTCACAACCACTCATGCTGTAAACACAGTCCAGTTCAAAGTAAATAGTACAGATCCATATATGGCAATGGTCTATTTGCATATAGGCCTACTGCAGCTCTGATTGTTTACGCCGCACTGGTCTGTGTAGAGTAAAGGCTGTGGTGCGTGTCAATGCAATAGAATCCTACATTTAAATAATTCGCTTTTTATTTGTGTTTTACTGGGCTGACGGTGCCTGAATCTGATGGTCAGTCTCAGCGGAGGGAGAGAGCAGCAGACTGAGGGTCCGCCTCTCAACATCCATCCGCTCTCTCTTTCCTCCACTGACACTGACCAAAAAGGGACACTGTCTTCCAGCTGATGGGTAAATTTGAGTCGCACCACATTATTTCTGCCTCGTGCACAAATTCATGTTGTTGTTCTTATGAACAGAAAAAGTGAAATATTCCTTGATATTAAAAAAGACCAAAGCTGCTAATAATAACAATGCAAGACTATAGATACATTTTCCTACTCATTCATTACTGCTGCAGTGCTTGTTGTAGTGCTGAGAGGAAATAGGAAGAAAGCGCATTTTATGGCTTATAAAAGTATTGAATACAAAGTGCTGACAGTGAGAAATATCTTAAACATGAACTCGCTCATAAAGCCAAAAGCTTTTTACTGTATTAGTTGACAGTCTCTCTCTAGTCATGGTTTCAAACATATCAACTTTGCTGTAGCTTTCTTTACGCCTGCTACATTATTGCAGACACAATCATCTGAGCCATCCGATTGGCCAGCAGTAGGCTTCTAGTGCACTTGATTTGCTCTCTGGGCCACCAGGAAGGCAGAGTTTGTACCTTTAGACACATGAAATGGTTAAAAATGGCAACAGTTCTCTACCCACCTACCACCAACAGCATGAGACTAATAAAAAAAAGAGTCTTTATTGTTGATTTTTTATTACATAAATGTTTGGCAATGGACTAGGGATGCCTTGGAGATCAACCAGTCAATCACAATCAACCGGTTGGTGACCATAGCTCTAGAAAGTTTAGTGCAGTTCAATCTCGTGCTTCACTCTGTGGACTAATATTTGTTCTGCGTGGCAGTCCTGTGGGAGCTGCTTGGCAGTCTCGGGACTACTGCGTGCCCGCGCACGACTGCAGCTTAGAGAGAAAATTGGTTATGGGTATGCTTGTCATCGGCTTTTAGGATAAAAAGAAACGGAATAGAGCTACAGTAAGCACATGCAAAATCCAAGAGGAAAACCTGGTTCAGTCTTTTTTTGGTAGCTTACCAAGACGACATTGGTAGGTTCCTGGATTCAAAATCTATGGCAAGACTTGAAAATGGCTGTATAGCAATGATCACCAACCAATTTAACAGAGCTTGAATAATGTTATGTAAATTAGATATTTCTGTATTTTTTTGTAAATTAGCAAAAATGTCTAAAAACGTGTTTTCACTTTGTCATTATGGGGTATTTTGTGCAAGTAGGTGAGATATATATTTTCTAATACACTTGTAATTCAGGCTGTACCACAATAACATGTGGAATAAGTCAAGGGGTATGTATACTTTCTGAAGGCACTACAGATGTGGAAATGTATCAGTAAAGTGTTGACTTGGTGAGTGTGCAAGAAGGAGTACTGACAGCTGTGAAATGGGGCTATCGGCCATGCTCATTTAAGTTGTTAGTAAAAGAGGATGTGTTGTGTCTCAAATTGCACCCGATTCCTGCCATAGTGCACTACTTTTGACCACCATTCCCTACATAGTGCACCAAGTATTGCTAGGGTCAATGTGCGCTATGTCGGAATGAGGGTGCCATTTGGGACGCTCACCCCACATTTCCATGATACATTTCTAGTGCACCTTTGCTCTACAATTATTTGTTGAAAACTGTTAAATCAAATCAAACTTTATATATGGAGCACATTTCTTACAAGGGATGCATTTTAAAGTGCTTAACAAATACAATAATAAAAGTAGGATGTTCGCCTACCACGCCGCAACTTGGTCTAATTCATCTAACGACAGACGTAACAAGAATATACCATTTTCATAGTCATGGCAAACATGGTTACCTATTGAAGATAGAAATCCCTCCCCCCACCCAAAATAAATCAAAACCAAATTTTCAACAACAAAAAAAGGTATGGATTTTTCTCCATCCTCTCCTGATTCAAAATATATCATTTTCATCTTGATGGCACACTATTGATGATTGAAAAAAATGACATTTCAACAGTAAAAATTTGTGGGGTTTTTTTGTTGTTGCTTGGTCCAGTACCTATTGAATATTGAAATCACCCCCAAAATGAACAATTCTAAATTTCAACAATAACAAAAATGTATGGATTTTTCTCCATCCTACCCTGATTCAGAATATATACAGTGCCTTCGGAAAGTATTCAGACCCCTTGACTTTTTACATACTTTGTTAGGTTACAGCCTTATTCTAAAATGTATTAAATTGTATTTTTTCCTCAGCCATCTACACACAATACCCCACAATCACAAAGCAAAAACAGGTTTTCAGAATTTTTCTCCTAATTTATATATATTTTTTAAAGGAAATATTACATTTACATAAGTATTCAGTACTTTGTTGAAGCACCTTTGGCAGCGATTACAGCTTTGAGTCTTCTTGGGTATAACGCTACAAGCTTGGCACACCTGTATTTGGGGAGTTTCTCCCATTCTTCTCTGCATATCCTCTTAAGCTCTGTCAGGTCCAAGTCCAGGCTCTGACTGGGCCACTCAAGGACATTCAGAGACTTGTCCTGAAGCCACTCCTGCGTTGTCTTGGCTGTGTGCTTAGGGTCGTTGTCCTGTTGGAAGGTGAACCTTCACCCCAGTCTGAGGTTCTAAGCGCTCTGGAGCAGATTTTCACCAAGGATCCCTCTGTACTTTGCTTCATTCATCTTTCCCTCTATCCTGACTAGTCTGCCAGTACCTGCCGCTGAAAAACATCCCCACAGCATGATGCTGCCACCACCATGCTTCACCATAGGGATGGTGCCAGGTTTCCTCCAGACAGGACGCTTGGCATTCAGGCCAAAGAGTTCAATCTTGGCTTCACCAGAACAGAGAATCTTGTTTCTCATGGTCTGAGAGACCTTTAGGTGCCTTTTGGAAAACTCCAAGCAGACTGTCATCAAGTTGTAGAAACATCTCAAGGATAATCCATTTCGAGTCTCAGTGCTAAGGGTCTGAAAACGTATGTAAATAAGGTATTTCTGTTTTTGTTTTATTATAAATTTGAAAACATTTCTAAAAACATGTTTTCGATTTGGCATTATGGGGTATTTGGTGTAGATTGATGAGGAAAAACATGATTTAATCAATTTTAGGACAATGCTGTAATGTGACAAAATGTTGAAAAAGTTAATGTGTCTGAATACTTTCTGAATGCACTGTATTGTAGATTTAGCCTATTACACTATATGCAGCAATTTCCCAATATGGCTGCCATTCGGCTCCCCGGGGCCAAATTAGAGCATTTTCACCTGTTTTTATGATTATAAATTTGCAAACATTTCTAAAAACCTGTTTTTGCTTTGTCATTATGGGGTATCGTGTGTAGATTTATGAGGAGGAAAAAACAATTTTAGCAATTTTTGAATAATTCAAGGGTCAAGGGTTCTGAATACTTTCCGAATGCATAACGTTAATTTAAATGTCAAAAAATGGATGTACCAACTGCAGATTACGCCTTTAAGACATCGCTGGAATGACAAAATGTTCAGTGATACTTGTAGATAACATGTTCCAAAACTGTTTTTCATATTAAGCAATATGCTAAGAATGGTTTATCATAGATTTATCCTTCTTGATTTAAATTAAGACAACGCTTACAATTGCTTAATATGAAAGCCCTATTTTGGGACGCATTACATATCATTCTCATCCACAGATCTAATTCAACATTTTGAGATCACTATAGCCATGTTCCTATTGGCAGTTTGAAGTGATTCAAATCCCATTTATTTGCATATCCGATTCAAATCTAGATTTTTCCGGCAGTCTGAAAAGTCTTTGGTCCCGTGTGGCTCAGATGGTAGTGTTACGGTGCGTGAATGAGGACCCAAAAGCGAATTAACTTAAACAGAGCTTCTTTAATTACCAAACATAGGTAGGCTCAGACGGACCGGCAGATTCCGACAGGACAAGACAAGGTTACAGCAAACATGACGACAGTCTGGTTCAGGCATGAAACACAACAAACAAGAATCCGACAAGGACAGGAACAAAAACAGAGAGAGATATAGGGGACTAATCAGAGGGAAAAAAGGGAACAGGTGGGAAAAGGGGTGACGAGGTGGTTAGGAGGAGACAAGGCACAGCTGGGGGAAAGAGGGGGAGAAAAGGTAACCTAACAACGACCAGCAGAGGGAGACAGGGTGAAGGGAAAGGACAGAGACAAGACACAACATGACAGTACCCCCCCACTCACCGAGCGCCTCCTGGCGCACTCGAGGAGGAAACCTGGCGGCAACGGAGGAAATCCTCGATCAGCGCACGGTCCAGCACGTCCCGAGAGGGAACCCAACTCCTCTCCTCAGGACCGTACCCCTCCCAATCTACGAGGTACTGGTGACCACGGCCCCGAGGACGCATGTCCAAAATTCTACGGACCCTGTAGATGGGTGCGCCCTCGACAAGGATGGGGGGGGGGGGGGGGAAGACGAGCGGGGGCGCGAAGGACGGGCTTGATGCAGGAGACATGGAAGACCGGGTGGACGCGACGAAGGTATCGCGGAAGAAGAAGTCGAACTGCGACAGGATTAATGACCCGAGAAATACGGAACGGACCAATGAACCGCGGGGTCAACTTGCGAGAAGCCGTCTTAAGGGGAAGGTTCTGAGTGGAGAGCCAAACTCTCTGACCGCGACAATATCTAGGACTCTTAGTTCTACGCTTATTAGCAGCCCTCACAGTCTGCGTCCTATAACGGCAAAGTGCAGACCTGACCCTCTTCCAGGTGCGCTCGCAACGTTGGACAAAAGCCTGAGCGGAGGGGACGCTGGACTCGGCGAACTGAGATGAGAACAGCGGAGGCTGGTACCCGAGGCTACTCTGAAAAGGAGATAGCCCGGTCGCAGACGAAGGAAGCGAGTTGTGGGCGTATTCTGCCCAGGGGAGCTGTTCTGACCAAGACGCAGGGTTACGAAAAGAAAGACTGCGTAAGATGCGACCAATAGTCTGATTGGCCCGTTCTGCTTGACCGTTAGACTGGGGGTGAAAGCCGGAAGAGAGACTGACGGAAGCCCCAATCAAACGGCAAAACTCCCTCCAAAATTGAGACGTGAATTGCGGACCTCTGTCCGAAACGACGTCTGACGGAAGGCCATGAATTCTGAAAACATTCTCGATGATGATTTGTGCCGTCTCTTTAGCAGAAGGAAGCTTAGCAAGGGGAATGAAATGAGCCGCCTTAGAGAACCTATCGACAACCGTAAGAATAACAGTCTTCCCCGCTGACGAAGGCAGTCCGGTGACAAAATCTAAGGCGATGTGAGACCACGGTCGAGAGGGAATAGGAAGCGGCCTGAGACGGCCGGCAGGAGGAGAGTTACCGGACTTAGTCTGCGCGCAGACCGAACAAGCAGCCACGAAACGACGCGTGTCATGCTCCCGGGTGGGCCACCAAAAACGCTGGCGAATGGAAGCAAGCGTACCCCGAACGCCAGGGTGGCCGGCTAACTTGGCAGAGTGAGCCCACTGAAGAACGGCCAGACGAGTAGGAACGGGAACGAAAAGAAGGTTCCTAGGACAAGCGCGCGGCGACGGAGTGTGAGTGAGCGCTTGTTTTACCTGCCTCTCAATTCCCCAGACAGTCAACCCGACAACACGCCCCTCAGGGAGAATCCCCTCGGGGTCAGTGGAGGCTACTGAAGAACTGAAGAGACGAGACAAAGCATCAGGCTTGGTGTTCTTAGAGCCCGGACGATAAGAAATCACGAACTCGAAACGAGCGAAAAACAGCGCCCAACGCGCCTGACGCGCATTAAGTCGTTTGGCAGAACGGATGTACTCAAGGTTCCTATGGTCAGTCCAAACGACAAAAGGAACGGTCGCCCCCTCCAACCACTGTCGCCATTCGCCTAGGGCTAACCGGATGGCGAGCAGTTCGCGGTTACCCACATCATAGTTACGTTCCGACGGCGACAGGCGATGAGAAAAATACGCGCATGGGTGGACCTTGTCGTCAGAGAGGGAGCGCTGAGAAAGAATGGCTCCCACGCCCACCTCTGACGCGTCAACCTCGACAACGAACTGTCTAGAGACGTCAGGTGTAACAAGGATAGGAGCGGATGTAAAACGATTCTTGAGGAGATCAAAAGCTCCCTGGGCGGAAACGGACCACTTAAAGCACGTCTTGACAGAAGTAAGGGCTGTGAGAGGAGCTGCCACCTGACCGAAATTACGGATGAAACGACGATAGAAGTTCGCGAAGCCGAGAAAGCGCTGCAGCTCGACGCGTGACTTAGGGACGGGCCAATCAATGACAGCTTGGACCTTAGCGGGATCCATCTTAATGCCTTCAGCGGAAATAACAGAACCGAGAAATGTGACGGAGGAGGCATGAAAAGTGCACTTCTCAGCCTTCACAAAAAGACAATTCTCTAAAAGGCGCTGGAGGACACGTCGAACGTGCTGAACATGAATCTGGAGTGACGGTGAAAAAATCAGGATATCGTCAAGGTAAACGAAAACAAAGATGTTCAGCATGTCTCTCAGGACATCATTGACTAATGCCTGAAAGACAGCTGGAGCGTTAGCGAGGCCGAAAGGAAGAACCCGGTATTCAAAGTGCCCTAACGGAGTGTTAAACGCCGTCTTCCACTCGTCCCCCTCCCTGATGCGCACGAGATGGTAAGCGTTACGAAGGTCCAACTTAGTAAAAAACCTGGCTCCCTGCAGGATCTCGAAGGCTGAAGACATAAGAGGAAGCGGATAACGATTCTTCACTGTTATGTCATTCAGCCCTCGATAATCTATGCAGGGGCGCAGAGACCCGTCCTTCTTCTTGACAAAAAAAAACCCCGCTCCGGCGGGAGAGGAGGAGGGGACTATGGTACCGGCGTCAAGAGCTACAGACAAATAATCTTCGAGAGCCTTACGTTCGGGAGCCGACAGAGAGTATAGTCTACCCCGGGGGGGGGTGGTTCCCGGAAGGAGATCAATACTACAATCATACGACCGGTGTGGAGGAAGAGAGGTGGCCCTGGACCGACTGAACACCGTGCGCAGATCGTGATATTCCTCCGGCACCCCTGTCAAATCACCAGGTTCCTCCTGTGAAGAAGAGACAGAGGAAACAGGAGGGATAGCAGACATTAAACATTTCACATGACAAGAGACGTTCCAGGAGAGGATAGAATTACTAGACCAATTAATGGTCGGATTCTTCTGTTACGGTGCGTGAATGAGGACCCAAAAGCGAATTAACTTAAACAGAGCTTCTTTAATTACCAAACATAGGTAGGCTCAGACGGACCGGCAGATTCCGACAGGACAAGACAAGGTTACAGCAAACATGACGACAGTCTGGTTCAGGCATGAAACACAACAAACAAGAATCCGACAAGGACAGGAACAAAAACAGAGAGAGATATAGGGGACTAATCAGAGGGAAAAAAGGGAACAGGTGGGAAAAGGGGTGACGAGGTGGTTAGGAGGAGACAAGGCACAGCTGGGGGAAAGAGGGGGAGAAAAGGTAACCTAACAACGACCAGCAGAGGGAGACAGGGTGAAGGGAAAGGACAGAGACAAGACACAACATGACAGTACCCCCCCACTCACCGAGCGCCTCCTGGCGCACTCGAGGAGGAAACCTGGCGGCAACGGAGGAAATCCTCGATCAGCGCACGGTCCAGCACGTCCCGAGAGGGAACCCAACTCCTCTCCTCAGGACCGTACCCCTCCCAATCTACGAGGTACTGGTGACCACGGCCCCGAGGACGCATGTCCAAAATTCTACGGACCCTGTAGATGGGTGCGCCCTCGACAAGGATGGGGGGGGGGGGGGGGAAGACGAGCGGGGGCGCGAAGGACGGGCTTGATGCAGGAGACATGGAAGACCGGGTGGACGCGACGAAGGTATCGCGGAAGAAGAAGTCGAACTGCGACAGGATTAATGACCCGAGAAATACGGAACGGACCAATGAACCGCGGGGTCAACTTGCGAGAAGCCGTCTTAAGGGGAAGGTTCTGAGTGGAGAGCCAAACTCTCTGACCGCGACAATATCTAGGACTCTTAGTTCTACGCTTATTAGCAGCCCTCACAGTCTGCGTCCTATAACGGCAAAGTGCAGACCTGACCCTCTTCCAGGTGCGCTCGCAACGTTGGACAAAAGCCTGAGCGGAGGGGACGCTGGACTCGGCGAACTGAGATGAGAACAGCGGAGGCTGGTACCCGAGGCTACTCTGAAAAGGAGATAGCCCGGTCGCAGACGAAGGAAGCGAGTTGTGGGCGTATTCTGCCCAGGGGAGCTGTTCTGACCAAGACGCAGGGTTACGAAAAGAAAGACTGCGTAAGATGCGACCAATAGTCTGATTGGCCCGTTCTGCTTGACCGTTAGACTGGGGGTGAAAGCCGGAAGAGAGACTGACGGAAGCCCCAATCAAACGGCAAAACTCCCTCCAAAATTGAGACGTGAATTGCGGACCTCTGTCCGAAACGACGTCTGACGGAAGGCCATGAATTCTGAAAACATTCTCGATGATGATTTGTGCCGTCTCTTTAGCAGAAGGAAGCTTAGCAAGGGGAATGAAATGAGCCGCCTTAGAGAACCTATCGACAACCGTAAGAATAACAGTCTTCCCCGCTGACGAAGGCAGTCCGGTGACAAAATCTAAGGCGATGTGAGACCACGGTCGAGAGGGAATAGGAAGCGGCCTGAGACGGCCGGCAGGAGGAGAGTTACCGGACTTAGTCTGCGCGCAGACCGAACAAGCAGCCACGAAACGACGCGTGTCATGCTCCCGGGTGGGCCACCAAAAACGCTGGCGAATGGAAGCAAGCGTACCCCGAACGCCAGGGTGGCCGGCTAACTTGGCAGAGTGAGCCCACTGAAGAACGGCCAGACGAGTAGGAACGGGAACGAAAAGAAGGTTCCTAGGACAAGCGCGCGGCGACGGAGTGTGAGTGAGCGCTTGTTTTACCTGCCTCTCAATTCCCCAGACAGTCAACCCGACAACACGCCCCTCAGGGAGAATCCCCTCGGGGTCAGTGGAGGCTACTGAAGAACTGAAGAGACGAGACAAAGCATCAGGCTTGGTGTTCTTAGAGCCCGGACGATAAGAAATCACGAACTCGAAACGAGCGAAAAACAGCGCCCAACGCGCCTGACGCGCATTAAGTCGTTTGGCAGAACGGATGTACTCAAGGTTCCTATGGTCAGTCCAAACGACAAAAGGAACGGTCGCCCCCTCCAACCACTGTCGCCATTCGCCTAGGGCTAACCGGATGGCGAGCAGTTCGCGGTTACCCACATCATAGTTACGTTCCGACGGCGACAGGCGATGAGAAAAATACGCGCATGGGTGGACCTTGTCGTCAGAGAGGGAGCGCTGAGAAAGAATGGCTCCCACGCCCACCTCTGACGCGTCAACCTCGACAACGAACTGTCTAGAGACGTCAGGTGTAACAAGGATAGGAGCGGATGTAAAACGATTCTTGAGGAGATCAAAAGCTCCCTGGGCGGAAACGGACCACTTAAAGCACGTCTTGACAGAAGTAAGGGCTGTGAGAGGAGCTGCCACCTGACCGAAATTACGGATGAAACGACGATAGAAGTTCGCGAAGCCGAGAAAGCGCTGCAGCTCGACGCGTGACTTAGGGACGGGCCAATCAATGACAGCTTGGACCTTAGCGGGATCCATCTTAATGCCTTCAGCGGAAATAACAGAACCGAGAAATGTGACGGAGGAGGCATGAAAAGTGCACTTCTCAGCCTTCACAAAAAGACAATTCTCTAAAAGGCGCTGGAGGACACGTCGAACGTGCTGAACATGAATCTGGAGTGACGGTGAAAAAATCAGGATATCGTCAAGGTAAACGAAAACAAAGATGTTCAGCATGTCTCTCAGGACATCATTGACTAATGCCTGAAAGACAGCTGGAGCGTTAGCGAGGCCGAAAGGAAGAACCCGGTATTCAAAGTGCCCTAACGGAGTGTTAAACGCCGTCTTCCACTCGTCCCCCTCCCTGATGCGCACGAGATGGTAAGCGTTACGAAGGTCCAACTTAGTAAAAAACCTGGCTCCCTGCAGGATCTCGAAGGCTGAAGACATAAGAGGAAGCGGATAACGATTCTTCACTGTTATGTCATTCAGCCCTCGATAATCTATGCAGGGGCGCAGAGACCCGTCCTTCTTCTTGACAAAAAAAAACCCCGCTCCGGCGGGAGAGGAGGAGGGGACTATGGTACCGGCGTCAAGAGCTACAGACAAATAATCTTCGAGAGCCTTACGTTCGGGAGCCGACAGAGAGTATAGTCTACCCCGGGGGGGGGTGGTTCCCGGAAGGAGATCAATACTACAATCATACGACCGGTGTGGAGGAAGAGAGGTGGCCCTGGACCGACTGAACACCGTGCGCAGATCGTGATATTCCTCCGGCACCCCTGTCAAATCACCAGGTTCCTCCTGTGAAGAAGAGACAGAGGAAACAGGAGGGATAGCAGACATTAAACATTTCACATGACAAGAGACGTTCCAGGAGAGGATAGAATTACTAGACCAATTAATGGTCGGATTCTTCTGTTACGGTGCGTGAATGAGGACCCAAAAGCGAATTAACTTAAACAGAGCTTCTTTAATTACCAAACATAGGTAGGCTCAGACGGACCGGCAGATTCCGACAGGACAAGACAAGGTTACAGCAAACATGACGACAGTCTGGTTCAGGCATGAAACACAACAAACAAGAATCCGACAAGGACAGGAACAAAAACAGAGAGAGATATAGGGGACTAATCAGAGGGAAAAAAGGGAACAGGTGGGAAAAGGGGTGACGAGGTGGTTAGGAGGAGACAAGGCACAGCTGGGGGAAAGAGGGGGAGAAAAGGTAACCTAACAACGACCAGCAGAGGGAGACAGGGTGAAGGGAAAGGACAGAGACAAGACACAACATGACAGGTAGAGCATGGCACTTGCAACACCAGGGTTGTGATTTCAATTCCCATGGGGTACCAGTATGAAAATGTTAAAATATATTCTCTGGATAAGAGAGTCTGCTAAATGACTAAAATACAAATTGTAACTAGCACATGGAATTTGATATTTGTAGGTGGTTTGAAGTAAGATACAAATATTGTGTCTGAATGGTAAAATCTGATTGATTTGCTCTCTAGTGGTTTTTAGACTTATTTGGCATATCTTGTCACTTGCTAGCTGCTCTGTTGACAGTTTGAAAAGAACATGTGGTAGATAACTAGCTTGTAAATTGTTTACAAACAAACTAGTGAATGTGCTGGAAAACCAAACAGCTACCTAACTACTGTAGCTAGTTAGTTGACTGCTGTGGCTAGCCAAAAACAATTTGTTTTGAAAGTTGGATCATCTTATACTTTGAGGCTTTAAACGTGTTCTTACCCTATGATTTTGAACATTCAATGTAATTGGGAAATGTCTATGGCAGGCATTGTTGTCACCTTAGCTTGCGGCACAACTTCTGAGTGATAGGAAACACCAGCACCACCACCAATCAGCCTACACCACTGCACACATGCCTGTCGTTACTATGACAACTAGCTTAGCCTTGTCAGCAAATTACTGCTGTCTGAACACACACACATCCGATTTGGTCACTTGTGACTTGCTGTTTGGACAGTCAGTAGTCCAAAACGGATTTGAAAAACAAAACTGATTTCAGCATTAAGGCCTGCAGTGTGAACAAGGCTTTAGATGGGGCTGAAATGTGAGGGGTCAAAATAAATAAAAATCTGCTGCTGAGGGGAGGACGGCTCATAATTACGTCTGGAACAGTGCAAATGGAATAATTTGCCTAAGTATTCACAACCCTGGGTCAATACTTTGTAGAAACACCTTTGGCGGCGATTACAGCTTTGAGTCTTGGGTATGTCTGTATCAATTTTGCACATCTGTATTTGTGGATTTTCTCCCATTCTTCCTTGCAGATTTTCTCAAGCTGTTAAGTTAGATGCGTAGCGGCGGTTAACAGCAATCTTGCAATCTTTTTACACATTTTCAATGGTATTTAAGTCTGGGCTTTGGCTGGGCCACTCAAGCATTGATTTGGCTGTATGCTTAGGGTCATTGTCCTGTTAGAACTTAAATCTTCGACCCAGTCTAAGCTTGTTTGCACTCTGAAGCAGGTGCAATCCCAAGGACCTCTCTGCAGCTGCCACCACAGCCTCTATTTTCTGTGACTTACTTTCCATTTATGCTATGAATGAACCCACCTTGCTGAAGCACATATTATGCCCATCCAGTCTCTGTTGTTGTTGTTGTTGTTGTTGTTGTTGTTGTTGTTGTTGTTGTTGTTGTTGTTGTTGTTGTTGTTGTTTTTTTTTTTGTTGTTTTTTTTTCCTTGTCCGCCATCTTCCTGCCTCACCCTGACATGCACTGTCAACAGTGGGACCTTATATAGAGAGGTATGTTTCTTTCTAAAGCATGTCCAAACAATTTAATTGGCCACAGGTGGACCCCAATCAAGTTGTAGTGACATCACAAGGATGATCAAAGGAAATTGGATGCACCTGAGCTCAATTTGGAGTGTCATAGCAAATGGGTGTGAATACTTATGTAAATGATATATTTCTGTATTTCATTTTCAATACATTTTCTAGCATTTCTAAAAACATTGAAATTATGGGGTATTGTATGTAGATGGGTGAGAAAAATATATATTTTGAAGTCAGGCTGTAACATAACAAAATGTGGGATAAGTCAAGGGGTATGAATACTTTCTGAATGCACTGTATGAATGTATATATGGCATATTTAAGCCATTTCATTGTGTTCTCCACATCTCAACATTTTAGGACATCATTGGGTATTATTTTTGTAAATACAGCTTTGTGAAACCTGTTCTATTTGGAGCTGGTTGGCGGCCATATTGGAAACAGCTGCCTTACAGTGTAATAGGTTAAATGTGCAATGACAATATAAGTAAACATTTTTAGTTAGACACATCCTGGCTTTTTGTAGAAGTGTTGTTGTTTCATCATAAAAGCATTTTGTTCAAATGGGTTACCTATCTCCCTGCTGGACATATTGCATTCCTATGATTTTGCCAAGAGTGACGTGTACAGGACGTGTTTCCTGTCACATTTCCTAAAAGTGACACAGTATATAATATCATAGTATGTGTCATTGTAACCAGTAGACTTCAGGGAGGATATGGTAACTTTGTGTTTAATACACCACTTTAAAAGAGTGAATATCACAATTGTACTGCAATTTTGGATGGTTTTTCATAATTGTTGCATTCATCATGGTAGGAACAAAGTCCTATACAAACATTTTAAACTATTTTGGGGCCATCTAAACCAGGGGTTCTTAAACTTTTTCAGCCTGGGACACAAATTAGATATTGTGTTTTCCTGGGACCCGCTGTCACGTTCTGACCTTAGTTATTTTATTATGTCTTTGTTTTAGTATGGTCAGAGTGTGAGTTTGGTGGGTTGTCTATGTTAATTTTTCTATGATTTGGTATTTCTGTGTTTGGCCTGGTATGGTTCTCAATCAGAGGCAGCTGTCAATCGTTGTCCCTGATTGAGAACCATATTTAGGTAGCCTGTTTTCTATTGTGTTTCGTGGGTGATTATTTTCTGTTTTCTGTTGTGTGTCTGCACCAGCCAGAACTGTTTTCGGTTGTCGGTTTATTGTTTTTGTTCAGTGTTCAAGTTCTTTATTAAAAGATATGGACACATACCACGCTGCACTTTGGTCCTCTTCTCCTTCATAAGACGACTGTTACACCTGCTTTTGAAAATAATGTGTAAATATTGGTACATTTCATTACCCTTATGCCTTAAACAAATGCAATATAGACAAAAACAAATAACAATGAAATTAAATTTTCATAAATAGCTATTCATGTTCATTTTTCCCCATTAAAAACACTCATACATATCTGTCTAGGTTGGAACTGTTGCTGTTAAAATACAATAAATAAATGTGATTCTGAACTGGAATAAACTGCTTGATTACATCACACAGATGTTCTGTATAACAGAACACACACAGTATAACAGAACACACACACACACACACAGGCTCAGTAACAGTCCAAATGAAAAATGATCAGGCCTACTGTACATCTTACTGTAGAAAGTATTGTTGAAAAAAAAGTCTAGGTTGGAACTGTTGCTGTTAAAATATAACTATTTGTTTATTCTGAACTGGAATAAACTGATCAATAAAATCACACAGGTTGAAGTTTTCAACAAACATGTCTATTCTGGGTTTTGACAGTGTTGAAGGTCATGCTCAGCACTGAGTCTGTTTCTGTAATTGTTTTTGAAGTATGCCAGAGTTGAGAACCCTGGCTCATATGTAGTGCCAAACTGGATCAGAACATCTACTGCTTTCGCAGTCAGGCAGGAGACCACTTCCTGCTGTAGATGAGCAACACAGAACTGTGTGAGTGTGTTTGCCTCAAAAAGCATCTTGCTTCAATCAGTTTTATTCCAGTTCAGAATAAAAATGATTACTTGTATTTCAACAGCAACAGTTCCAATCTATGACAACAATACCTTGCTAACTGACTTTCTTTTCGACTGTCGAAGTACTGTTTCCTGAAGCATTCTGTCCTGTTCTAAAATAACTCCCTGGGTTTACCGTCATGCTGTGGATGTTTGGACAGGACGTGTCGTTTTATTTATTTGTTTGTTTTGAGAGACTCATTACCAGTGGCGATTTTAGCATGCAAATCATGATGGGGCAAAAAAAAAAAGTTTGATCCATGCCAGCAAAGACACTACACAACACTAAACAATACATTAACTGCACTATAACGGCAAAAAGCGGTGCCCACAAACTGTTATGGCCTGCATAAAGTTGTACCAACAGCAGAGCTTTCCAGCACAGTGGAGTGAATCCTTACCACCGCTACACCTGACTATCAGCGGAGCCTTGTCTGGCAGGGAAACAATTAATTCAGCCTTTTTTAGTGTCTTTAAAAAAAAAATAGCTGCTATGGCTGACTTGTTTAAACAAATGTGGTTTCTACTGACAATTGAGATGCACAAACTATGGCATAAGGGAACGATGAGCGGATAAGAGGCATTCCATAATTTAGATTAAGACATACTACAGTAAGACAGACGTAGTCAATATAACTATGTGTTCAGCACTTTTGAAATGTACAGCGACAGAATGCACAACACGGGCTGCTGTTATAGGGACCCCATCTGCCCTGAATGACGGGTCGCCACTGCTCATTACTAAGCACTTCCCCCACAAAACACATTGTGGGTGCTCCTCGTTATTTCTCAAAGTGTGTATGAAACCAAGAGAGAGAAACTCATCTCTGTATTTGCGTTTCATGACGATTGAGCTCAGTCAGAACTTGTGGCTATCTTGAGTCCATTTGGTGACAGCGGTGAGTGATGGCGAATGGGAATGATAAATCAGTGGCTGACAGCGATTCATCTGCTGCTGAACGACAGCGCTGCAGCGTGTGGGTCGCGGAGGGATCTTCAAGAAAACTGCAAAAAAATAAGATCTGGTAAACCGCGAAGCACACGGGCATCTCCCACTTGCGCAGCTGCCAAATTTAGCAGAGACCGCTGCTAAACATAGAGCGCACTGAACAATGAGTGCAGTTGCACTTGGTCAAATCAATTCCAGTAATTAGATAATTATACATTTACTCTGACAAGTGGCGACCCACCATTAACAGGTATGCGACCCATTTTGGATCGTGACCCAGTTACTTTAAGAAAGGCTGATCCAGACCCAAAACGTAAAAGCAGGTAACTGCATTTTCACATTGACGCACAGATGACGCTAAAGGCCGACCAGAGGCTTTGCTGAAATTGTATTATATCAGGGTTTTTTCAGCGCAAGAAAGTATACAAGTGGGGCAATTTTCACGCTTCAATACCAAATCGAACTATTTTCAATTTTTTATAGCTAGTACTGGACTAGAATTTGATGATAGGTGCATTACGTTCTTTCAGCCAGGCACTGTAGCATGTCGTCGCCATGGAAACCTCTTTAGTCGCTGCAGTGCGTTTCCGTGGTGTAAACAGTATGTGCGTGTGCGTGGATTATGTTGAACATTACAGGGCCGAGAGAGAGATTTTCAAGGTGTCTGGCAAATGAACACGTAAACTATAACATTGTGTTTTTGTTAGCTTGGAGTAGAGATATATTTTTCTGTTGTTGATAGTAATGTTTTTAGCACAGCGAAAAGGGCATAATCTGCTACTCACTTCAGTTAAACTCCAACCTGGCTAGCTAGCTACAGTATTAACGTTTTCGCTAGCTAACGTTACGTTTGTAGGCTAACTTGAATATTGATAGGTAGCAACTGTGGGTAGATGGATTTCAAAGCTTAGCTTTGGTAGTTATGTTGTTGTGAGATAGCTAGCTAACGTTAGCTATTTTGGCAAACTATTTTTCGGTTTACATGTAGAGTTTTGCTTTGGCTAAGTCTGTCTCAGCTGTTTATTAGTCAGCAGCAATGAATCACTTTAATCCATCGAAAGGGACTTCATCATTATGTGACTTGGAACAGGTCGAAACTACTCTAATATAGGAAGTGAACTTGGAAACATTACTTCTGCTATGAAGTACTGTAGCTAGCTAGTTATTTCAAGATAATACACGACGTCTCTAAGTGCACCAGGGAACATTAGCAAGCTCGTAGGTCGTGTTATTCTAAAAAGCTAGCTAGGTAGCCAAACCAAACCAGTTGACGATGAGAGCTTTTCGTGGGAATTGAGTGCATCACTGTTTGCGATAGTAGGTGACAAGGTGGGATATTAGGTGACATCTCACCTTGTGAGATTTAAGCGTAACTACAGCATTTTTTTCATTATTTAAACATAGATAGAAAGCTATCAAATCAGAGAGGGAGATGATCATGCTTTTCGGATGTGCTTGGAACTAACGTTACTCAGCATCATCATCTATCACCACTGCTACCCATCAAGTTCCAAGGCAGTAACGTTAGCTAACATCAAATAAGCTTTCTCGTGGGTGGATCAGCTTTCCCCAAATCAAAGAATTCATCTTACACATTCACAGTTTGGAGCCATGACCATGACAAGGCTTTAACACTTGCGACAGCTGTTCCAAAAAGGAGACTAAAAACACAGATGTTCGTCAGCAAAATGACTTTGAACCAGTCCAGCCTGTTTGGTCAGGTAGACGATCTGCAAGACTTAACATTCATCGAAAGACCTATACGCAGGAGTCTAAAGGTATTTGACAAGAAAGTGCATAGCTAACGTTATGTTTGAAATATTGATCTTCTACTAATTGTTCACTATATTCCGCGTGATGTTTTGTATGCCTTTTTCTCAGAAAATTGTCTTTGTAGAAATGTAATTTAAATAATTTCATACATCACTAAAAACAGGATTATAGGCTGTGATTAGATATTCTGATATCAAAGCCTAGGTTTGTTAATGTTACGAATAGCCTATATGTATATGAAAATGTATATGTAGCTATGTTGACAATGCTTATTGTCACCTTCATCTGTCATTTGTATTTTCCTTTTCTTTTTAGTTATGGTTCTGCTTTATTACAGCAGAACATAGGCACCTGCCTACACTTAGCCATTATCATGACTTAGCCTATATCATAACTTTTAGTTCCTCGCACAAATAGTCAATGGAACATGCTATCGCACTGTAGCCTGGCGACACGGCAGCGACAGTTATCATTTCAGCATCAGTGTAGGCTACCCCTGTGAAAACGCACGAACCAAAACCGCGTTCAAAACAACTGGGAACTCGGAAATCGCCGACTGCCGACGTCAATGCGTTCAAGACAATTGGGAACTCGGGGGGGAAAAAGCTCCGACTGGGAAAATCGTTTTGAACGGTTATCCTACTTGGAATTTCAAGTCAGGAACTCTGGCCGCTTTCTAGAGGTCCGACTTTCCGACCTGAAGATCACTGACTTTATGATTTGACCTAGTTTTTTTCACAAGGTCCCAGTTGTCTTGAATGGTGCTTTCCGAATTCCCAGTTGCTTTGAATGCAGCAGAAATCACTACAAGAACCGACTATGTAATGGGGTTGCCCACACGTTTGCTTTCTCCTGTGACGCAGCTTCTGTCAGCTGTTTGCATCACTGGCTCTCTTTCTCCCCCTCACTTGCCCGCTCCTCCACTGCGGACAGTATCTGCAGAACAGTCAAGGATTTCCTCTCCATCAAAAATAGTCACCCTCCTCTATGCTGTAGTTCAGGGGTTGGCAAGAGGCTGCCCGCAAGCATTTTTATTTTATTTTAAATTCTCCCTGCTGTAGTTTGTGGATCCTCTTGGTGCAAATGTGATATTAAAACATGGACAACCTTAGGGAATGCATAAAGGGTTAGAGTCCCATCTTTCTCCTCTTCCTCTCTTTAAATACTTGTTAGACTGACAGTGAGGTAGTGAGGAAAGGGTTAGTCTACTTTAACTATCTTATTCTGTATGCATGGCTGCTGCTTCAGAGGTGGGCGTGTGTTTTCTGTGCTCCGCTTTCTTTTTTTCTGTGTCGAGGAGGATCCAGAGTGAGGCGGCTCAGATAATGAGAGAAGCTTCAACGTAAGAGACTACGCACACACACACCCACACTCCCCCTGGTCCCCCACGCACACTCTCCCACGCAAGCAAACAGGGACAGAGAGAAATAACTGCAGTCAGTCTGTCGTGCCTCACTGCAACCCCCTTACTAATGACTTGCAGAGTCAATTTAGAACCGTGATCAGAATCCTGTCCAGCCCTCACCACATCAACCCAGAATTTGCCCCACTCCTCCCCCACTCAAGTCTGGGTAAACAGGTCATTACTAGTGCAATAGGATGCCCAGTCACAGTGGTAGAGCCAGTGAAGCGACAGACGGAGACAGAATGTAGTTAACCTTCCCTCCCACACACACACACATTCACATAATGGAGTCCCTTTGCACACAATGGTTGAATCAACATTGTTTCCACGTAATTTCAATGAAATTACATTGAACCAATGTGGAATAAAGGTTGAATTGACGTTCGTGCCTAGTGGGAGAGCATCCTCATAAGTTACTTAGTTATCAATTTGAGCGGCAGCACAGTGGTTTTGTAGATGGCGATGTGTCCTTTATAAAGTTGTCCAATGTCTGTTTTTATTTGGCTTGAACTGATTAATCTCTCATTATCTTCTGTCTACTGTTCTACTTTCAGACTGCTGAAGAGATAGAGAAGCTGACCGTGGACGAGGATTTGAATGACATTGAGCGGGCGGTCTACCTCCTCAGGTAAAGGGGAATGGAGGGCTATTGTAAGAGACCACAGTCATTTTTAATCACAGTCTCTAGACCCTTATGAAAATGTTTTGAAATGATTGAATAGGTGTAGCCGAAGTAATGCGGTCAGAGGGCAAGGTGGAGCTATTATCTGATGTCTGCAATAAACATTAGCTCAGGGGTTTCGTTCAATTTAGCTTCCGACTAACCGACCATCATTAACCGGTCAAATGTTTACCAAGCAGTAAAATGACAATACCAACAGAAAATACTCTGCAGGTGTACAAAGAACGGACATTTTTCATTAAGAGTTTCATCAAAACAAATCAAATCAAATCTATTTATATAGCCCTTCGTACATCAGCTGATATCTCAAAGTGCTGTACAGAAACCCAGCCTAAAACCCCAAACAGCAAGCAATGCAGGTGTAGAAGTACGGTGGCTAGGAAAAACTCCCTAGGAAGGCCAAAACCTAGGAAGAAACCTAGAGAGGTTATGTGGGGTGGCCAGTCCTCTTCTGGCTGTGCCGGGTGGAGATTATAACAGAACATGGCCAAGATGTTCAAATGTTCATAAATGACCAGCATGGTCGAATAATAATAAGGCAGAACAGTTGAAACTGGAGCAGCAGCACGGTCAGGTGGACTGGGGACAGCAAGGAGTCATCATGTCAGGTAGTCCTGGGGCATGGTCCTAGGGCTCAGGTTCTCCGAGAGAGAGAAAGAAAGAGAGAAGGAGAGAATTAGAGAACGCACACTTAGATTCACACAGGACACCGAATAGGACAGGAAAGTACTCCAGATATAACAAACTGACCCTAGCCCCCCGACACATAAACTACTGCAGCATAAATACTGGAGGCTGAGACAGGAGGGGTCAGGAGACACTGTGGCCCCATCCGAGGACACCCCCGGACAGGGCCAAACAGGAAGGATATAACCCCACCCACTTTGCCAAAGCACAGCCCCCACACCACTAGAGGGATATCTTCAACCACCAACTTACCATCCTGAGACAAGGCTGAGTATAACCGGGAACCGGCCAGGCAGAGACAGCAAGGGCGGTTCGTTGCTCCAGAGCCATTCCGTTCACCTTCCCACTCCTGGGCCAGACTACACTCAATCATATGACCCACTGAAGAGATGAGTCTTCAGTAGAGACTTAAAGGTTGAGACCGAGTTTGCGTCTCTGACATGGGTAGGCAGACCGTTCCATAAAAATGGAGCTCTATAGGAGAAAGCCCTGCCTCCAGCTGTTTGCTTAGAAATTCAAGGGACAATTAGGAGGCCTGCGTCTTGTGACCGTAGCGTACGTGTAGGTATGTACGGCAGGACCAAATCAGAGAGATAGGTAGGAGCAAGCCCATGTAATGCTTTGTAGGTTAGCAGTAAAACCTTGAAATCAGCCCTTGCTTTGACAGGAAGCCAGTGTAGAGAGGCTAGCACTGGAGTAATATGATCAAATTTTTTGGTTCTAGTCAGGATTCTAGCAGCCGTATTTAGCACTAACTGAAGTTTATTTAGTGCTTTATCCGGGTAGCCGCAAAGTAGAGCATTGCAGTAGTCTAACCTAGAAGTGACAAAAGCATGGATTAATTTTTCTGCATCATTTTTGGACAGAAAGTTTCTGATTTTTGCAATGTTACGTAGATGGAAAAAAGCTGTCCTTGAAATGGTCTTGATATGTTCTTCAAAAGAGAGATCAGGGTCCAGAGTAACGCCAAGGTCCTTCACAGTTTTATTTGAGACGACTGTACAACCATTAAGATTAATTGTCAGATTCAACAGAAGATCTCTTTGTTTCTTGGGACCTAGAAGAAGCATCTCTGTTTTGTCCGAGTTTAAAAGTAGAACGTTTGCAGCCATCCACTTCCTTATGTCTGAAACACATGCTTCTAGCAAGGGCAATTTTGGGGCTTCACCATGTTTCATTGAAATGTACAGCTGTGTGTCATCCGCATAGCAGTGAAAGTTAACATTATGTTTTCGAATAACATCCCCAAGAGGTAAAATATATAGTGAAAACAATAGTGGTCCTAAAACGGAACCTTGAGGAACACCGAAATTTACAGTTGATTTGTCAGAGGACAAACCATTCACAGAGACAAACTGATATCTTTCCGACAGATAAGATCTAAACCAGGCCAGAACTTGTCCGTGTAGACCAATTTGGGTTTCCAATCTCTCCAAAAGAATGTGGTGATCGATGGTATCAAAAGCAGCACTAAGGTCTAGGAGCACGAGGACAGATGCAGAGCCTCGGTCCGATGCCATTAAAATGTAATTTACCACCTTCACAAGTGCCGTCTCAGTGCTATGATGGGGTCTAAAACTAGACTGAAGCATTTTGTATACATTGTTTGTCTTCAGGAAGGCAGTGAGTTGTTGCGCAACAGCCTTTTCTAACATTTTTGAGAGGAATGGAAGATTCGATATAGGCCGATTTTAGTTTTTTATATTTTCTGGGTCAAGGTTTGGCTTTTTCAAGAGAGGCTTTATTACTGCCACTTTTAGTGAGTTTGGTACACATCCGGTGGATAGAGAGCCGTTTATTATGTTCAACATAGGAGGGCCAAGCACAGGAAGCAGCTCTTTCAGTAGTTTAGTTGGAATAGGGTCCAGTATGCAGCTTGAAGGTTTAGAGGCCATGATTATTTTCATCATTGTGTCAAGAGATATAGTACTAAAACACTTGAGCGTCTCTCTTGATCCTAGGTCCTGGCAGAGTTGTGCAGACTCAGGACAACTGAGCTTTGAAGGAATACGCAGATTTAAGGAGGAATCCGTCATTTGCTTTCTAATAATCATAATATTTTCCTCAAAGAAGTTCATGAATTTATCACTGCTAAAGTGAAAGTCATCCTCTTGGGGAATGCTGCTTTTTAGTTAGCTTTGCGACAGTATCAAAAAGGAATTTCGGATTGTTCTTATTTTCCTCAATTAAGTTAGAAAAATAGGATGATCGAGCAGCAGTAAGGGCTGTTCGGTACTGCACAGTACTGTCTTTCCAAGCTAGTCGGAAGACTTCCAATTTGGTGTGGCGCCATTTCCGTTCCAATTTTCTGGAAGCTTGCTTCAGTGCTCGGGTATTTTCTGTGTACCAGGGAGCTAGTTTCTTATGAGAAATGTTTTTAGTTTTTAGGGGTGCAACTGCATCTAGGGTATTGCGCAAGGTTAAATTGAGTTCCTCAGTTAGGTGGTTAACTGATTTTTGTCCTCTGGCGTCCTTGGGTAGACAGAGGGAATCTGGAAGGACATCAAGGAATCTTTGTGTTGTCTGTGAATTTATAGAACGACTTTTGATGATCCTTGGTTGGGGTCTGAGCAGATTATTTGTTGCAATTGCAAACGTAATAAAATGGTGGTCCGATAGTCCAGGATTATGAGGAAAAACATTAAGATAATTTATTCCATGGGACAAAACTAGGTCCAGCGTATGACTGTGACAGTGAGTGGGTCCAGAGACATGTTGGACAAAACCCACTGAGTCGATGATGGCTCCGAAAGCCTTTTGGAGTGGGTCTGTGGACTTTTCCATGTGAATATTAAAGTCACCAAAGATTAGAATATTATCTGCTATGACTACAAGGTCCGATAGGAATTCAGGGAACTCAGTGAGGAAAGCTGTATATGGCCCAGGAGGCCTGTAAACAGTAGCTATAAAAAGTGATTGAGTAGGCTGCATAGATTTCATGACTAGAAGCTCAAAAATTTCAATTTTTGTAAATTGAATTTTGCTATCGTAAATGTTAGCAACACCTACGCCTTTGCGGAATGCACGGGGGATATGGTCACTAGTGTAGCCAGGAGGTGAGGCCTCATTTAACACAGTAAATTCATCAGGCTTAAGCCATGTTTCAGTCAGGCCAATCACATGAAGATTATGATCAGTGATTAGTTCATTGACTATAATTGCCTTTGAAGTAAGGGATCTAACATTAAGTAGCCCTATTTTGAGATGTGAGGTATCATGATCTCTTTCAATAATGACAGGAATGGAGGTGGTCTTTATCCTAGTGAGATTGCTAAGGCGAACACCGCCATGTTTAGTTTTGCCCAACCTAGGTCGAGGCACAGACACGGTCTCAATGGTGATAGCTGAGCTGACTACACTGACTGTGCTAGTGGCAGACTCCACTATGCTGGGAGGCTGGCTAACAGCCTGCTGCCTGGCCTGCACCCTATTTCATTGTGGAGCTAGAGGAGTTAGAGCCCTGTAACTACAGCAAGCCTATTGCCTTAGTCAAAAGGCTATAGCCTATATATGAACATGCAACTGCTGTAAACATTTGCCAAAATGCAATTTGTGTGAAATCACAGTTGTAAACAGTAGGGTTGGGGGGGTATCCAGATTTTCATATCGTCATACAGTCCTTGTCTCATCCCAGGATTTACAGTATTACTGGCTTAGTACACAAGGGGGAGCCCATTGGTCGTCTATTACCAGAATGCTAACAAAATTAGCACAAGTAATAGTGAATTTCCACGGACAGGGCAAATCAAAAGATAACTCATCCAAAGGGCTTTGACTTTTCAAATGCTGCAGAAAGTTAACACATTAGGATGCCACTTCACTTTATTAATTCAGCCACTTACTTAGATAACTAGCAAGTTTAAATTAGAGGTCGTGTTAACGCAGAATTCTTCGATTTTGACGCAGGGAAAAAATATAAAACGCCTAAGAAATATCTTGCTGCTTTTTGTTAACGCAGATTTAAAATGCTTCTTATTGTAATTTCTGCTCGGCATCAGAGAAATGTTGTGCTTCAGTTGCACTTCTCCACTCAGATGAGAATTTACAAATGGGCATTCTATCAAGACCACTCTGACTTTTCTCCTGTACTTTTCTTGGTGTAGCCAGTCTACTTTTCTCCGTAAAATGCAAAATTAAGTTCAAGCGAAACATTAGGAAATGTAGCTGGCTACATTCTTTCTATGATAAATATTAGAAATTTGATAGCCATGCATCGTCTTTGCAAAAAATACCTTGCTTTTTCATTGTAAGATTTCTAGCGTTGCACTTCTGTTGTCATCTGATGAAAATGAAGCTATTTTTTTGCTGAATTTGTTGCATTAATGTGTGCATGTCCCTGGTCACTCTATTGATGCAAAAAAACACGGTTCACTTTCAATATAAAATGTGACGCCTGTCAATACACAGCTGGACTCACCTTCTCCCACTTTCTCCTGTTGTGCTATTTACAAACAAACAATTGGCTCAACTGTTCTGGGGAACTATGGTAAGCTTCATAATGTGACAGGTGAAATGAAGAACACTATCAGCTTTATCTCTTAACGTATTGCACAAGTTGACTGCAGGTATTTACTGTAATAGGAGCCACAAATATGAAAATTTATTGAAGAAATTCAAATAAATAGTTTCAATGGTATTGAAATACGATCCTGTGGCTATTGCCAAATAAATTACTTGTATCATGCACAAGTAGATGTCCTAAACGACTTGCCAAAACTATAGTTTGTTAACAAGAAATGTGTGAAGTGGTTGAAAAACAAGTTTTAATGACTCCAACCTAAGTGTATGTAAACTTCCAACTTCAACTGTAATGGAAAACACTGCTGTAGCTAATGAACATGGGAAAATCCCTGTCTGGACATCTAGGCTTCAAGTTGCCAAATGAAAATGGACTGGACATCTTGGCTACAACTTAGTTGCCAAATGAGTCGCATGGAGAAGTCTTATTTGTTTGGAAAATGTGGGAGTTTACAAACCATTGAACATTGTCTGTCATTACATATTGTGTGTCGAGGGGTCCATCTCTGCCACTGCAGACCCAACATTCAAATCTGCATTCTCCTAACATAACAACACACTTGAGTCAACTGTGGAAAGTTCTGGAGCAAGAAGCTAGCTTGTCGCTTCTTGAGTTCTCAGGGAATGTGTGGAGATCACTGTGCGATTCTAAGTTAGCCGTCTGCTAGGCCTGCATGTGTCCCCTTCTAATGACCTTGATTTATTTGGAGCTCTGAGTAAGACATTGCATTTATAGGGGATCAAGCATTAAAGCTGTGAGAAATCCTATTGTATTTGTTGGCGTTGGTTATTATTATTGTTCATCCGTAAGGGGAAATTCAATGGTAAGGTCAATCTGAGCATGAAAAAACGAAATAGCTAATTTCCTAATTAAACTACTTTCATATTTAATTGAATGTGTGTATTTTGAAGTACAGACTAATGTCGGCCTTTATATTTTCCAAATGTTGTGTTATTGTTAATACAAGGTAGTAGGATACAAAGTCTCAGAGTAAGGTTTTTCAGTCAACCATATTTAATAGCTTTTGGCAATGGCTCACAGAACTTGTTTTGGTACTTAACCTGTCCTCCTGTGTTTCTGACGAAGTCAGAAGGTTAATGAAACAATATCAAACACATTTTAGTCCATTGAGTGCTAGTATAGAATTTTACAATCTAGTAAAGATAGAACGCTCATTTGGACAGGCGGTGTCACATCCTTAACATTTTTGAAAAAGGTTATTGTAGATGCATTTAGAGTATGAATGTATTCAAATTTTATATGCAAAGCTAACTTTCATCAAGGGCTGAGGGGATGTGTAATTGGTTGCCTTTCTATCTTTGTCAGTACTCCTTCTAAGTGTAACGGATGTGACTGTTACATACGCTTCATAAAATGATTATGGACTCACTAGTCAGCATCACTGCATAACGCGATCATAATAACATGTTCATGCACTTCCTACTGCTTCCGAAGTGTGTTTGTTAGATTAAGATAGTAAGCTATCTGTGTGAGTGATCCGTTACAGGTGTACGCACGTTCTCTTATGAACTGCAATGATGCGTTGTTCTGCTAACCGGAGCATTACATGTGATCACATCACATGTGATCACATCACATGGCATAATAAAGGTCTTAAATTCATAAACATAATTAAGGTCTTAAAAACTTTCACCGGTCATGCTGAGTTTGTTTACTTCCTGAGTAAGCACGGGTACCCCCCAGTGACAATATTGTTCAGTGTCTGTGTGGCACTTGAGAAATGCAGCTGTCAAGCCTGAGGTGATTTACGATCTGACAAGAAATTGACAAAAGTGCGAACCCTGTGCCATTGGTAGGTTATAAAACTTTTTTTTACCCTTTCACATAATTACAATGAAAAATAGTTTAACCCTTCATAGGAAAGACATTAACATAATGAAGTATGTCAAGATATAGTAGATATGAATGAGGAATAAGTGCAGCTAGCTCAAATATGGAAATTAAAGTATTTAAAAAAAAATTAAGTATCAATTTGATGTATTTAATACCATTCCACTTATTCCGTTCCTGTGGAGTATATACTGTACAGTGCATTCGGAAAGTATTCAGACCCCTTCCCTCTTTCCACATTTTGTTACGTTACAACCTTATTCTAAAATAGATTAAAACAAGAATACATCCTCATCAATCTACACACAATACTCCATAATGACAAAGCAAAACAGGTTTTTAGAAATGTTTGCAAATGTATAATAAAAAAAACAACAGATGCCTTATTTACATAAGTTTTCAAAACCTTTTGTCATGAGACTCGATATTGAGCTCAGGTGCATCCTGTTTCTATTGATCATCCTTGACATGTTGATTGGAGTCCACCAGTGGTAAATTCAATTGATTGGACATGCTTGGAAAGGCACATGCTTGTATATATTTGTGACTTGTTTCAGGAAACTAGGTGTATGTCGCATGTTTTTTGGCAGAAATGCCTTCTGGAACATTCCACTAACGGTCCCCAAACATAGCTGCTGCTCACTCCGTCTGCTCGAAAATGGATAAATGTCTAAAAGTAAGGCCCGCGTCCATAGAGACACATAACAGCTTTACTGGTAGTACTGCTACTACCAGGGGTACTACACATGCACCTGTTGATGACACGGGTTGTTCTGCTTCCACGAGCTCATCCACGGTTAGCATCAGTAATTAATTCTACATTTGTTGTTATCCTAGCCTACATGGACACTGACAGTTGTGAATCTGATGCAGCCGAAAAGCTACTGCCCCCTTACCCGGGAAAGCACCGAACTACATTGATTTGGGGTTCACTTATATTGGGAGTAGTGCCTTTCATCAGCCACAGTACATATGTTCATATGTGCAAAAGTACTATCTCACAACTCAATGAAACCTTCCCTCTTGCGCAGACATTTAAAAACGAAACATGACCATTTAGAAAAATAAGCCACTGGAGTTTTTTGAGTGAGAATAAAGACAGTTTTCGAGTAGTAAGACATGTATAAAAGCAACAGATACCATTAATGAGAAGGGGCTAGAAGCGTCTTATATGGTGAGCTCCCGAGTGGCGAGGACAGGCAAGCCCCATACTATTGTGGAGGACTTAATTCTTTATGCGCCGCGGATATAGCTGGGACAATGCTGGGGGAAAAGGCAAAAAGAAACTATACAGACAATGCCTTCATCAAACAAGACTGTTTCACGACTTATCAGTGATATGGCAGGAGATGTTTTGAAGCAATTACTCCTTTGCATACAAGCCAGTGAATTATATGCGTTACAGCTGGTTGAGTCAACAGACGTGGCGGGCCTGGCACAGCTCCTGGTATATGTCCGTTATGTTTATGGGGGGTCAGTTAAGGAAAACATCCTCTTCTGCAAAACACTGGAAACCAGGACAACATGAGGATATTTGTAAAGTACTGGACTTTGGTGGTCAAGATGTGTTTGTATCTGCACTGATGGTGCAAAGCCATGACAGGGAGACATAGTGGAGTGGTAACGTGAGTGCAAGCAGTTTCTCCCGATGGCACTTTGGTACACTGCAGCATCCACGAGAGGCTCTTGCTGCCAAGGGAATGCCTGACAATTTGAAAGACGTTTTGGACACAATAGTAAATATGGTTAACTTTGTTAAAGCAAGGCCCATGAGCTCTTGTGTATTTTCTGCACTATCTAATGATATGGGCAGCGACCATGTAACGCTTTTATAACATACAGAAGTGCACTGGTTATCAAGGGGCAAAGTATTGACACGTTTTTTTGAATTGAGAGACTAGCTTAAAGTTTTCTTTACTGACCATCATTTTCACTTGTCTGACCGCTTGCATGATGACGATTTTCTCATACGACTTCCTATCTGGGTGATGTTTTTCCTCGCCTGAATGATCTGAATCTAGGATTACAGGTACTCTCCGCAACTATATTCAATGTGCGGGACAAAATTGAGGCTATGATTAAGAAGTTGGAGCTTTTTTCTGCCTGCAATAACAAAGACAACACACAGGTCTTTCCATCATTATATTATTTTTTTGTGTGCAAATGAACTCAAGCTTACGGACAATGTCAAATGTGATATAGCGAAGCACCTGAGTGAGCTGGGTGCACAATTATTCAGGTACTATCCTGAAACGGATGACACAAAAAAATTGATTTGTGATCCCTTTCATGCCCTGCCTCCAGTCCACTTACCGATATCTGAACAAGAGAGCCTCATCGAAATTGCAACAAGTGGTTCTGTGAAAATTGAATTTAATCAGATTTCTGGATAGGGCTGCTCTCAGAGTTTCTTTCCTTGGCAAATCGTGCTGTTAAGACACTGATACCCTTCGCAACCACGTACACTACTGTTCAAAAGTTTGGGGTCACTTAGAAATGTCCTTGTTTTTTTGTCCATATTTTATCCATTAAAATAACATCAAATTGATGAGAAATACAGTGGAGACATTGTTAATGTGTTAAATGACTATTGTAGCTGGAAATGGCTGAATTTTTATGGGATATCTACATAGGCGTACAGAGACCCATTATCAGCAACCATCACTCCTGTGTTCCAATGGCACGTTGTGTTAGCTAATCCAAGTTTAGCATTTAAAAGGCTAATTGATCATTAGGAAACCCTTTTGCAATTATGTTAACACTGCTGAAAACATTTGTTCTGATTTAAAGAAGCAATAAAACTGGCCTTCTTTAGACTAGTTGAGTATCTGGAGCATCAGCATTTGTGGGGTAGTTTACAGGCTCAAAATGGCCAGAAACAAAGACCTTTCTTCTGAAACTCGTCTATGCTTGTTCTGAGAAATGAAGGCTATTCCATGTGAGAAATTGCCAAGAAACTGAATAGCTCCTACAACGCTGTGTACTACTCCCTTCACAGAACAGAGCAAACGGGCTTAACCAGAATAGAAAGAGGAGTGGGAGGCCCCGGTGCACAACTGAGCAAGAGGACTAGAGTATCTAGTTTGAGAAACAGATTCCTCACAAGTCCTCAACTGGCAGCTTCATTAAATAGTACCCGCAAAGCAGCTGTTTGAACTTGTTATCAGTATAAAAGACACCTGTCCACAACCTCAAACAGTCACACTCCAAACTCCACTATGGCCAAGACCAAAGAGCTGTCAAAGGACACCAGAAACAAAATTGTAGACCTGCACCAGGCTGGGAAGACTGAATCTGCAATAGGTAAGCAGCTTGGTTTGAAGAAATCAACTGTGGGAGCAATTATTAGGAAATGGAAGACATACAAGACCACTGATAATCTCCCTCGATCTAGTGCTCCACGCAAGCTCTCTCCCCGTGGGGTCAAAATTATCACAAGAACGGTGAGCAAAAATCCCAGAACCACACGGGGGGACCTAGTGAATGACCTGTAGAGAGCTGGGACCAAAGTAACAAAGCCTACCATCAGCAAGGGCATTGAATATGAAACGTGGCTGGGTCTTTCAGCATGACAATGATCCCAAACACACCGCCCGGGCAACGAAGGAGTGGCTTCGTAAGAAGCATTTCAAGGTCCTGGAGTGGCCTAGCCAGTCTCCAGATCTCAACCCCATAGAAAATCTTTGGAGGGAGTTGAAAGTCCGTGTTGCCCAGCAACAGCCCCAAAACATCACTGCTCTAGAGGAGATCCGCATGGAGGAATGGGCCAAAATACCAGCAACAGTGTGTGAAAACCTTGTGAAGACTTACAGAAAATGTTTGACCTCTGTCATTGCCAACAAAGGGTATATAACAAAGTATTGAGAAACTTTTGTTATTGACCAAATACTTATTTTCCACCATATTTTGCAAATAAATTCATTACAAATTCTACAATGTGATTTTTCTGGATTTTTTTTTCTTCTCATTTTGTCTGTCATAGTTGAAGTGTACCTATGATGAACATTATAGGCCTCTCATCTTTTTAAGTGGGAGAACTTGCACAATTGGTGGCTGACTAAATACTTTTTTTGCCCCACTGTATATACTTTGGATGTTGCTTACTTTCATCTTCTCCCTGTTTACAAATATCTTGGCATCTAGATATGAGTTAGTTAAGAAGCTGAGAAAAAAATGCTACTTCTATATCAATAGGTCATACCTCTCACTAAATAGTAGAAAGTAGATCAATTAGTCGACGTTCCTACCGTTCTTAAACTATGGCGACATCGTCAATATGAATACAGCTGCCACTTCATTAAAGCTGTTGGGATGCAGTTTATCCTAGCGCACTGTGCTTTATTACGGATGACAGGTTTACTACACGTCACTACATTCTCTAACAGAAAGTTGGTTATCCCTCTTTGATGTCACGTAGGTCGATACATTACTCTCTTTTAATTTAGAAAGCTATTTAACAAAAACTCGCTGTGCCTAACATCCCCTTTAGACGTGCGAGCTACCATACCTGGTCGCCAGGGATGGCTAACTCTAGGAATTCATTCGGGCTCTGCAGAGTTAGGTAAAACAACATTCTTTAGTTTTTTTGCATCTTATTTGTGGAATGATCTCAAATTCTGTATGTCCCTTCACTAAGCTCCGCCCCCCATGATTAGTGTTGCAACCTCGTTCAACGTTTTCCCGGGAAGCCCAATTCCCCATTCAACTACTGGCTAAAACCCTCACAATGATCTCAAACTGTTTTCTAATAGACAATTAAATTTAACACAGACTAACCTTTGCTTATCAGGAAACTCTTTTGGTATGTTGTGGTGGACTGTCATTACAATTGCTTCACGGGAACCTGGTAAAATTGTTTTTATTGTAACTAATCATTGAATGACTCTGAATTCACTGTCAATATGCAGTCAAGGGTTAGGGTTAGCTATAACCACTAACCAGCTGAGCTAGCAAACAATGTAACAAAAATATAATTTCCGTTTAGAACAAATACTCTATCAATACGCTCTGCATTTCAGGAATCACATTAGTACTCCTGGTTCACTGTTAAATTATTTAGCTCTCATGCTAGAAATGGTTGGAGATCCCTGTATTAGTGCCTCTAGGACAATTCAGACTGCTGATTCAATACCTTTTTACGAAAGAATGTGTTTTTTTCTTCATCTTTTTTTTGTTGTAATTCTGTTGCATTTTGTATAGTTTGTGTATCTTTGTTACAGGGCTAATTTGTAAAATAAACCTTAGTCTCAACATGACTCCCTGTCACAATAAAGGTTAAATAAATAAAATACCCATGAGATTGTAAGGCGTAGCAGTATGCAACCTTGCATGATGTTAAAGGGCCATGGGCCACACCTCCTTATACAATGGCATGCCAATTGGCTACATGGTGGCGCTATAACATATGATTAAGCTTGGAAAGCTCACGCCCCTTTCCCCTTGAAACGTAGAGTCAAGGAATTCAGTACATACTGTAGGTCCCTCTCCTCACAAGGAACAAAATTGCCTCAAAGACCCATAAGGGCTGCCATAATGGACACACAACACATAAAATGCTACTCTTCTGGCTCCAAATGACTAATCTACACAAAACTTGATATATAACATCTATGGACCAAGGTCTCTACTCAAAATTGTACAGGCTACTATGTAAAACATGGCCCCTATTGACAAACGAACATTCACATGGGCCTGGTTTGACAAGTAAAATCAGACACGGTTATTCGTATTGTAGCCTTGGCTTCCAGGCCTCGCTCACGTTGTTAACGAGAGCCTGGGGCATATTGGAAAAGTAAGTATGAGTGGAGTGCTGATTGCCAGCAGCCACTGGCTGATTGGCTGTGAGTAGACATTGATAAAAAAAAAAAACACCCCTCCCCTTCCTCTTCGGAAGCGCAAAATATCAAAAGTAAGCTAATTTACAATGCTAGCATTGCTAGTATAATATATACAGTGCATTCGGAAAGTATTCATACCCCTTCCCTTTTTCCACATTTAGTTACTTTTACAGCCTTATTCTAAAATAGATTAAATAAATGTTTTTCCTCATCAATCTACACACAATACCCCACAAAGTGAAAAACGAAACAAATGACTTATTTACGTAAGTATTCAGACCTTTTGCTATGAGACTATAAATGTAACTCCGGTGCATCCTGCGTCCATTGATCATCCTTGATGTTTCTACAACTTGATTGGAGTCACCCTGGGGTAAATTCAATTGATTGGACATGATTTGGAAAGGCACACACCTGTCTATATAAGGTCCCAAAGTTGACAGTGCGTGTCGGAGCAAAAACCAAGCCATGAGGTCGAAAGAATTGTCCGTAGAGCTCCGAGACAGAATTTTGTCGAATGCACAGATCTGGGGAAGAGTACTAAAACATCTCTGCAGCATTGAAGGTCCCCAAGAACACAGTGGCCTCCATCATTCTTAAATGGAAGAAGTTTGGAACCTTCAAGACTTTTCCGAGAGCTGGCTGCCCGGCCAAACTGAGCAATCGGGGGAGAAGGGCCTTGGTCAGGGAGGTGACCAAGAACGCGATGGTCTCTCTGAGAGAGCTCCAGAGTTCCTCTGTGGAGATGGGAGAACCTTCTAGAAGGACAACCATCTCAGCAATACTCCACCAATCAGGCCTTTATGGTAGAGTAAAAGCCACATGACAGCCTGCTTGTAGTTTGCCAAAAGGCACCTAACGGACTGTCAGACCATAAGAAACAATATTCTCTGGTCTGATGAAACCAAGATTGAACTCTTTGTCCTGATTGCCAGGCGTCACATCTGGAGGAAACGCACCATCCCTACAGTGAAGCATGGTGGTGACAGCATCATGCTGTGTGGGGATGTTTTTCAGAGGCAGGGACTGGGTGACTAGTCAGGATCGAGGCAAAGATGAATGGAGCAAAGTACAGAGAGATCCTTGATGAAAACCTGCTCCAGAGCGCTTACGACCTCCGACTAGGGCAAAGGCTCACCTTCTAACAGGACAACGACCCTAAGTACACAGCCAAGACAATGCAGGAGTGGCTTCGGGACAAGCCTCAATGTCCTTGAGTGGCCCAGTCAGAGCCCGGACTTGAACCCAATCAAACATCTCTGGAGAGACCTGAAAATAGCTGTGCAGCAACACTTCCCATCCAACCCGTTAGAGTTTGAGAGTATCTGCAGAGAAGAATGGGAGAAACTCCCCAAATACAGGTGTGCCAAGCTTGTCGCGTCATACCCAAGAAGATTCGTCTCTTTCCGTCTTCTCTTCGCCACCTCGGCAATGTCCCGCGGGGCCATTCATATTGCATTCTGGGAGTGATGGCGTTTGATTGATCTCAAATTGTGAGGAGTCACCTGTTCCTCGCCTTGACTTGTCTTCTTCCTGTCTAGACCCATCACTCAAAAGAACAAGATCCTGGTCAAGCTGTGGCCACACTGTTGCTAGTATGTAATGGATGTTTTTAGGTCCATCAAAGTTTTATGGGCTGGGCTCTAATTACAGGAGCGATAGAGTTAAGGTTTGATCATATTCCCCAACGAGTCATCCCAACATCCTATCATCCAGTCCATTTGTCTAACAATTAACTCCCCATACCATTCACAGTTAAAGGGAGGGAGATACTGTGCTTACTTTCATCAGTTTGCGAGCAGGGTAATTTAAGGCTATTAGGTGGCTAGTTTATTGTACATATAAGCAAAGGAGCAAAGTCCCTGTCCCCAAAACCACGTGCTGCTCCTAGGCACAAGTGTAGATCTGAAAGGATTGAATAAGTATAAGCAATATGGGGAAAATTCGACCTAGTCTAAGTTGCGGCTACAACCAAAATGTTTATACTTGTCCAGTTCTTTCAGATATCCATGAAGTATTAGGTGTGGTTTCTGGAGCCTGCATTGGACATTTATTAATAATTTAGTTGATATTTCCTGTTCAAGAGAGATTAGATGCGGTGAGAAAGAAACAGATTGTGTTGTATCTCTCATCTATGTTTCATGAAGACAAGAGTGGGTAGACATGTTAACTATGAGTTATGAAACTAGAAGCCTGACCTTAAGCTTACTACGGTATTTATGAGTGTCTATTGACTCTACCTGGATTGGACATTGTCTAAACAAAGTTAAACTGTGGCTAGAAAGCACCTAGGGTAAGTATTTAATCTTGTTTTTATACCCTATGAAAGTGATGTGTCAATTTTAGTTCCATAGTCCCAGTTTTGTTTGCTCCGAATGGGCTTCAAATTTGCATCGTCAAATTAATTAAAACACAGTCATTTTAAGATATACAGTGCCTTCAAAAAGTATTCACACCTCTTGACTTTTTTCACATGATGTTGTGTTACAAAGTGAGATTAAAATGGATTTAATTGTCATTTCTTGTCAACGATCTTCTCAAAATACTCTACTGTCAAAGTGGAAGTAAAATTGTAAAAATATATGGGGGAAAAAAACCACCAATATCTTATTTGATAAGTATTCAACCCCCTGAGTCAATACATATTAGAATCAATCACATTTGGCAGCAATTACAGATGTGAGTCGGTCTTGGTAAGTCTCTAAGAGCTTTCCACACCTGGATTGTTTCAACATTTGCCCATTATTCTTTAAAAAAAATATTAATTCATGCCATAGATTTTTCAAGCAGAAAGGCCCCAACTGCTAATAAAGACTCGGTGCACTACTTTTGTGAAAATATTTAAACTAAATGTATTTGAGTGTTTACCCGCATTTGTAACTTGAGTCTGATAATGTTCTGTACAAAACAGTTAATCTAATAATATTTGCGGAATATAAAAATACTTGTTACGTTTTATTTATTTGCACCAAAGAAAACAACTGATAGACAACAATACAGATAAAATGATCTAAAAACGTTGTGCAGGTGTGGTTGGAAGCCCAAGGGCTCATATGAGCACCGTCATAGGATGCCAGCTTTCCAACAAGTCAGTTCGTCAAGTTTCTGTCCTGCTAGAAATGCCCCGGTCAACTGTAAGTGCTGTTATTGTGAAGTGGAAACCATTTGTAACACTCACTACCGAGTTCCATACTGCCTCTGAAAGCAACGTCAGCACAAAAAACTGTTAGTCGGTAGCTTCATGACATGGGTTTCCATGGCCGAGCAGCCACACACAAGCCTAAGATCATCATGCACAATGCCAAGCGTTGGCTGGAGCGGTGTAAAGGTCACCGCCATTGGACTCTGGTGCATTGGAAACGTGTTCTCTGGAGTGATGAATCATGCTTCACCATCTGGCAGTCCGACAGACAAATCTGGGTTTGACGGATGCCAGGAGAATGCAACCTGCCTGAATGCATAGTGCCAACTGTAAAGTTTGGTGGAGAAGGAATAATGGTCTGGGGCTGTTTTTCATGTTTCGTGCTAGGCCCCTTGGTTCCAGTGAAGGGAAATCTTAATGCTACAGCATACAATGACATCCTTGGCGATTCTGTGCTTCGAACTTTGTGGCAACAGTTTGGGGAAGGCCTTTTTCTAGATGACCAGCCTGTGTACCATACAGTAATGTACAGGATGGTAAATGTAAAAGTGTTTGTTTTCCATGTTATTTGCTCAAGAAAAACATTTGTAGATGTTTTGCATCTTAGCCTATAACTTTGCACCTTTTGATTTAAAAGTTTGAGGACAGGATTTAGTTTTTTCTGGATTCCATTAGAATGACAATTGCAGAGAAAGGGAAAGGTCAACATCTCTTACAATTCCAACTATTGAATCCTGTTCTTAATTTTCAATTAACTTTTTTGCCAAAGCGGAGATGCTACATTTTTTAAAATTTAAAATAGATTTTTTTGGCTTGTGCTACAGATGTCTATCGGTCTGATATTAATTTTGGCATTCATGGGTAAGATGTCTATTTCACAGGTGGTCAGGGCTCCACAGTGCAAGCATTTCACTCGCATTTGAAAATACAAATATAAGTTGAGTATGAGTGCATTTATCGCAACATAAAAGGTGCAGTAGCTGTTTTCAAAGTGTTTGTCATTTTGTTTCATAACTGGTAGCTAATCACACAAAGAACTACGAATCCAATAATACCCGACCTTGCGCACAACAACACTGTCTGGTGGGGGAGCTGTGAGCACTGTGGTTGAAGTAAGATACATTTTACAGCGCTGCACACAGGCATAAAAGTTGGTCTAATTTACTTGAAAGTCCGCTAAAGTGAGACTTTGTTCTTCTGTTTCTTGACAATTTATATACATTGTTTTGTTCACTACTAGGTTATTTTTCAATGTTTGAGTTTGCTTCAACTATTAGCGAAGACACATTGTTTACTAGTCAGATGATCTATCTCACAGGGACACTCACTGTTGACTCAGCAGCTCGAGTGCCCTTGTTGCCATGGTAACCTCCCACCCTTAAAAAGCTGAACATTTTTGATGAAATAACATTGAGCAGTATACCACATCACTTCTAGTAAAACATACATTATTAAGCATGCTGATCTTTTTTTGTGTGTGTGTGTAATTGTCTGGTAAAAAATTTGAGTGGCTGCTAGATTTTAAAATCTAAAATAAAAAATCATAAATATATATATAATACTGGTGCTTGCGGTAGTGCACTTTTTACCGGCATGCATGTTTGGCCGAATTGCGTCAAGATTGGAAGAAAGTGGGACTGCTTTGTGAGGATGCAGCAGGCAGACCTGGCGCTTCAGTCAAATGCGGGGCTCACTTTGTCCCAAACAACTACGATGGCGATCAACAGTGGAAGAGTGGATTCACCAAGCCGAGGCTAAAAAAACGGTCCTGTGTCCACAGTCAATGTAGGCTCCAAGTCCACTGACACCACCAGTGTTACTACAGCATGACAGCGGGCGGCTTTGGTGATGGAGGTGAATTGGGTATGTAGAAACTAAAGCGCCCAAAGAGTTTTAACATGTTATGTTGCTAGTAGATGATAAAAAAACAAAGATTGTCAGCAATCTAAGTGCAAGCGAATTGGCCCACTCACATGGATCAAGCGTGGTGTTTGTGAATGGAATAACCTAGCTAGCTAGCAAGCAAGCAAGTTACAACAACTCCATCAACAAAATACTGCACATTTTCCAGAAATAAATGGTAAAATACCAATCGGGTTAATGTCATTGTTTATTTCAAGGTACACTACATGACTTGTCGAACATCTCATTCCAAAATCATAGCCATTAATATGGAGTTGGGTCCCCCCTTAGCTGATATAACAACCTCCACTCTTCTGGGAAAGCTTTCCACTAGATGTTGGAACATTGCTGCGGGGACTTGCTTCCATTCAGCCACGAGCATTAGTGAGGTCGGTACTGATGTTGGGCAATTAGGCCTGGCTTGCAGTTGGCGTTCCAATTCATCCCAAAGGTGTTTGATGGGGTTGAGGTCAGGGCTCTGTACAGGCCAGTCAAGTTCTTCTACACTGATCTCGACAAACCATTTCTGTATTGACCTCGCTTTTTGCACAGGGGCATTGTCATGCTAAAACAGGAAAGGCCCTTCCCCAAACTGTTGCCACAAAGTTGGAAGCACAGAATCGTCTAGAATGTAATTTTATGCTATATAGCTAAGATTTCCCTTCACTAGATCTAAGGGGTCTAGCCTGAACCATGAGAAACAGCCATAGGACCATTATTCCTCATCCACCAAACTTTACAGTTGCCACTATGCATTGGGCAGGTGACGTTCCACTGAGGCTCCTAATGATGAGTTATTTTTGTTGTTGTGGCCCCAACACCCATCCTAGTAGCACATCCCTGATCTATACTGATTGAAGTGGATTTAACAGGGAGTAACAGGGATCATAACTTTCACCTGGTCAGTCTATGTCATGGAAAGAGCAGGTGTTCTTAATGTTTTATGTACTCCGTGTATTAAAATATTGAATGACTTTGACATATGACATTTTTATATTACACTAATCTCCCTATAGTGGACAATGTGTTACTAAATAACACAAGCTTACATTTTCACCACATAACATTTTGTGGAATTACACATCTTTTTATTTTATTTTTTCCCTCCGATTGGGTATATTATTAGAAAAGTGTATTGTCATCACGCTGACACTAAAGCGATTGCTTAAATCAGATTTATATATTTCATTTGGGAACCATTTTCAAACTCAAATGGCACAGGCAATTTGCAACTTTCTCTGTATAGAAGTCGCTGGCCACAAGCTAATACACACATTTTACTGTCAAGCTATTACTCAAACGAAAGGCAACTCCTGTAAATATTTAGAGGGATTATTCATTTAAATTATCCAATTAAAAAAGTGTTGCGTTTCCTATTTCGTATTGGCCATCTACTGTAAATATTTGCCCATATCGAGACGAGTTGATAAAAGCCTACCACAGGTTCTCATCTAACGACAGTTAAATGTAGCATACCCAAGTTTGTTTAGGTTTGTCTTTTAGAAGAGCACAAATGGTACTTGTCACCGCAGTTATTGTCCCAGTTCCATTGATTTCAGTACTATATCGACGTGAGTGATTAATTTGCACTGTCTATTACAGTCTGGAGTTGACTGCTTGGTAAATGTTGGTGCATAAGCAGTTAAGGTACTAATTTAGCAAAATACAAGTAATCTGAACACAAGTGTGACACGTGTGTGTGTGGAGAGTAGTTTTTATGTCTTGGTCTTCAACATATCATTACTTATTTCAGTATATTGACTATGAATTTGGACATTTTAAAACCTGTGTTTTGACATTCGGCTATAATTCAAAAAAACATGACAACAGTAAGCAGCAGCAATATTTTGTATTTTTTTGTGAGGTATTTTATTAGGGTCCCCATTAGCTGTTGCGAAAGCAGAAGCTACTCTTTCTGGGATTCACACAAAACATGAAACATGACATAATACAAAACATTAATAGACCAGAACAGTTGGAAGTACAGAACTACATCCATTTATAAACAGCATACATATCCTGCATATCAATACAATCGCACAAATATCTAGGTCAAATAGGGAGAAGCGTTGTGCCGGTGTAGCTTTATCTGTTCTTTTAAACTAGGTTTGCTGTTCATTTTAACTGTATGAGATGGAAGGGATTCCATACAATAATGGCTCTATTTAATACTGTACATTTTCTTGAATTTGTTCTGGATCTGGGGACTGTGAAAAGACCACTGTTGGCATGTCTGGTGTGTGTCAGCGGTATGTAAGATGACTATGCAAACAATTAGTAATTTTCAATGCATTAATGTCTCTTATAAATAATAAGTGATGCAGTCAGTGTCTCCTCAACTTTTAGCCAAGAGAAACTGGTAATCATAGTATTTATATTAGTCCTCTGATTACAATGAAGAGCAAGATGTGCCGCTCTGTTCTGAGTCAGCTGCAGCTTAACTAGGTCTTTCTTTGCATCAATTGACCACCTGACTGGACAATAATCAAGATAAGATCAAACTAGAGTCTGCAGGACTTGCTTTTTGGAGTGTGGTGTCAAAAAAGCAGAGCATCTCTTAATTGTGGACAGACCTCTCCCATCTTTACGACCATTGAATCTATATGTTTTGACCATGACCGTTTACAATCTAAGGTAACTCCAAGTAATTTAGTCTCCTCCAACTTTTTCAACAGCCACACCATTCACTACCAGATTCAGCTGAGTAGATAGATAGCTCTGAATCCACTATATGGCAGAGGTTAAAAAGCCATAAATGTGTTTTCTCAACAATAGGTTATGGTCAATATTATCAAAGGTTGCACTGAAATCTAACAGTGCATCTCCCACAATCTTCTTATTATACATTTATTTCAACCAATCATCAGTCATTTGTGTCAGTGCAGTACAATTTCTTTGCGGTCATAGCATTGTATTTTTTGTATCATTTTATAATTTTCAACTTATGTTTTAGTAACATACATTTTTCAACAGGATTCTACTTCATCAAGTAGGAACTACTAAATGAGCCCAAAAACGTGCTATGATTTTGATAATGGTGAAATCGTGGAAATGAGTTTGTCTTGCCTATTGAAGGACAGTAGGACACACACGCAAGTATAAATTAGTCAACAGTTGAGTCATCTACTTTATGAAATAACAACCTGATGTGCCTGCATCGGTGTATTCACTTTAAGCAGTGGTCTGGCTAGCCTACTCGGCTGCAAGACATTTTGAGCGCACCATGATGCAGCAATTCTGCTTTCAATTGCACCAGTGATCCATGCAGAATTTTACAGTTTTTAAACATGTTTTAAGTTTAAATGTTACAACCTACTTATGTGTTTGTTATTTAGAGTTTTTAAAAATTATTATCTTGGATTAAGTTACCGGCATATTTTTTTTTTATTTATCCGTTATTTTACCAGGTAAGTTGACTGAGAACACGTTCTCATTTACAGCAACGACCTGGGGAATAGTTACAGGGGAGAGGAGGGGGATGAATGAGCCAATTGTAAACTGGGGATTATTAGGTGACTGTGAATTATGCACATCTGCAAACAGCAGCAACAGATTGACAAATATTATTTATCTCTGGAGTCTTTTGTTTTATATATGTTAAAATGCTATATACAGCATCCTATGTGCGGTTATACATAGGATTATAAAAAGGCATAAAAACACTGGCCAGTTTTTTTTTTTAGTACTGGGTCGTACCCCCAGCCTGAATTCTTTCCAGGCATTGTTCAGTTGGTATCAAGGGACCTAACGTGTGCCAGGAAAACATTCCCCACACCATTACACCACCAGCCTGTACCGTTTACATCAGGCAGGACCATCCTTATCCCAGTCTGCTGTCCCTTACATGCTTCAAGAGGGCCACCATTGTTCCTGTTCCCAAGAAAGCTAAGGTAACTGAGCTAAATGACTACCGCCTTGTAGCACTCACTTCCGTCATCATGAAGTGCTTTGAGAGACTAGTCAAGGACCATATCACCTCCACCCTACCTGACACCCTAGACCCACTCCAATTTGCTTACCGCCCCAATAGGTCCACAGACGACGCAATCGCCTGCACATTGCCCTAATCCATCTGGACAAGAGGAATGCCTATGTAAGAATGCTGTTCATCGATTACAGCTCAGCATTTAACACCATAGTACCCTCCGAACTCGTCATTAAGCTCGAAACCCTGGGTCTCCACCCCGCCCTGTGCAACTGGGTCCTGGACTTCCTGACGGGCCGCCCCCAGGTGGTGAGGGTAGATAACAACATCACCCCGCTGATCCTCAACACTGGGTCCCCACAATGGTGCGTTCTCAGCCCTCTCCGGTACTCCCTGTTCACCCACGACTGCGTGGCCATGCACGCCTCCAACTCCATCATCAAGTTTGCAGACGACACTACAGTGGTAGGCTTGATTACAAACAACAACGAGACGGCCTACAGGGAGGAGGTGAGGGCCCTCGGAGTGTGGTGTCAAGAAAATAACCTCACACTCAACGTCAACAAAACAAAGGAGATGATCGTGGACTTCAGGAAACAGCAGAGGGAGCAGCCCCCTATCTACATTGACGGGAGTGGAGAGGGTGGAAAGTTTTTTAAGTTCCTCGGCGTACACATCACGGACAAACTGAGGCGCAGTAGCGCCTCTTCAACCTCAGGAGGCTGAAGAAATTTGGCTTGTCACTGAAAACACTGACAAACTTTAACAGGTGCACAATCGAGAGCATCCTGTCGGGCTGTATCACCGCCTGGTACGGCAGCTGCTCCGGCCATAACCGTAAGGCTCTCCAGAAGGTAGTGAGGTCTGCAGAACACATCACCAGGTGCAAACTACCTGCCCTCCAGGACACCTACACCATCCGATGTCACAGGAAGGCTAAAAAGATCATCAAGGACAACAACCACCCGAGCCACTGCCTGTTCACCCGCTATCATCAAGGAGAGGTCAGTACAGATGCATCAAAGCGGGGACCGAGAGACTGAAAAACAGCTTCTATCTCAAGGCCATCACACTGTTAAACGGCCATCACTAACATTGAGTGGCTGCTGCCAACATACTGACTCAACTCTAGCCACTTTAATAATGGAAAAATGTATGTAATCAATTTATCACTAGCCACTTTATATAATGCTTACATTCCCTACATTACTCATCTCATATGTATATACTATACCATTTACTGCATCTTGCCATCTTGATGTAATTAAATGTATCACTAGCCACTTTAAACAATGCCACTTTATATAATGTTTTCATACCCTACATTACTCATATCATATGTATATACTGTACTCTATACCATCTACTACATCTATGCTGTTCGGACATCACTCATTCGTATATTTCATTCCTCTACACTTGTGTGTGTATAAGATAGTTGTTGTGAAATTGTTAGGTTATATTACTTGTTAGATATTACTGCATGGTCGGAACTAGAAGCACAAGCATTTCGCTACACTTGTATTAACATCTGCTAACCATGTGTATGTGACAAATAAAATTTGATTTGGATGGGTCCATAGACTCATGCTGCTTACGCCAAATCCTGTCTGCCATCAGCATGATGCAACAGGAGCCGTGATTCGTCGGACCAGGCAATGTTTTTCCACTCCTCAATTGTCCAGTGTTGGTCATCGCATGCCCACTGGAGCCGCTTCTTCTTGTTTTTAGCTGATAGAAGTGGAACCCGGTGTGGTCATCTGCGGCAATAGCTCATCCATGACAAGGACCGACGAATTGTACGTTCCGAGATGCTGTTCTGCACACCGCTGTTGTACTGTGCCGTTATTTGCCTGTTTGTGGCCCGATTCTTGCCATTCTCCTTCAACCTCTCATCAACGAGCTGTTTTTGCCCACAGGACTGCCGCTGACTGGATGTTTTTTGTTTTGTCGCACGATTCTCGGTAAACCCTAGACACTGTCGTGCGTGATAAGCCCAGAAAAGCCCTATTCTGAGATACTGGAACCGGCGTGCCTGGCAATCATACCACGCTCGACGTTGCTTAGGTCACTCGTTTAGCCCATTCTAACGTTCAATTAAACAGTAACTGGATGCCTGTCTGCCTGCTTTATATAGCAACCATTTTAGTGAACAGCGTGGTGTACCTAATAAACTGGCCACTGCATGTATATAATAATGGTCCGTTTGGGTTGCATTTGAATGCGCACTGTATAGAATTGCAGTGACAGTCAGTGTTTGTTAAAAAAAATTATAATAATCTGACTGGGCACAAGGCTAATGGCAACAGCCACGCTTTGGTCATGGGGGAACCCATCCCGCCATACAATCAATGGTATAGGGGAAACACTGATCTATCTATTGCACTGCCTATGCCTAGGATGTGGTGTAGAGCTGACCCTCTCGTTATCTCCTCCCCTCCATCTCTTTAATCTACAAAACGAAGGGTTCTTCCATCTCTGAGCTAATTAAGGGAGCAGATTGGTGAGGCACCCTCCACTCCCACGGGAAGCAAACTAGTTCTTTCAGAACAATTTAATTGCTCCTGTTGGCTCGTTACACTTCAGAAGTTGAAGCAGACCAGTATACCTGACTAGAGATTTGTATGTCGACAGACAGGGTTGTGTGTGTGTCCTTGTTTTGGTGTGGGCAGAGGGTTTAAAGGGAAGGTCAGGATTTAAACAACTACAACAAATGTTCATTGATTGTTCGCTAGTAGTGGCTAAATTTAGCCGTTGTAGTTCTTTAACACTTAAAATGTTGGGCCTTGACACCTAAGCCCGTACCTAAGCCAATGACGTGTCTTCATGACATTGTTACAAATAAATGTCATATGTTATCGCAAAAATCATTGTTTGGTTGTGTTTATGAATGAACACAATGGCATTTTAATTTGTTTATGTACAGTTGAAGTCGGAGGTTTACATACACTTAAGTTGGAGTCATTAAAACTAGTTTTTCAACCACTCCACAAATTTCTTGTTAACAAACTATAGTTTTGGCAAGTCTATTAGGACATCTACTTTGTGCATGACGCAAGTAATTTTTCCAACAATTGTTTACAGACAGATTATTTCACTTATTCACTGTATCACAATTCCAGTTGGTCAAAAGTTTACATACACTAAGTTGACTGTGCCTTTAAACAGCTTGGAAAATTCCTGGCTTTCATTCATGGCTTTAGAAGCTTCTGATAGGCTAAGTGACATCATTTGAGTCAATTGGAGGTGTACTAGTGGATGTATTTCAAGGCCTACCTTCAAACTCAGTGCCTCTTTGCTTGACATCATGGGAAAATCAAAAGAAGTCAGCCAAGACCTCAGGAAAAAAATTGTAGACTTCCACAAGTCTGGTTCATCCTTGGGAAAAATTTCCAAACGACTGAAGGTACCACGTTCATCTGTACAAACAATAGTACGCAAGTATAAACACCATGGGACAACGCAGCCGTCAAACCGCTCAGGAAGGAGACGCGTTCTGTCTCCTAGAGATGAACGTACTATGGTGCGACAAGTGCAAATCAATCCCAGAACAACAGCAAAGGACCTTGTGAAGATGCTGGAGGAAACGGGTACAAAAGTATCTATATCCACAGTAAAACGAGTCCTATATCGACATGACCTGAAAGGCCGCTCAGCACGGATTAACCACTGCTCCAAAACCACCATAAAAAAGTCAGACTATGGTTTGCAACTGCACATGGCGACGAAGATCACACTTTTTGGAGAAATGCCCTCTGGTCTGATGAAAAAAAAAATAGAACTGTTTGGCCATAATGACCATCGTTATGTTTGCAGGAAAAAGGGGGAGGCTTGCAAACTGAAGAACACCACCCCAAACATGAAGCACAGGGGTGGCAGCATCATGTTGTGGGGGTGCTTTGCTGCAGGAGGGACTGGTGCGCTTCACAAAATAGATGGCATGACAAAGGAAAATTATGTGGATATATTGAAGCAACATCTGGAGACATCAGGCAGGAAGTTAAAGCTTGGTCTTCCAAATGGACAATGGACCCCCAAATGGACCCCAAGCATACTTCCAAAGCTGTGGCAAAATGACTTAAGGACAACAAAGTCAAGGTGTTGGAGTGGCCATCACAAAGCCCTGATCTCAATCCCATAGAAAATTTGTGGTCAGAACTGAAAAAGGTTTCCTTGCTCGCATACGCTGACTAAGTTACACCAGCTCTGTCAGGAGGAATGGGCCAAAATTCAACCAACATATTGTGGGAAGCTTGTGGAAGGCAACCTGAAACGTTTGACCCAAGTTAAACAATTTAAAGGCAATGCTACCAAATACTAATTGAGTGTATGTAAACTTCTGACCCACTGGGAAAAAAAAGCTGAAATAGATCATTATCTCTACTATTATTCTGACATTTCACATTCTTAAAATAAAGTGGTGATCCTAACTGACCTAAAACAGGGAATTTTTACTAGGATTAAATGTCAGGAATTGTGAAAAACGGAGTTTAAATATATTTGGCTAAGGTGTATGTAAAGTTACGACTTCAACTGTGTATATACAGTGGGGCAAAAAAGTATTTAGTCAGCCACCAATTGTGCAAGTTCTTCCACTTAAAAAGATGAGAGAGGCCTCTAATTTTCATCATAGGTACACTTCAACTATGACAGACAAAATTCAGAAAATCACACTTAATGAATTTATTTGCAAATTATGGTGGACAATAAGTATTTGGTCACCTACAAACAAGCAAGATTTCTGGTTCTCACAGACCTGTAACTTCTTCTTTAAGAGGCTCCTCTGTTCTCCACTCGTTACCTGTATTAATGGCACCTGTTTGAACGTATCAGTATAAAAGACACCTGTCCACAACCTCAAACAGTCACACTCTATAAACTCCACTATGGCCAAGACCAAAGAGCTGTCAAAGGACACCAGAAACAAAATTGTAGACCTGCACCAGGCTGGGAAGACTGAATCTGCAATAGGTAAGCAGCTTGGTTTGAAGAAATCAACTGTGGGAGCAATTATTAGGAAATGGAAGACATACAAGACCACTGATAATCTCCCTCGATCTGGGGCTCCACGCAAGATCTCTCTCCGTGGGGTCAAAATTATCACAAGAACGGTGAGCAAAAATCCCAGAACCACATGGGGGGACCTAGTGAATGACCTGCAGAGAGCTGGGACCAAAGTAACAAAGCCTACCATCAGTAACACACTACGCCTCCGGGGACTCAAATCCTGCAGTGCTAGATGCGTCCCCCTGCTTAAGCCAGTACATGTCCAGGCCCGTCTGAAGTTTGCTAGAGAGCATTTGGATGATCCAGAAGAAGATTGGGAGACTGTCATATGGTCAGATGAAACCAAAATATAACTTTTTGGTAAAAACTCAACTCGTTGTGTTTGGAGGACAAAGAATGCTGAGTTTTATCCAAAGAACACCATACCTACTGTGAAGCATGGGGGTGGAAACATCATGCTTTGGGGCTGTTTTTCTGCAAAGGGACCAAGACGACTGATCCGTGTAAAGGAAAGAATGAATGGGGCCATGTATCGTGAGATTTTGAGTGAAAACCTCCTTCCATCAGCAAGGACATTGAAGATGAAACGTGGCTGGGTCTTTCAGCATGACAATGATCCCAAACACACCACCCGGGCAGCGAAGGAGTGGCTTCGTAAGAAGCATTTCAAGGTCCTGGAGTGGCCTAGCCAGGCTCCAGATCTCAACCCCATAGAACATCTTTGGAAGGAGTTGAAAGTCCGTGTTACTCAGCAACAGCCCCAAAACATCACTGCTCTAGAGGAGATCTGCATGGAGGAATGGGCCAAAATACCAGCAACAGTGTGTGGAAACATTGTGAAGACTTACAGAAAACGTTTGACCTCTGTCATTGCCAACAAAGGGTATATAACAAAGTATTGAGAAACTTTTGTTATTGACCAAATACTTATTTTCCACCGTAATTTGCAAATAAATTCATTAAAAATCCTACAATGTGATTTTCTGGATTTTTTTCCTTCTCATTTTGTCTGTCATAGTTGAAGTGTACCTATGATGCAAATTACAGGCCTCATCTTTTTAAGTGGGAGAACTTGCACAATTGGTGGCTGACTAAATACTTTTTTGCCCCACTGTATGTGTCGAACTGCTTTGCTTTATTCTTGGCCAGGTCGCAGTTGTAAATGAGAACTTGTTCTTAACTTGCCTACCTGGCTAAATAAAGGTGAATATATATATATATATATATATATATATATATATATATATATATATATATCTCTGAACACTATCCATTTTGGATTTCTATTTGCCATATATTTTTCAACTCGGCTGTGATGCTTCATAAAAGTACTGAACCTTTCTATTCTCATAGCATCTATAGATTGTAAATTTTAAGATCAACATTTTTGCTAAAAATAATTATATTATTGATCGATTAACTATGACTTTTCAAATCACCCGGTATTGCTATCTGCTGTGTTAGTTCTAGTTAAATGTTGCAATTCTTCAGTCATTCCTGGACCTGTGACCAAAAAAGAGCTACATATGGACACTACCAAAATAAATGATCTAATGACTCTGCCTCCTCTCAGCAAAATCTGCAGAGCTGGGAAGATTGTCTCCCGCATATACAGTTGAAGTTGAAGTAAGTTTACATACACCTTAGCCAAATACATTTAAACTCAGTTTTTTCACAATTCCTGACATTTAATCCTAGTAAAAAAATCTCGTCTTAGGTCAGTTAGGAACACCACTTTATTTTAAGAATGTGAAATGTCAGAATAATAGTAGAGATAATGATTTATTTCAGCTTTTATTTATTTCATCACATTCCTAGTGGGTCAGAAGTTTACATACACTCAGTTAGTATTTGGTACCATTGCCTTTGAATTGTTTAACTTTTCAAACGTTTCGGGTAGCCTTCCACAAGCTTCCCACAATAAGTTGGGTGAATTTTGGCCCATTCATCCTGACAGAGCTGGTGTAACTGAGTCAGGTTTGCCTCCTTGAGTGCACACACTTTTTCAGTTCTGCCCACTAATGTTCTATAGGATGGAGGTCAGGGCTTTGTGATGGCCACTCCAAAACCTTGACTTTGCTGTCCTTAAGCCATTTTGCCACATCTTTGGAAGTATGCTTGGGGTCATTGTCCAATTGGAAGACCCATTTGCGACCAAGCTTTAACTTCCTGATGTCTTGAGGTTGCTTCAATATATCCACATAATTTTCCTTCCTCATGAAGCCATCTATTTTGTGATGTGCACCAGTCCCTCCTGCAGTAAAGCACCCCCACAACATGATGCTGCCACCCCCGTGCTTCATGGTTGGGATGTTGTTCTTTGGTTTGCAAGCCTCCCCCTTTTTCCTCCAAACATAACGATGGTCATTATGGCAACAGTTCTATTTTTGTCTCATCAGACCAGAGGAAAGTACGATCACTGAGTTTGAAGGTAGGCCTTGAAATACATCCACAGGTGCACCTCCAATTGACTCAAATTATGTCAAATAGCCTAGCAGAAGCTTCTAAAGCCATTATATAATTTTCTGGAATTTTCCAAGCTGTTTAAAGGCACAGTCAATTTAGTGTATGTAAACTTCTGACCCACTGGAATTGTGATACAGTGAAATAATCTGTCGGAAAAATTACTTGTCATGCACAAAGTAGATGTCCTAACTGACTTGTCAAACTATAGTTTGTTAACAAGAAATTTGTGGAGTGGTTGAAAAACGAGTTTTAATGACTCCAACCTAAGTGTATGTAAACTTCCAACTTCAACTGTATGTACTGTCCCGCAAAATTGCTAAACATAGCAAGCCATTCGCTGAGGGCGAATTCATTGAATTATTTTTTATTGACTCTGCAGCAATACTTTGCCCCGACAAGAAAGAGCTGTTTGAACATGTTTCCTTGTCAAGACGAACCGTGACACGGCATGTAGAGGACATCGCAGAGAATATGGAATAACAGTTGAAACAGAAGGTAAAGGATTTCTCCTTGGTCCTCGATGATAGCAGTGATGCACATGACACGGCGCAGTTGTTGATATTCTTATGAGGCATAACCCCAGACTCTGAAATTACAGAGGAGCTTGCTTCAGTGCAGCCAATGAAGAGCACAACAACAGGGAAATATTTATTGGAGGAGGTTAATAAATGTGTGGCAAAGCTGGGACTGAGTTTTGAAAAGTTATCTAGTGTGACCACTGACTGGTGCCCAAATTTGACAGGAAAAAACGCCTTTTGAAAAGGACACAAGATCAAGTAGCTGAGCTGAATGATACAGTCACTAAAGTGGTAAACTTCATAAGAGCAAAATCTTTAAACCACAGGCAGTTTGTCTTACTGTTGGAAGTGACAGAGTTGGGTCATGCAGTTCTCCCCTACCACACAAACGTAAGATGGCTGAGTTTGGGGAAGGTGTTATTAAAAGGGTGTGGGACCTGAAGTCGGAGATTGCTGAGTTTTTGCAAATGAAAGGAAAATATGTGGATTTCCCTCAACTGCAAGATAAAGAATGGTTCAAATTTTGCCTTCACCGTGGACATCATGACCCTCATGAATGAACTGAATTCCAAACTACAAGGGAAGTGCCTTTTTGCACATCAGATGTACAGCCTTGTCAAAGCCTTCAAGGGAAAATCAATCCTCCTGACACGCCAAGTAGAAGCCAACAATCTCACCCACCGTCTGACACCTCCCTATCAGATGACCAGTGGGAGAAGTATATATCGCTGCTGCATGCTTTGAACGGTGAGTTTTCTCATCGTTTTGAGGAAAATGACATGCTGTTGGTTTCCTCTCCTTTCACCATCAATGTGGATAACGCTCCCACTGACCTGTAACTTGAGCTTATCTTCAGTCTGATGCAGTGATTGGAGAACTACTCAAAACAATGTCACTGATGAGGTTCTATGCATCTCTCGATGAACAGGAGTCATGTTTAGAAGATGTTTATACTGTTTGGGTCAACCTATGTATGAGAACAGACATTTTCAGTGATGAATATAACAAGTCAGATCATCTCTCACTGACTCTCACCTCTTAGCAATCCTGCGCATAGCGACTTCAGAAACTATACCTGACTTCACTGCTCTAGTCAATGCCCATCAGAGACTTCACTCCTCACACTGATTGAGAAGTTTAAATGTAATGTTGAGCTCTCTCTTTCTTGTGTTTTTGTGCATACCCGTTATTAACAAGAGTTCTGTCCATGGGGCTGAATGTACAGGGTACTTTTCCGTCCGTGTAGTTCATTGCATGTTTAATAATTAAACTACCTACCAAAAGGAGAACATGGATGTGGTTTATTTCTGTCAACACAGTCATACACATTATGTATAATCCTGTAATATAATTCTGGCCCACGATGGCAACAATATATTCTAATGCTGCCCTCCATGGAAAATAATTGCCCAGGCCTGGTCTATAGCATAGTTTTGTCATTTTGAATAGACCACATCTAGCCTACTTTTTAATTCCAGTAGGCCTTATTCAGTAAAATGCTTGTATGTATGTATGTGTGTGTGTATATATATATATATATATATATATATATATATATATATATATATATATATCTCACAAATCGAGCCTACTATAGTGAACAAAAATATAAACGCAACATGCAACAACGATTTTACTGAATTACAGTTCATATAAGGAAATCAGTCAATTTAAATAAAGTCATTAGGCCCTAATCTGTGAATTTGACTGGGCAGGGGTGCAGCGATGGGTGGGCCTGGGAGAGCATAGGCCCACCCACTTGGCAGCCAGGCCCACCCACTGGGGAGTCAGGCCCTGACAATCAGAATGAGTTTTTCCACACACAAGCGATTTATTACAGACAGAAATACTCCTCAGTTTCATCAACCGTCCAAGTCGCTGGTCTCAGACAATCCTGCAGGTGAAAAAGACGAATGTGGATGTCCTGGGCTGGCATGGTTAGACGTCGTTTGCGGTTGTGAGGCCGGTTGGATGTACTGCCAAATTCTCTTAAATGACCTTGGAGGCAGCTTATGGTAGAGAAATTCACATTAAATTTTCTGGCAATAGCTCTGGTGGACATTCCTGCAGTAAGCATGCCAATTGCATGCTCCCTAAAAACTTGAGACATCTGTGGCGTTGTGACAAAACTACACATTTTAGAGTGGCCTTTTATTGTCCCCAGCACAAGGTGCACCTGTGTAACGATCACGCTGTTTAATCAGCTTCTTGATATGCCACACCTGTCAGGGGGATGTATTATCTTGGCAAAGGAGAAATGTTCACTAGCTCGTTTTTGTGCGTATGGAAAAATTCTGGGATCTTTTATTTCAGTTCATGAAAAATGGGACCAGCGTGATTCTCGTATGAGTTTGTGAATAAACAAGCACACTTACCGGTGCACTGGAGAAAAGATACGTGATTTTGAAAAAGTTTGCCTATCATGCAATTATCTGCACGCATTGGTGTGTGCATAGAGTGGGTTCGGTTTTTATACCTTAGCACAGGGTTCCCCAACTGGTGGCCCACAGTTGATTTGATTTGTCCCCCTGTGCATTGAGAGGGTCATAAAAGACGGCAGCAAATAAGCAAGGTTTGAAATTGTTTTAGTCAAATGTTATATCTGTTTGGGTTTCTTGCGGTCAATTTCCAATCTACAAATTATTTGTAATTATATTCCGGCCCCCTGACCATCCATCCGCTCAAGTAAAAATCAGCCCGCTGCTGAATCTAGTTGGTGCCACCATGCAGGAATTGTCACACACCAGTGTGTCCACTATTGCTCCAGGGATTATGCACAGAGACTATTGCTCCAGGGATTATGCACAGAGACTAAGACACACTATTGCTGTGTTTACACAGGCAGCCCAATTCTGATATTTTTTCCATTAATTGGTCTTTTGACCAATCACATCAGATCTTTTCACATCAGATCTTTTTCAGATCTGATTGGACAACATACAAATTAGTGAAAAAAAGATCCAAATTGGGATGCCCGTCTAAATTGAGCCTATTTGCGGCAAGATGTGTGAAGCGTTTACGCTGTTATTTTCAGTAAGGAAAACTGGAAGCATCTACTTAATTGAAGTCTGTTTACCCCAAAACCATTATACAATTTGATATGACCACAGGGAAAAATATATATTTTGACTGTATGCTACTACTAAATAATCCTTCACAGAAGGTTTGATTGAATGGAGCCCTTAGACTTATTAGCCTAATTAGAGAAATTCCATGAAGTCTCTGGTGTAAGAGAAGTGGGAGATTCTCCCCGCTATAGCTACGGCTGCCTGAGACACCACCTGTCCATGGGCGTCCTATGGGAAAGGCTATAGAGAGCTGGTCTGAGTCCCAAATGGCACCCTATTCCCTACATAGTGCACTACTTTTTTTTTTACCAGGGTCCACAGGGCTCTTGTCAAAAATAGTGCACTATATAAGGAGTAGTGTGCCATTTGGAGCACAGCTCTGGAGCCTGCAAGATACAAAGCTGTGGCCAGTAATGCGTAACAACAGACTGCTGCCTGGAGAGAGTGAAGCTTCAGCAGGGTCACAAGTCAGATTCGCTGCAGTGCTTGGCATCTCTCCCCAACTGGCCCTCTCCCTCTGTACTGTCAGGAATTGACCTAACTAAAGCAGTAGAGAATTAGATTTACTTTATCACTGATAGTAAAGGCTGTGCAGTGCATGAAAAATGCAGCTATATTGGAGAACATTGGAAGTTGAATGCTTCTTATAAAACAACAGTACTTTTATTTAGCCCTCCACCCTCCCCAGCTCACCCCATTCATAAGTCTGCCTTTACCATAGGCCTAAATTATATCACAGTATCATAACAGTAGTTTAGAACAGAATAATGGGCAGGGCTCGGCATTAACCCTTGTCCGCGTCTCTAGCCAAGTAAAAAAGTCTGACAAGCAGAATATCAAATAATTACTCCGAATTGGATCAGAGTGTCCTCTGGAAGCTGTATTGCTGTTCTCCTAATTTCTGTAGAGCGCATCATAGTATAATTGTATGGCACTGATAGGCAGGAGCGGTCTTTCAAATCATTCGCAGTTGCGAGATATGATTTGGAGATCAAATCACAGAGCTGCATTTATGTTGTTGATATTCCTTGCAAATTAGTGAGTTATTTGCAAAGTTATAGCTGATTTCTTCTCAGCAAACAGGGTTCGTACGGTCATGAAAATCCGTCAAAAGGCATGATGTATGCAAAAAATATATATATATCCATAATGTGATAAATTGCCTGAATTGATGCGATAACGATAAATATAATGATACGTTTCTATCATTAATGTGCACCAGTTTTTTAAAAATTATCCTATAAAATACCACTACTAGTTTGATCGTTGTAGCCATTAATTGTCCTATAATTTCATTTTTCTTAAAATTCTCTAGTATAGGCTGCTTACCATAATGAACAATATCATTAAAATGCCTGCAATAAGTGTCCTTTATGGTCGGTGTCAATCATTTTTGTTTCATCGTCCCAGCTCTCATGTGTGCATCACCTGTGTGTATTATCTATCCTGATGCCCAGTCACTTTACTCATGTATATATCTACCTCAAATACCTTGTACTTCTGCACATTGATCTGGTACTGGTACTCTTTGTACAGTTGAAGTCGGAAGTTTACATACACTTAGGTTGGAGTCATTAAAACTTGTTTTTCAACCACTCCACAAATGTCTTGTTAACAAACTATAGTTTTGGCAAGTCGGTTAGGACATCTACTTTGTGCATGACACAAGTCATTTTTCCAACAATTGTTTACAGACAGATTATTTCACTTATAATTCACTGCGTCACAATTCCAGTGGGAATACACTAAGTTGACTGTGCCTTTAAACAGCTTGGAAAATTCCAGAAAATTATATCATGGCTTTAGAAGCTTCTGATAGGCTAATTGACATAATTTGAGACAATTTGAGGTGGACCTGTGGATGTATTTCAAGGCCTACCTTCAAACTCAGTGCCTCTTTGCTTGACATCATGGGAAAATCAAAAGTAATCAGCTAAGACCTCAGAAAAAAATTGTAGACTTCACCCAACTTATTGTGGGAAGCTTGTGGAAGGCTACCCGAAACGTTTGACCCAAGTTAAACAATTTAAAGGCAATGCTACCAAATACTAATTGAGTGTATGTAAACGTCTGACCCACTGGGATTGTGATGAAAGAAATAAAAGCTGAAATAATTAATGCTCTCTACTATTATGCTGACAACTTTTCACGCCCTGACCATAGAGAACTTTTTATTCTCTATGTTGGTTAGGTCGGGTTGTGACTAGGGTGGGTCATCTTGGTGATTTATATTTCTATGTTGGCCTGGTATGGTTCCCAATCAGAGGCAGCTGTTTATCGTTGTCTCTGATTGGGGATCATATTTAGGCAGCCATTCCCCTTTGTTTTGTGGGATCTTGACTATGGATAGTTGTTAGCACTATTGTTAGCTTCACGTTTCTTTTTGAGGTCTATTGTTTGGGTTTTGCTGTGAGTTTCACTTAGAAATAAAAAGATGTGGAACCCAGATCACGCTGCGCTTTGGTCCAGTTATTATGACGATCGTGACACATTTCACATTCTTAAAATAAAGTGGTGATCCTAACTGACCTAAGACAGGGAATTTTTACTTGTCAGGAATTGCGAAAAACTGAGTTTTTAAATGTATTTGGCTATGTAAACTTCCGACTTCAACTGTATATAGCTCCATTCTTGTGTATTTTATTCCTCTTGTGTTACTGTTTTATGTTTTAAATCTGTATTGTTGGGAAGGGCAGTAAAGTTTACACGCGTTGTATTCAACGCATGTGACAAATATATATTTTCTTCCCTCACAGAGTGTGTGCCAGTGCGAGTGAGCCCAAGGGGAGAGAGAGAAACATAAACCTAACTAGATAGCCAATTTAACACATATTGTGTAGCCTGGCTAGTTATCTCGGTATTTAGCTACGCATGTATTAATATCATTGTCATGTCCGATGTCCTAAAAACGTTCCACCGGCACTCTTGAATAACCCCAAATTGCCGACATGCAGCTGATGAATGGGTCGTTTCACTGTAAAACTGTAGATTGCACAGTAAAATACCAATCATGTGTTTTACAGAATTAATGCTGTGGATTGTATTGCATTATGGGTAAAATGCAGAAAAATACTGTTATTAACTGTAATTGGAAGCCTCCCTTAAATTACTTTAACATACTGGATTTATTTACAGTAATAGCTTATGCCTACTGTAGATTCAAATTTTCAGTTTCAGGGGCCAGGGTCAGGTGAGACGCATGAAGCTCAGACAATCACTCTGGGTGATTTTAAGCGTACCTGGTAAATTATACCATAAATTCCAATGAAACGTTGGTTTAACAATATACACATTTCTGTAAAGAAGTACTGTATTTCAAATGGTTCTGTAATTCCACCCTACAGAATACAGTACCCAACAATATTTTTGGAGTGCCAAAACCTTGTGACAACTAGTGGGTGCATAGTATTGTTGTTTCTGTCTCATTAACATATTTTGAGGCGTGCCTTGTAGAGGCTACATTTGTTGCACCTGTGAGTGAGAGTGCTCTTCCAATTGAACTGATATGTGGTAGTAATGTCCAACCAATTACATTTGTATAAAGGACATATTGGCGTGGAAGCAAGCCTCAAATGTTTAATGGCTAAGTAATTGCAATGTCCTTCGTCTGTTTTGCCCTGTAGTCTCTGGAAGCCTTTTTAAGGCCTCTAAAAGTGCAAGTTATAATAAAATCCTTAAATCTGTCACGTTTAATCTAGAGAGAAGTTTGTTGTTTTGAATGTGTATTGGAAGGTTTTTAGTAGCTAGCTAACTTTTGAGTTTGGATCCCGTGACGCAGTTGGCATCAGTTGCTGGGACTGCTACTCTATGTCCAGTGATCCTGCCGACCAAGGCCAAGTCTGAGGAGCTATTTGGCGTAGCAGCTAGCCTAGCTGCTAGCTAGCTGCCTATCAAGCTTGCAGGGTTTTCTTGAGGGCTTGAACGCAGCCCGCGACGCAGTTAGCCATTTGTGGCTGGGACCGCGGATTGTCTCGGGTTTGTGGCTGTCTAGGTCCCTGTTGTTCATTGTTGTTTTCAATCTTCCCTGTGATCTCCCTTTTTCTGGAACTTCGAGAAGTAATAGCGTAATTTACATTGCTGGCTACCATGGCAAAGACCAAATCCGGCGGGAGTACCGTTGAGGACAGTGGTGTCTCTATTAAACTAACAGAGTTCTACAAGCAGTTGTTACATCAACAAGAAAATAGCTTCAAGTGTTTGTCCAAATACTGGTGGATTCAACTAATAAAAGAATGGACCTGACCAGAGAGATCCAGGACCTGAAGAACAGTTTGTAGTTCTCCCAGAGTCAGCTCGATGAGTTGAAACAGGAGAACGGCAAGATGACAGCAATATGTAGGTCATTAAGAGAGGACATCAGTTCTGTTTGTGAATCCATGATAAAAATGATGGAGAAATCTCGAGGGACAATCAAGGCACATGGTTGTGGACGGAATTGAAGAATCTCCACATGAGACCTGGACGGAGTCTGAGGACAAAGTGAGGGAAAGGATCTTGAAGAAATTGAAGATGGACCACAGGAAGATTGAGGTGGAGCGCACCCACAGGACTGGAAAACCAACGACAGGCCCAGGCCGATTACTGTTCAAGTTCCTGAGTTTCAAGGACAAGGTAGCTGTTCTGGAAAGAGCCAAGGACTTGAGAGGAACTTATCTTCCTCAACAAGAACTATCCTGAAGCTGTGCGCCAGAAGAGGAAAGAACTTATCCCAGCCATGAAAACTGCCAGAGCTCATGGGGACAGGCCTATTGTCCACACTCCCTCCCAGAAGCCTGGAAGGGATGAGAGAACCAAGCCTATGTGTTCGTAGCTTCAACCCCACAGCGCGCACACACACACACACCTATTGATTAATGGACTGCTGAATGTTTGTTTTTTCTCTTGCTTTGTTTGCTCTTTTCCATATTATGTCTATCTTTGATAATCTCCCCATGAAAGGGGAAAATAGCCCATATGAATATATGTAGCCTTAGAAATAAGGTTAATGAAATCAACAACTTGCTAACGTCAGATAAAATTAATATATTAGCCATTTTGAGACTCACTTAGATAATTAATTTGATTATACAGCAGTAGCAATAGAAGTGTATAACATCTATAGAAGAGACATAAATTCTTAAGGGGAGGTGTTGCAGTATATATTCAGAGCCATATCCCTGTAATGCTTAGAGAAGATCTTATGTCAAGTGTTATTGAAGTATTGTGGTTGCAGGTTCACTTGACACATCTAAAGCCTTTTCTTTTGGGATGTTGCTGTAGGCCACCAAGTGCTAACAGTCCGTGTCTAAATAATATGTGTGAAATGCTTGATCGTGTATGTGATGTAAATAGAGTGGTCTACTTTCTTGGGGACCTGAAAATTGACTGTTTTTCATCAAGCTGTCCACTCAGAGGAAACTTCTCACTGTAACCAGTGCCTGTAATCTGGTTCAGGTTATTAATCAAACACTACAGGAACAAGATCATCCACATGTATCAATCACATTTTTACTAATACTGTATCCGTATTCATTGGATGCAGTGATCAAAATATAGTGTCTATATCCAGGAATGCCTAAGTTCCAAATGCTGGGCCTAAAATAGTGTAGGAGATCATACAAAATATTTTGCTGTGCCTCTTATGTGGAGGATGTAAAAAATGTGTTGGTCAGATATGATTAATAAGGAGCATCCAGACGCGGCCCTTGATGAATTTATGAAATTGCTTCTTCCAATTATTGATAAACATGCACCTGTTAAGAAACTGACTGTTAGAACTGTTAAGGCTCCATGGATTGATGAGGAATTGAATAACTGTATGGTTGAAAGAGAGTGGCTAATACGTTTTGGCTACACTTCTGACTGGCTGACTTGCTGCAAATTTGAGAAATGATGCGACTAAACTCAACAGAAAAAAAGAAGAAACTATATTATGAACCCAAGATCAATATTATAAAGAAACACTTGAGTTCTTTAAATGAAATTATGGGAAGAAAGACTAATTCAAATTTATCTGTCATTGAATCAGATGGCTTATTCATCACAAAACCATTTGATGTTGCCAATTATTTGAATGATTGCTTCATTGACATAGTTGGCAAACTTATGCAGGAAATGCCAACAATGAACAGTGAGCCATCGTATTCATGCATTAAAAAAAATAATGAAAGAAAAGCATTGCACGTTAGAATTGTATAAAGTCAGTGTGGGAGAGGTGGAAAAATTATCATTCAATAATGACGAACCTCCTGGCATTGACAACTTGTATGGAAAGCTACTGAGGGTGTTAGCTGACCCTATAGCCACTCCTATCTGTCATATCTTTAATCTGAGCCTAGAGGAAAGTCTTTGTCCTGAAGTCTGGAGGGAAGCCAAAATAATTCCGCTACCCAAGAGTGTTAAAGCAGCCTTTACTGGATCTAACAGCAGATCTATCAGCTTGCTGCCAGCTCTTAGCAAACAGCATTAAACTGGCAGCAGAGTTGCCAGCCAATTACTGTAATTGTATAATTTCTTATTGTAAAACATCATACAACATCCCTGCTGTAAAGCAACATTACAGTATTTACCTGGCAACTCTGCTGCCAGTATAATGCTGTACATTTACAGGGAAAAGTTTTATAGTGTTAATAAACCAATTGCTCATACTCCTATTGTAAGACCGCCTCTCAGGTGCTCAATATTGGGAGTTGAGAAGTAAGTCTGCCAAAATGACATGAACAATTTTGAATGTCAATGTAAAAACAAATTGGCAAATAACTCCCATGCTGTCAACGGATCTTCCCTGAAACCTGCATATTTTAGCCTTACAAGTTTATAGATAAGCATGTCTTGGTTTTCTTGAATGAGGAAATTATTTTATGTATTTGGTTGTAATTGTAAATGATGAAATATTTTATAGGCTTAAAAGTGTGGCCAACCATCCACCAGGCGGACCATAATGGAACAGTGCATAATTCTTGTTCAAGTGGCTAAAAAGTTAATGTCAAGACCTGAATGGTATATCCTCCCTATATGCAAAAAACAACCTTAGAGTCCCAGCTACGCTAGTAAACACAAAACTAGTAGATAATCTGTCTACAATAGCGTTTGTCACTTTACAATGATTTATTGCATATGGCCCTTGTACTTCTGCTTCATTGCTAATTTACCTTGGTTTGTTAACTGTTACTAACAACTCTTGGAGGGAACGCAATCTCCTACTACACTCAACTCCCGTGGAGTGAAAGAGGTATGTGATTGTAGGCGCGGGTAAGGATGACCGAGGCAGAGAATTTCACCATTAACAGGGATTTTATTTCCTTAACACAGTAAATGTGGGGAAAAGGGGCTGGACAGAACCAAAGCAAAGAAAGTAAAAGTTAGAGTCCTCTCTCCTACCTACCCACTACTTACCTATTCTTAACACCACCTGGCGCGCTAACCAAAATACAGGGGGTGTCCGCAAACACATACCACAACAACTTTACCAAACCAACACAGCCAATACAAAGAAGCTCTCCCTCTTTTTGACAAAGGAACACTGGCTTTTATCCAGCTGGAGAAGGAATTGGTATTTGAAAACAGCTGTTTCTCCTGACGAGAGGGAGGGTTCAGAGCTCCAATCATCGATGGGGCCGACCAATCAGCTGCTTAGAATCCAGGAAGCCGTTTCCTGAAATACACACATACATACCCAAAACATAGAAACTGGGGAACGTAACATTAACAATAGATGGAATGCAATTTACTCCACTGGGGTAATAACTTTTTGACCCTCGCAACCTCTGCAGATGAGCTTTGTGCCTCTTATCTGCCTCATGCTCTTTCTCTCTCTCTCTCACTCTTTCTCCCTCTCTCTCTCTGCTCTTTTTTCCCTGCTGGAGGATTAGGCGATGCCTAGGCATGAAAGGAATAGTCATGCTTTTTATCCCTGCCCAAGAGTTTAGAGAAGAATGGATTTGCCTGGTCACTAGAACTGCGTCAACAAACGTGTATGGTTGACATCAAGGATGGCACAGTGAGCGCATTGTTGCCTTTTAGTGCACAGCTTCCTCTTCATCACATTCAGACAGCGCTTTGAAAAGTGATAGCCCCCAAGAGTTAGCTCGAGCCTGTGAGGCAGCAATAGACTGACACGAAGAGAGCGCGCAATCTCACGCTAACCTCAGCCAGACCTGAGGTGTCAATCTCACAACACACACACACACACACACAGCATGTCATAAAAGGGCCTAGCCGTTCAACCTCCCCTCTCCGTGTCATGTGCATTCCAATCAGCTTTTAGCACTTATGCTCAATATGGACAGCTATTGGAAAATGGCGCCGGAGGAGATGGCTGCCGTTTTACGGTCTCCTAACCAATTGTGCAATGTGGTTTTTTTTCGCAATATTTGTAAATTTATTTTGTACATAATGTTTCTGCAACCGTATCTGACGGAAGAAAAGAGCTTCTAGATATCAGGACAGCGATCACTCACCTCGGATTAGACTGAGATTTTTTCAACAACAACAGCAAGCAGGACTCACACGATATTCTCCAAACACCCCACAGGGCAGACATCCCAATTATTCTACAAGTCCGCCTTCAAATGTCTTTTTTCTGTTGTTTTATTTCTTTACTTACTTACCTACACACACACACACACCTTTTTCTTTCGCACTATTGGTTAGAGCCTGTAAGTAAGCATTTCACTGTAAGGTTTGCACCTGTTGTATTCGACACACGTGACAAAATAAACTTTGATTTTATTTGAACTAATGGCCAGGAAACAACAGGGGTTGTGTCCAACTTTTTAACTCCAACTATCCATTCCTCAGTCTCAGTTCCTTAATATGAAGCCTTGGGAAGTCGGGGTTAACGATAGGTCTGTAAAGTACATCAAAGTGCCATAGTTCTAACAGATCCTGCGAGAAATCAACTGTTTATCGATTCCCAAAAAGTGGACTCAAGTATCCTAAACTTTGGTGTGTTGACTGTAACAGGACTGCTACACTGCAAGTGTAACTTGTATAGAGTGTGAGACGATCCCATTCATTTCTATTAAACTTGGGCGTATGGCTCATGGCTCTGTGAGAGGCTTGCGCTGCTCAGTGTAAAATATTGCTCAGGTTTCATTTTCAAGAATTCAATGCACGCGGCTCACGCCGAGTACACTTGATCAAGTGGCGCTTAAGCTCTTCTCACTCCGGAGAAAGTGACATGTCCGCTGGAAGTCAGTTGTCAGTTTGATTACATGGTTTTGTCATATGGAGACATGTCAGTATTGTTGATGATTTTAAGAAATAGGTGTGTATGATAATGTCATATGGGTGCCTATGCTGTTGCTAATAGGCTACGTGCCTTTTAACCAAAGGCTCGATGCTGTAGCCAAATTACTTGAGACACTAGCCTATTTAGGCAGTCTTCCATCTTTCACATCCACCTAAAGCGACACTGATCTGGTTTATCCAAAGTTTGGCTTTTATCTGAAGTTGTTTAATCTTCCTTCTCTGGGATTGGGTTTCTTTTGGATATCTGGACCCACTCCTGTTCATACGTGATGGACAAGTTGTTGACCTGGTTTTTGTTTCAATTCCACTGGGTCAAATTAGGAGCCTGTCCTTGGGCTGTAGCACTTTGTTGCTTTATTGGTCTTCCATTTTACAGTCTTTCCCCCTTCTGTTAAAATAGCTGCAAGAATATTCACCCAGGGCAGGGCCCGAAGCCTACCTCCATTTGTCAAATGTAACCCAAGTCCGCCTTGTATCGCTCATTCAGCAGTCAAGCCTAATTACAAATGTGCGTGTGTCTTTTTACTTTCTGAAGGGCTTCCAGGTGTATCGTTATAGGGCCCCAGAGCACACCGAAGAGATCAAAGCGCAGCCCTACGGGCGTCAGCTCCTGTTACCCCATGCGCTCAGCTCCTGCCCTTTAATTGATTAAGTCATTCTCATGCCGACACCCCACCCCAGATCGCGTATGGTACCGCAAAGTGCTATCCTGCCTCCACCTTTTGAAACACTACATAAACAGCACTAAATCTCCAGGCTCTGGACAATACAGTCCCCACAATCAACAACCTCAACAGCCGCTACCACATTTCTCTCTGTCCCAAATGTCACCCTATTCCCTATATAGTGCACTACTTTTTACCAGGGCGCATAAGCGTGCCAACCCAAGACGCATCCACTATTTCATATTGCTAGTGTAGCTCGGAGCCGGGACAGCCGGCAAGGCTGTTCCCTGTTCCCACCTCGTTATTAACTACCCCTCTGCCAACAAGGCCACTCGACGAAAGTCTATTCTTGAAGGTAATGAATACTTGTCTAGAGTATATTATTTAGAGCGACACAGCAAAGGAGAGAGGCTGACGCACATAGAGAGGAAATCTCCTGGGGTTAGCTGGTGAAAATATATTTCTGCTCCCCAGGGGGGAAACAGACAGATGGGGTTTGGGCAAAAGTAGTGTTGGGGAAAGTAACCAATATCCCCTGTAAGGCTTCAATGACTTGCAAGTTGCATTCTTTGCAAGGTATAGAGATGGTTAGGGCCATGGTCAACTAACCACGTAGCTTTGCAGACTTATTGGCTCAGTCGTCTCTTTAGGAACCTGCTGGCATAAACTAACATGAATTGGGGTGTGTATGTGTGTATGCGTGTATATGTGCATGCAGTGTTTTCCCTAAGCGTCGGTCAAATAGCCACTTACAGACTAATTTTCTGCAAAAAAAATTCAAAATTCACACACTCTTTTTAAATATTGGTGCAGCCTGAGTGTCATAGATTATTAACCGAGCACAAAAATGCTAACCTCTGTTATTGTAATGGTGAGAGGTTAGCATGTTTTGGGGGTATGATATTTTTGCATCTGTAATTTTCTCACTCATCATTATTCATGATTAATTCAGGACTATCTGTAATCATGGTAGCATCCACATGAATGTAGATGTGTTTAGAAACATATTATATTCTTATTTACAATAAAGGTGACTCCAAAATGACACAATACATTATTTACCATTCATTTCTATTGGGCACAAAATCATCTGAAATACAACCAAAACAAACATCAAATGCATCCAACAAGCAGAGTCACAAGCTTGATGTAATGATTGCATGCTCGGAATATGGGACAAAATACTAAACCTTTTGATTACTTTAATACAAATATAAGTGAATTTATTCCAATACTTTTGGTCACCTAAAATGGGGGGGACTATGTACAGAAAGTGCTGTAATTTCTAAACGGTTCACCCGATATGGATGATAATATCTTCAAATTAAAGCTGACAGTCTGCACTTTAACACCATAGTCATTGTATAATTTCAAATCCAAAGTGCTGGAGTACAGAGACGAAAAAAGTCATAGAAAATGGTCACAATCCCAATACTTTTGGAGTTCATCCTAGACTAGAGGAAAACCTGCTTCAGTCTGCTTTACACATAACACTGGGAGAGGAATTTACCTTTCAGCATAACCTGTAACACAAGGCCAAATCTACACTAGTTGGTTAAAAAAAAAAGACAGTTAATGTTCCTGAGTGGCCAAGTTACAGTTTTGACACAAATCTTCTTGAAAATCTATGGCAAGACTGTCTAGACATGATCCCCAACACCTTGACAGAGCTTGAATAGTTTTGAAAAGAATAATGGGCAAATATTGCACAATTCAGGTGTGCAGAGACTTGCCTAATGAAACTTTAAGCTGCAATCGTTGCCAAAGGTGTTTCTAAGATATATTGACTCAGGGGAGAATACTAATCTAATCGAGGTATATTTGTGTTTTATTTTTCATATATTTAAAAAAGATATAGAATTTTTCTTCCACTTTGTCATTACAGAGTAATTTGTGTAGATCAATGACGAAAATATATGTTAAATTCATTCAATACCACTTTGTAAAATGTGAAATCCAAGGTGGGTGAATACTTATGGTACCCATTGTTGGTTATTTAGTTTGCTTGTCAGCAAGAACAGTAGTTTTTTTTTCAGTTATTCGTTTAGGACATCTACTTTGTGCATGACACAAGTGATTTTTCCAACAATTGTTTACAGACAGATTATTTCACTTATAATTCACTGTATCACAAATCCAGTGGGTCAGAAGTTTACATACACGAAGTTGACTGTGCCTTTAAACAGCTTGGAAAAGTCCAGTAAATGATCTCATGGCTTTAGAAGCTTCTGATAGGCTAATTGACATCATTTGAGTCAATTGGAGGTGTACCTGTGGATGTATTTCAAGGCCTAACTACAAACTCAGTGCCTCTTTGCTTCTAAGTGCAATGCATTTCGCCAGGATTTTCACGTCGCAACATTGAAGTGTTAGAGGCCTCCAGTTTTTTAAATGGACTGGATCTTTATTCCTATCACCTGTGTCCTGTTTTAGTAGTAATGAAATCAGACCTTGTTGAGTACTTGAAAGTCTACCATTTGTATAAGAGTAATTAAATCTTTGAGTACATCAAAAAAGGTCTGATATACTTCTACTGGTATGCCGTCAAGCCCTGGTGTTTTTCCAGACTGAAAATATTTTATTCCCTCAAATTTCCCTTTTCTGTAAGTTGGCGTTCACACAGGTCTTTCTGTAAATTTGTTAATTTTACATTATTACTTGGAAGGAAATCCTTATCGTTAACATCATTCAGTGGAAATGGAGGAGACTGGGAAGAAAACATGCTTAAAATATTTTGCTTCCTGGGTAACTCCATTTGTAATGACTTTCTGTAAATTCTTTTTGGTAGAATTTCTATGTTGAAGATTCAATTTTCACAATTTTCCATCCAATTCGCTTTATTTTTGTAATACATTACACTTGATTATTTTTGAATAAGTACCTCCAATTTGTTTTCCCTCTAACCTATTTTGTGCCTCTATAGTACCGTTTCCATCACCATCTGCCTGCGCTGTAGCTTCCTCTATTTCCTTTATTTTTCTAATCTCTCTTGACCTAAACTGCTTTTGTTTTAATGATGAGTATTGTATTGAATGCCCTTTAAAAGTACATTTGAAAGTGTCCCATACAATAAGGGATCTTCTGTACCTATGTTGTACACAAAAAAAGTAATTTATGAATTTCTTTGTCTTAGTTAAGAACAAATTGTCATCCAATAGGCTTTGATTAAATGTCCAATATCCCCGTCCACGTGGAAATTCTATAAGAGTTATATGGAGGCCAATTAGATGGTGGTGCGATTGCATTCGATCTCCTATTAATACTTGTTTAACTTTTGATGCCAGCAAGAACGAGACCAGGAAGTAATGAAGACGGCTAGCTTGATTAAGCCTCCATGTATATCTCACTAGGTCAGGGTTTTTCAACCTCCATATATCCACTAGTTTTAATGTATCCATGATCTTTGTGATCTCCTTAAGTGCTTGAGGGTGATAGTTTGTAGAGTGATTTCCATTGAGGTACTTAAAATCGTATTATAATCTCCCACCATAATAATAGATTCTTCCATTGCTTGTGAGCTCAATAGATTATTATATATAGTTTCGAACAAGTGTGGATCATCCTAATTTGGCCCATATAGATTAATTAGCCAAATCTGTTTTTGGTCCAATAGCATATTTAAAATAATTCACCTTCCTTGCGGATCAGTTTGCACAGTTTGCACTATCGGATCAAAATGTGTATTAATTAGTATAATCACTCGTTTTGAGTTTCTTTGCCCATGACAAAAATATATTTTTCCCTCTGTCCTTTTTCCTCCCAACCTCATCTATATTTGTAGAATGAGTTTCCTGTAAACAATATATATATTCTTTCTCTTTTAGCCATGTAAAAATGTATAGTATTTTTTTGATCTGCAAAGCCATTACAATTATAACTTGCTTTACTAATTTTCCCACTTACCATAATGATACCCAAGTTCAATTAAACTAAAATAAGTCCAACCTTGTTTTAAGTCCACATAGTCCATGGTTCCATACGGCATGAATATAAAAAAAATTATTATTATTTTAAATAATTTTTTTATTGTTCATGCCAAAAAAATACAAATAAAATGTTTTTGTAAAAAACAAATGAATCCATATTTGTACAGTGTAATGCGGTGCAAATATGTATCGTGGACTACTTCAACAGGAGGTAGCTATCACTCACAGCCAAGTTGTAATCTACTAGTCCTTGAACATTTGGTTGTTTACCTATACGGTAATTTATCCACCACTAGACAAACATTATTCTTCTCTGCTCAGAGCCCTTTGAAAGTGGGGTACAGGGCACGTCGTATCTCCACTATTTCATGAGGAAATTGTTAATTAATAGAGAATGGGGTGTTCTTCAAATCCCTACCCTGTTGTAACAAGGCACTTTTCATTTTGTAGTGGGTTAGCATAGCTACGATCGGGCGGGGCCTTCCCTCTCCTCTGCCACTGAAACGGTGAGCTCTTTGAAAATCAATTGTTTCCACCTGTTCGTCCGTCATCTTGAGATTACGTTTCCTGAACACTGATTTTTTCCTCTGTTGACTGATATTTTTCGTCCTCCTTTATTCCCATTATAACAATATTATTTTTCATACTTCTGCACTTTAGATCAAGTAATTCGGATTTCATTGTTTTATTATAATACTGTAGCCTCTCTGTGGTGTCTTTAAGGGAGTTCATGGTAGTTTTCAATATCTTATTTTCCGCTCGTATTTCTTCCATTTTATTACTGTAATAAATTCCTGTTTTTAAGGCCTCAACCTCCCCCAGTAGCCCAAGCAATAATAAGCAATCTTCTGGAGACATAGTTAGAAAAACTTCCCCCTCCAATGTTAAATTAGGAATTTTAGATGCTGCTTTCCTCCTGTCTCGCTCACAGAACTCGGCGAAACATAGTCAGACTCTGCTGTTTTTTTTGCAGGAAGGTTGTCCTTCGCATTAGGAACGTGCTGGCTTCACTACAACATGTTAGCTTCTGTGTTATCTGAGACAATTGGCTAGTTACTTTTGCCCCGTGTTACTTTCGTCCCGGTTCTCCCCGAGCTAACAGGATCAATGAGCTTGAAATCGATCAGCTCACTGGTGGTGTGTGAGATGAATCCAATCTCTTGTAGCCTCATGGTCTCATTAGCCTGATCCAAGATCTATATTTCTAGTGGATAGACACTATGGTTAATCAGAAAATAGCCTAATTAGTGGGAAGAAAACATCTAAACAACAATGCTATCACATCAAAGCAACTCTGCAACTTCACCTATTGACTTTGAAGAACATTTGAACATTTAAAGCAAATATACGGTGCCTAGTGAGTCTACACACCCCTTGCACTGTTCTTCACATTTGTGCTGCCTTAAAAGTAAGTCTAAAACAAGATTAAATTAGATTTTCTTTCTACAGATCTACACAACCGACCCCACATCTTCAAAGTGAAATAAAATTATAGAACATTTTTCTAAATGTATCACAAGTGCATCTTGTTATGGGTATGTTTGTCATTGGCAAAGACTACGGAGTGTTTTAGAATAAAAAAATTAACTAAATAGAGCTAAGCACAGGCAAATACCAGAGGAAAACCTGGTTCAGTCGGCTTTCCAACAGACACTGGGAGACAAATTCACCTTTCAGCAGGACAATAACCTAAAACACAAGGCCAAATCTACACTGGAATTGCTTACCAAGACCATATTGAATATTCCTGAGTGGGCTAGTTACAGTTTTGACTTAAATCAGCTTGCAAATTTATGGCAAGACTTGAAAATGGCTTTCTAGCAATGATCAACAACCAACTTGACAGAGCTTGAAGAATTAAAAAATAATAATAATAATAATGTGCAAATATTGTACATTTCAGGTGTTCAAAGCTCTTAGAGACTTACTCAGAAAGACTCACAGCTGTAATCGCAGCCGAAGGTGATTCTATGTCATTTTCAATACATTTGCACAAATTTCTAAAATCAACTATTCACAATGTTATTATGAGGAATTGTGTGTAAATGGATGAGAATATATATTTTTAAAATCCATTTTGAATTCAGGCTGTAACAACACAGTGTGGAATAAATCAAGGGGTATGAATACTTACTGAAGGCATTGTTTTTGTCAAAATTGCTCAAGCTCAGTAAATGCGGTTGGGAATCATTGATGAACAACAATATTCAAAGCTTGTGTCTAATCATCAAGCACATTTAAGTCAGGACAGGGACTGGACCACACAGGAACACTAAACACCTTGGTGTGTCTTTGGCATTAGCATTTGTGTCATTGTCCCGCTGAAAAATAAAACTCTACGTATGATATAAATGGTCAGCAGTGTGTCGCTTTGGTGGTGCCATCTTCCACACCTAACAAAAGAGTCCCAAGTTTAGCTCTGATTGAGAAAAATAAACAAAGCTAATAATATATAATAAAATAATACTAACATAAACTAATACCTTATCAATACAATTGTTTTCTAGGTGGACAGCATCAAAGCTAGGGTTGCAAATCCAGAAAGTTCCCAGGTTTCCCAAAAAGTTACCGGAACTTGTGGAAAGTGGACGGAATGTTGCAACCCTAATTTAAGCTTTTTTTATTGATTACTATTAGAATTGTAGTTCACTTCCTGTATTGACTGGACATGAAATGAATTGACTGCAAATCAAATAAAATTGTATTCATCACGTGCCCAATACAACAGGTGTAGAGCTTACAGTGTAATGCTTACTTACAAGCTCTTTCCCAACGATGCAGCGTTAGATAAGGAAAAAAAACACGAGAAATAAAACACAAGAATGAAGCTATATACAATGATTACCAATACCATATACGTAGATATGAACTTGTTTATTTAATTCTTATTTTACCTGCTAATTTGACTGAGAACAAATTCTAATTTAAAGCAACAACCGGGGGAATAGTTACAGGGTAGATTAATGAGACAATTGGATGCTGGGGATGATTAGGTGGCCATGAGGGCCAGATCAGGAATTTAACCCGGACTGCAGGGTTAACACCCCTACTCTTAAGATCGGTACCATGGGATATTTAGTGACCACAGAGTGTCAGGACATCCCATCCTACTGCCCTGGGATATTTTTTTCTTTCACCAGAGGAAAGAGTGCCTCCTACTGGCTCTCCAACACCACTTCCAGCAGCATCTGGTCTCCCATCCAGGGACCAACCCTACTTAGCTTCAGAGCTAAGCCAGCAGTGTGCAGCAGGGTGGTATGCTGCTAAACCAGCAGTGGGCTGCAGGGTGGTATGCTGCTAGCTGTAAAGTTGTATGCTGCTGGCATACCTACATGTAGGCGGGGGATAAGTGTCTAGGCATCAGGATAGATAATAATAAGAGTAAAAAGTATCAGCATCGTATATGGTGGGTGTATGTATGTGTCAGTGTGTGTGTATGTGTGTTAGCAAAGTATTAATTGATGAACACTGTTTGTGTACTGTATGGTTGCATTCACCCCCAATTCTTACAATAAATGTAACATGCTTGCTATAGCTGTGCTCTGTTCTTTGGTTGTCTTTCTCCAGCTCAGGTCAGGATGTCCAGAGAGCCAGTGTAATCATCAACCTGCCAAACCTGGTGCGTCAAAATCCAGCAGAGACCTTCCGACGGGTAGTGCCAAAAGTTCGGGTGGGCCAATTAATCTGTTCTACTCTAAAACATAATATTCATATTAACCACTGTACTGTTGTAAAACCGAAATTTTATGACTGAATAGAAACATTAACTAATAACAAATGTCCATGAAATTATAATTATTCCTTTTTGGTGTGTCTTGTCCATAGTAACAAATGGTCAATTAACCTCTTCACTCCTAACCCTTCCCCACTTCTAACCCCCTCTCGACCTCTGACACAGGAAGTACTGCACGTAGCCGGGGCAGACATGCAGCTAGCGGCGGCAGGCTCCTTCCTGACCTTGCTCCAGGATGACATTGTCCTCATCCAGACGCACACCCACTCCATCCTACAGATCGTTTTACTTAACCTGGACCACCGGGACACAGGTCAGCATGGTTCTTATAAGCATAACATAAGAGATGTCATAAGAAGTTGTGATGATAATAACTTATGACAGGCTACCACAATTGATTCGACAAGATCATGGCAGGAAGTTAAAGTTGTCTTCAACGTGTCATTAGCATGGCATTAGTAAGCAAATAACTTATGCCAAACCAGACTGATTTGACAAAAACCAAGGCAGTCAGGTTTGGCGGTGTCAGCCTTTGTCCTATCGTGATTATGTACCCATAAAACATTGTGATATACAATGGTATCACCCCTATTGGCCACCCCCCCCAAAAAAAGACAAACCGCAACAACAACAAAAAATCCACTATAGCGAGAAGTCGAATGATACAACCAATCTCCCATCTGACTGCCACACAGAGGAAATGTCAGCCCGCGCAGAGAAGCATGAGATTTTCCCTCAACTTTCTAGTTTTCCACTTTAGTTAACACTATCAACGTTTTGTTCTACTGTGGGAATTGTGATCTAATCAACGCAATATTAGCCACTTTCAATGTAACATTCTGAAACAGAATTAACTATGCAAAACTTGGAATGCAAAACTAACTGTGCAAGAGATTTGTAGGCAGAGGGCATTGGAGTGGGATTCTATTGCATTGACAGGCACGCTCAGACCTGACTGGTGCACCATAACCAATCAGAGCTGCAGTAGGCCTATATGCAAATAGCCATTGCCATATATGGATCTGTGCCATTCACTTTGAACTGGACTGGGTTTACGAAAAAGTTGGTACTTTTTGGAGAAATGTCCTCTGGTCTGATGAAACAAAAATAGAACTGTTTGGCCATAATGACCATCGTTATGTTTGGAGGAAAAAGGGGGAGGCTTGCAAGCCGAAGAACAACATCTCAACAGTGAAGCACGGGGGTGGCAGCATCATGTTGTTGGGGTGCTTTACTGCAGGAGGAACTGGTGCACTTCACAAAATAGTCAGCATCATGAGGCAGGAAAATTATGTGGATATATTGAAGGAACATCAAGACATCAGTCAGGATGTTAAAAGCTTGGTCGCAAATGGGTCTTCCAAATGGACAATGACCCCAAGCATACTTTCAAAGTTGTGGCAAAATGGCAACAAAGTCAAGGTATTGGAGTGGCCATCACAAAGCCCTGACCTCAATCTTATAGACAATTTGTGGGCAGAACTGAAGAAGTGTGTGTGTGAGCAAGGAGGCCTACATACCTGACTCAGTTACACCAGCTCTGTCAGGAGGAATGGGCCAAAATATACCCAATTTATTGTGGGAAGCCTGTGGAAGGCTACCCGAAACATTTGACCCAAGTTAAACAATTTAAAGGCAATGCTACCAAATACTAATTGAGTGAAATAAATCATTGTCTCTACTATTATTCTGACATTTCACATTCTTAAAATAAAGTGGTGGTCCTAACTGACCTAAGACAGGGAATTTTTACTGCGATTAAATGTCAGGAATTGTGAGAAACTGAGTTTAAATGTATTTGGTTAAGGTGTATGTAAACTTCCGACTTCAACTGTATGCATAATTGGTTAAAATAACACGATGCACAGGCCTCCCGAGTGGCGCAGCAGTCTAAGGCACTGCATCACAGTGCTAGCTGTGTCACTACAGATCCTGATTCAATTCCAGGCTGTGTCGCAGCCGGCCTGGACCTGGAGACCCATGAGGTGGTGCACAATTTGCCCAGCACCGTCCGGGTTAGGTGAGGGTTTGATTGCCCGGGATGTACTTGTCTCATCGCGCTCTAATGACTTCTGTGGCGGGCCGGGCTCATGCACGCTGACATGGTCACCAGGTGTTCTGTGTTTCTTCTGACACATTGGTGCAGCTGGCTTCCGCGGGCATTGTGTCAAGAAGCAGTGCGGCTTGGTGGGGTCATGTTTCGGAGGACGTAAGGCTCTCGACCTTCGCCTCTCCCGAGTCCGTATTGGAGTTGCAGCGATGTGACAAAACTGTAACTACCAATTGGGGTACCTTGAAATTGGGGTACAAAAATAAATAATCCTAATTTAAAATAGAAATATAAAAAAATACAACTACAAAAAATATCAGACGATGCATGGATTTCCACCTAAATAGACATAACATTTTTCATGAGGTGGCCATAAACACTAACTGCTACATTTGCATAGTTTTTGAAAGGTCTGGAGTAAACACCTTTCTGGTAAAAATATATGTATATAAATTGCTGAAGCTCAAGAACTTAATGTAGTACAAATAGTAGGAAAATATGAAGAATCATATATTTTTTTTCCAATTCAACAAAAGTCTTGAAATTAATTAAATCCTTTCTAAATGTAGTAACAACGAAATTATAAATGACTTATAAGAAATGTGATATCTTGTACTATGTGTAAAATAGATATGGTCATATTTAGTACAATATTGGCACTATTTAATATAACTGCAGACAGAGAATTTTCTCCTAAACGTCCACTGAGCAGCACAGAGACACAGTTTAAATGCGTGCAGACTCGTTACTTCAGCTTTAAGCACAAAGTGGTTTTGTCCATCTGTGACCAAGAGAAAGTGGTCTTGTTCAATTCTATTACTTTATTTACTTACGTTGAGAGCTCTAATTGCTGCTGAGAATATCACAGCGAGATTAAACTAGTATTGTTGCATCCGCTAGATTCTCTCGTTTATTATGCACTATTGCAAGCGAAGCTGTAAGTTTCACAGACACAGGGAATCGTTCCTTTATCTGGATAGGCCCGGAAATGTGACACGTCCCTATGCAAATGTGGGGTCTGATACCTGACTCTTCAAGTCATCCCCACTGGGAGAGTGGGAGCAGAAAGATGGGGCTTTCTTGCACTATAAGACACATGACCCTACGATGTTCACAGAGCGCTTTGTACATCCAAACCAGTCCAGAACCACTCAAAGCCCCCTAAATAGGGGACTTAACATCTAAGCGGTATCATAATAACCAAATGTAGCCTATTAATTGCTGAATATAGAAAGATGCATGCCAATCTATAGGTCCTGCATAACACCAATTCATTTAAAACTACACCATGTCCAGGCCCGTTGAAATTCTGTTCAGGACAGTAGATTTTTGGCCAACTGGCTCAATTGGGCCAGTAAGAAAAAAGTTAGTGTTGGACCCTGAATGTAAACAATGTCATGTTTTGGCAGGACATAAAGCTGGGTATTTTTTATTTGTGTAATGTCTTCCAGTGGCAAATTAAGCCTGTCCAAAATGACATTGCAGAGACTTGTGGATTGTATAGTAACAACCGGGCGAGTTAGATACAGCCAGACTTACACAGCCCCGCTTTCAGCTTTGCAGTATTCCTGTCTTAGCTCAAATTTAACTTTGGATTGAACGTTAAGTAACATCACTTCAAAAGTCTCAAATAGCATGCTTTAAGCTTGTGTACAATTCATGTGGCACCTTACTTGGCAGGAATCAATCTTTAGCCATTGTTGGCACGAGAGGAACAAGCCTGTTGCTCACTCAGGTTTTCAATTCAGCATCCTACTGTTCCAGGATTACAGTCGATGAAAGCTTCTTCTCACAGATCTGTTGAATGTAGCTAGTGTCTGTCTGGCATTTCGCCCACAGTGTGAGCGAGGGAGTGAATGCAGCAGTTTGAATTTATGACAGAGCTTAACCGTTGTGACTTACCGTCACTGGTGGGCTGTAGGTTGGCAGGGCATCATACTCTTTGGCACAGGGATGTTCCATTTCGAAACTTCAAAGACCCTGGAATCATTATTAAACATTGGTAGCAATTTTCAGTGTTTTTAAAATGTCACTTTTTCTCTGTTTCTCTTCGACAGTGGTGAGCAACGCATGGCTGGAAACTTTGCTGTCTGCAATCGATGCTTTACCAAAGGAAACCATCAGACAGGAGGTAACAACAACCTGAAATGTACACTAGCTAACACATTAACGTAACACATACAAGCTCCTGTCTCCTTCCGTGGCCTCCAACTGCTTTTAAATGCTAGTAAAACAAAATGCATGACTAGCATCACTACTCTGAAAGCTTCTGACTTAGAATATGTGGACAACTACAAATAGCTAGGTGTCTGGTTAGACTGTAAACTTTCTTTCCAGATTCACATTAAGCATCTCCAATTCAAAATTAAATCTAGAATCAGCTTCCTATTTCGCAACAAAGTCTCCTTCACTCATGCTGCCAAACATACCCTCGTAAAACTGACTATCCTACCGATCCTTGACTTCGGCGATATCATTTACAAAATATCCTCCAATACTCTACTCAGCAAACTGGATGTAGTCTATCACAGTGGCATCCATTTTGCCACCAAAGCCCCATATACTACCCACCACTGCGACCTGTATGCTCTCGTTGGCTGGCCCTCACTACATATTCGTCGCCAAACCCACTGGCTCCAGGTCATCTATAAGTCTTTGCTAGGTAAAGCCCCACCTTATCTCAGCTCACTGGTCATCCCCAAAGCCAACACTTTCTTTGGCTGCCTTTCCTTCCAGTTCCCTACAGCCAATGACTGGAACGAATTGCAAAAATCACTGAAGCTGGAGTCTTATATCTCCCTCTCTAACTTTAAGCATCAGCTGTCAGATCAGTTTACCGATCACTGTACCTGTACACAGCCAATCTGTAAATAACACACCTCATCCCCATATTGTTATTTATCCTCTTGCTCTTTTGCACCCCAGTATCTCTACTTGCACATTATCTATCACTCCAGTGTTAATTCTAAATTGTAATTATTTTGCCTCTATGGCCTATTTATTGCCTTACCACCCTACTCTTCTACATTTGCACACACTGTATATATATTTTTCTATTGTGTTATTGACTGTACGTTTGTTTATGTGTAACTCTGTGTTGTTGTTTTTGTCGCACTGCAACAGTTAACAATAAATCAGTTCGCCATCTAAAATAAATTTGACCAGTCTTGCTTACCGTTAATTAGCATAATTTATGGAATTAAATTGTCACGTGTGTTTTTTTGTTAGTTCGTCATGTATCTATTTATCAGTCGTGCACAGTGCCTAGTTTGAGCGGAATATCACCTGTCGGACAGCGAGGGCTGCATCTTCTCAAACAGCTGGTTGCTAATGGAGTGAAACGTGTTCTTATAAGCCCAATCATTGTGCAAAAGTTCTAAATGCAATCCCGTGTTAAAAACAGTGTTTTGATGACAGCGATTAAAAAGAGATACAGTTTTTATCTTGAACTGTGTGTTCCATTTATGTGCATAGGCAACACGGTAGGCACGCTACCTTGCAATCTGAGCTGGAGACCGTATGCATTTTGAAAACATATACTTAATTGTTTGAAACCTGTATGTTTTACTTCATATTATGAGGTATGTCTTACCTTGCTTCAAAGTAGCGTAGCCAAAATCAGACTATGCGCATTTGTGTAGGATAGATTATTGCCCAACCCCAAACATTATAACACTCAGGTTTGTAATGGTGGTTAATTGTCACACTTACTTTTGAATGCTAAAAGTATCTTATATAAAATATATTAATAACCCCAAGCACACATCAAAATCCATAAAGAAATGGTTAATTGACCAGAAAATCACAATTTTGCAATGCCCATCTCAGTCTCTGGACTTGAACCCAATTGAAAACCATAATGGTTTCAATTGAAGAGGGCAGTCCATAAGCGCAGACAAAGGATGTCAATGATCTGGAATATTCTGTATGGAGGAATGATCCAAGATCCCTCCCAATGTGTTCTCCAGTCTCATAAAACATTTTAGAAAAAGTGTCGTTATCCTCCCAAGTTGAGGTTTTGAAAACAGGGATGCCAATAATTTATGTTTTTGAGAAGAAAAAAAATATTACCTTTTAAACCCCCCCCCCCCCCCCCCCCCCCCTAAAAATATTGTATTTGTATTATTTATTTTATGCAGTATTTTTTTGCTCATCTTTATCAAGGGTACCAATAATTTTGGACCTGGCTGAATAGTCCTAGGTATATGTTGTTGTTAGGGAGACTTATGGGTCAATTTGTAATATATTTGCTTTTATTACTGTGCAATTATTTTTTTGTACTTTCAAACCATTTTCCCATTTTGATCCTAATGTCACACATTGGACCCATTATTTATAGAAAGACTCTTATATGGCACATATAGGGCCAATTTGCATTCAGTTGGTCAACTGACCACCTCCATTTTTCCTCAACTCCCTGACATTTAGATTTTTTTTGTATTTTGTTGCATCTCATTTTATTAATTTAAATGTGTTTCTTGTATGTGTTACTGTAATTCTCCATTCAGCTTGCTTTTTAGTCCAAAACTAGGCTTACTCAGTGTCTGGGAAACCGTCCCATAGTATCTTACCTGAGAATTATGCCAGGCTTCTAAGGAATTTCTGGGCATATTTCTGGGCATTAAAACAGTACTTTTTCAAAATGTCTTGCTGTGCCAAGGTCCATTTGTAGATATGACAAACTCTCTCACAGGGAGATGCCAAGCACCATGTTCATTAGCAATCATTTAACAATAACCCATGTTATGAAATACATTTCTGAAATAAGCTCCTGACAATGCAGATACAGTGCAAGTATTCGGCCCCCTTGAACTTTGCGACCTTTTGCCACATTTCAGGCTTCAAACATAAAGATATAAAACTGTATTTTTTTGTGAAGAATCAACAACAAGTGGGACACAATCATGAAGTGGAACGACATTTATTGGATATTTCAAACTTTTTTAACAAATCAAAAACTGAAAAATTGGGCGTGCAAAATTATTCAGCCCCCTTAAGTTAATACTTTGTAGCGCCACCTTTTGCTGCGATTACAGCTGTAAGTCGCTTGGGGTATGTCTCTTGAGGATCTCTGAATGATCCAATGTTGACCTAAATGACTAATGATGATAAATACAATCCACCTGTGTGTAATCAAGTCTCCGTATAAATGCACCTGCACTGTGATAGTCTCAGAGGTCCGTTAAAAGCGCAGAGAGCATCATGAAGAACAAGGAACACACCAGGCAGGTCCGAGATACTGTTGTGAAGAAGTTTAAAGCCGGATTTGGATACAAAAAGATTTCCCAAGCTTTAAACATCCCAAGGAGCACTGTGCAAGCGATAATATTGAAATGGAAGGAGTATCAGACCACTGCCAATCTACCAAGACCTGGCCGTTCCTCTAAACTTTCAGCTCATACAAGGAGAAGACTGATCAGAGATGCAGCCAAGAGGCCCATGATCACTCTGGATGAACTGCAGAGATCTACAGCTGAGGTGGGAGACTCTGTCCATAGGACAACAATCAGTCGTATATTGCACAAATCTGGCCTTTATGGAAGAGTGGCAAGAAGAAAGCCATTTCTTAAAGATATCCATAAAAAGTGTCGTTTAAAGTTTGCCACAAGCGACCTGGGAGACACACCAAACATGTGGAAGAAGGTGCTCTGGTCAGATGAAACCAAAATTGAACTTTTTGGCAACAATGCAAAACGTTATGTTTGGCGTAAAAGCAACACAGCTGAACACACCATCCCCACTGTCAAACATGGTGGTGGCAGCATCATGGTTTGGGCCTGCTTTTCTTCAGCAGGGACAGGGAAGATGGTTAAAATTGATGGGAAGATGGATGGAGCCAAATACAGGACCATTCTGGAAGAAAACCTGATGGAGTCTGCAAAAGACCTGAGACTGGGACTGAGATTTGTCTTCCAACAAGACAATGATCCAAAACATAAAGCAAAATCTACAATGGAATGGTTCAAAAATAAACATATCCAGGTGTTAGAATGGCCAAGTCAAAGTCCAGACCTGAATCCAATCGAGAATCTGTGGAAAGAACTGAAAACTGCTGTTCACAAATGCTCTCCATCCAACCTCACTGAGCTCGAGCTGTTTTGCAAGGAGGAATGGGAAAAAATGTCAGTCTCTCGATGTGCAAAACTGATAGAGACATACCCCAAGCAACTTACAGCTGTAATCGCAGCAAAAGGTGGCGCTACAAAGTATTAACTTAAGGGGGCTGAATAATTTTGCACGCCCAATTTTTCAGTTTTTGATTTGTTAAAAAAGTTTGAAATATCCAATAAATGTCGTTCCACTTCATGATTGTGTCCCACTTGTTGTTGATTCTTCACAAAAAAATACAGTTTTATATCTTTATGTTTGAAGCCTGAAATGTGGCAAAAGGTCGCAAAGTTCAAGGGGGCCGAATACTTTCGCAAGGCACTGTACATCCAGTTTGAGGCAATTGTTTTATACTACCCTGCAGTACAGGTTAGCTTTTTAATGCCAATGACTGTATAACCATTAGTATATCTTATATGGGGAATTAAGATGGCTTCTAATGGAACAGTGCCATTGGAAGAAACTAAGTTGGCTATCATTTCTCAGTATGACAATACTGTGCCTGACAACTCAAGTCAGCCACAATTACTTGTAAAGAACTGTGGTTAGTTAGGAAACTAAACTTGACAACATAATTTAGCATGGTCCCTATGGAGCCCTGGTAAAAAAAGTGCACTATAAATGCAATAGGATGTAATTTGGGATACAACCCATGGTGTCCTTAAACAGGCTGTTCCTTCCCTAACACCCTAATAGCCTGTACCCATTGGTTTATCATGCAGATCCTCAGCCCGCTTGTGTCCAAAGCTCAGCTGTCTCAGTCCCTGCAGGCCCGTTTAGCCAGCTGTCGTATCCTGGGGAAGGTGGCCTGCAAGTTTGAGTCTCCCATGTGAGTTTGTATCTTGCTCAATCACCAAACAGAAGGTCTGATGCTTGTTTTTCTACAAGGGAATGTCTTGATTAAATGCTTATTTTTCTGTAAGAAAATGTCTTGATTAAATTAGTTAAATAGATGTAGGGGCCATAGATGCTACGGTAGGATTAATTAGTTAATGATAGAAAGTTTAGACCAGGGGTGGGGCAAACTTTTTAGCTCTAGGGCCACATCAGGATTTACAAATTCAACCATGTGCCACACATTTGTTCGTCAAAATCAATTTGCTGGCCAGAAAAAAAAACTTCCTATCTACTTTTAGACTTTCAAGTGTTGTTTTTCCAACCCAAAATAATAATTTCTCCAAACAACAAGAAAAATATCCCCCATAGGCCGCATTTAATTGGCTGGCGAGCCCACCCCTGGCCTGGACAATAGATGTAGGACCCATAGCTTCTAGGCTAAATTAGTTACAAAAATTTCACAGCTCATCTAAATTAGTTTCAATTATATTAGCCTTTTTTTAAATCTAGATTGTGCCCTTTGGGACAGCTTTCCAAAAATCAATCATAATTTGATTTCTCTTGATATGCCCCAAAATTGTATGAACCCCTTTTGGCAGAGTGAAGAAGGACCTCCTGCCCCTGGTGAGGTCCCTGTGCCAGGACGTGGAGTACGAGGTGCGCTCCTGCATGTGTCGCCAGCTGGAGAACATCGCCAGAGGAATCGGGTAAAAGAAAAGAACAGAGAAGATAGAAAGAGGAGAATAATCCTTTCAAATAATCTAGAAAACAGCTTTGTATGGTGTCACATTAAAATCGTAGGAGAGCTCATTGTAATGGCTGGAATGAAATAAATGGAATGGTTTCCATGTGTTTTATGTGTTTGAAACCTTTCCATTTATTCCATTCCAGCCATTACATTGAGCCCCTCCTCTGATTTTTCCACCCACAAGACTCCACTGGTAGAAACAGTCACATTATTCAAACCGAAAGGTATAACGGTTAAATTGAACAGTGTCTTTGAAAAGGCTAAACACACCTTGTTGACCTGAGGATATAGACCAGTATGCGAGACTAAATACTCCTGAACTTTTGTTTGAATACGAAAACAATTCTTAGAAGCTTTGCTTTCAGTTGAAGCTTATGTGTTGGGTGGCGGGGGGTTCTTTTTTCCTATCATGAGCCTCCAACAGATGACTGTAAAAGCAGGCTTATTGCAGCCCCCCCCCCCCCCCCCCCCTGATAGAAGGCACACTGCAGAGGGTCTGCAATCCATTTCTCTCTGTGGCAGAGGATCAGTCAGGGTTGTGTTAATTGGGGCCCTCAACAGAAAACAAATATGAACATTTCTTATTGGACAAAACCAGATTGTCCCTCCATGTTTCATTCAGTTTTCTTCTGTTTGGTGCCTAATAAACATGGCCCAGTTTCCCAGAGCTCCTGCAGATTCAGTTTGCCTCTCCAAGGAACGCAGCAGCAACACTGTGTCCCAAATGGCACCCTATTCCCTATATAGCGCACTACTTTTGAGCAGAGCACTATGGGCCCCCACTATAGGGAATAGGGTGTCATTTGACAACCACACACTATCAACCCTGATAGACTGCAGCAGCCCCCTGGGATCAACCGGCCCAGTCAAGAAAAACGATTTATAAAATGCTGCCCAGTTACCCGTGTAGCAAATGCTTTATTTTGCAATCAGGAAAGTGGCAGGGGGAAGGTAGTGCTTACTTTGGTATTAATGCTTAGTGGCACTACAACTAATGGATACATATTGACCAAATAGAGAAACTCACACGACGGCACACTAAGTGTGCAGTATATTCTTTGGGCTGGTTTCTCAGACAGGAAACCAGCCCCTAGAGTGCATCTCAGTATCATTTGTCCTATCGTCTCCCCTTTCATGTTATTTTATTATGTCTTATTTCTTATCCCCATCCTCATAGAGATGTTCTCCTTCGATAACATATATAGATATTGATCCATTAGTTGAATAGAAAATATTTGCGCTACTGACAGGTGCAATGAATTGAAACACCAACACTAATTGGTGCACAGAAACAAATGACCTGATTCTTTGAATGGATCTTTTTGTGTTTTGTTCATTAGTCCATCAAACTTTAACACAATACTAAAATAGTTTTCTTGTGTGAACTATCCCTTTAACGGTGCTACATTAATACAGTATGTGCTAGCGTTAGTTACTGTCAAACTCACTGTTGAATATTGGTATTGGAGTATCGCAGGCCACCAACTGCAACAGTGAGTTATCAGAATATGTATTTTGTCAGAGGGTGATTGACTTATTAAGGAGAAGGTGTATTATGTGTCAGTCACCAACACAACCCTGTAACCTTGACATGACATGTTCTGTAACTTGATTCTCTTGTCATCCTTCATTGATCTTTTGGATGCAGTTTAATGAAATGTGCTGTTTTACATTGCCAATGTTGGGGGACGGAGATTCTATTCTTCTTAGCTCCTACACTTAGGGATAGCCTAGTTCACAATAAAATAGTATCATGTTTCCATACATCAGCAGTGGTCTTAAACTAAAGTCAAGTCCATTTCCTTTTTTTGACACTTGTTGGATAACAGGCACAATAAACACAGCAAATAGGCAGTGACTCATGTTCGTAGCATTCATAATGATAGTATTGTTTTTACAAAAGAGATGCAGCAAAAAATGACATCAGCTTTGCACCCTAAAATAAATTAAATTGGCAGCTCTGACTCGGTATCTCGATGTGAATGGCATCAGCATGCTTGTATTTGTAGTTGTATTTGTGTCAACCTTATTTTTTATATTCATTTATTATCCATTGACAGTTAAGTATATTAATATGAAAAAAGGGGGAGAAAACTAAAGAAAGATAAATAATAATTCAAGAATGAGGTTGCATTAAATTGAGAGCACAGGGAAGATCATCTTCCAGAATGATTTTACCCCCGGGCTTTCCCACATCATATGGATTAAGGTACCTTGGGTGTCATTAGAGCATAGAGTACAATTGGGTGATGGTTTGGCTTTAATGTCATAGAATTTCCGGGGAGTAAAGTACATTCTGGGAGCAAAATTAAAGTGAATCATTTGGTGATTTGGATTTCTGGAAGATAGATAGAGATATATTGTGCCATATTGTTTGCCAATTAAGAACATTGTTGGATGTTTGTAGATCTTTTTTCCACAATTTGTCAATTGAAAGCGGCTTGGATGAGGACTTTACTAGACGGGAATTCATTGCAGAGACGAGACCTCTTTTTCCAAGCAGTACTTTATGAAAGGGATGAAGGTGAGGCTTTGTTTTCCAAGATACCCCATGAGCGTGCATAGCAAAATGTAATTGTAAGTAGAAAAGTAATGAGGTGCCAGGCAGGTTGTACTTTTGTATATCTTGGAATGCACAGAGAATGTACGCCAAACAGAAATGAAGTGAGAAATAATAGAGCCGATTCTTAATTTAGATTGTTTCAGAGCTACGTTGGAATAGATAAGGTTTTGTTATCTGTGTTGGTGAACACATCTTTATTATATTGGATGCCATGACAAGCAAGTTTCTGGATTTAGCCAAGTAGCAAGAATGCAGAGAAAATGACCAAGAGTACCATTGGAAGTTTGGGAGGCTTTTGTCTCTGTAATATGGAGAGTTTAATTCTTGTTTCATTGTTCGTCCAGATACGTTTTGAGATTAGGGAGTGCATTTTCTTCCAGTGCCCATCAGGTGGTGGTACAAGGCGCATTGTACTTTTTTTATGACAAAATGGTGTAACCTGCCCCAGGCTTGTTGGATTACTCAGAGGGGTATACTACAAAGCAGGTGTGAGGAGTTGACTTTGGTCAACTCTGAGTTCAACTCGGGATAACCGGTCATACGAAAGTGGCTCACCTTTTAGCCAGGTAACTTTCTATGGCAATGAATTATTCAGAACTAACCTGCTCCAGGGGAGGCTAACTCACAGGTAACTCCACTGAAATGACTGAGCCAATATGTTGAGGACCAATGAAATAATATTCCCTCCCTCTTGCAAAGATTGCGTCATCATCCCCTTCATTTGACGAAGACAATTGATCAAATGTTTTTTTATTTAAGAAAATTATAATGTTAAAATATATGACATATACAATTGAAGTCGGAAGTTTACATACACCTTAGCTAAATACATTTAAACTCAGTTTTTCACAATTCCTGACATTTAATCCTAGTAAGAATACTCTGTTTTAGGTCAGTTAGGATCACCATTTAATTTTAAGAATGTGGAATGTCAGAATAATAGTAGCGAGTGATTTATTTCAGTTTTTATTTCTTTCATCACATTCCCAGTGGGTCAGAAGTTTACATACACTCAATTAGTACTTGCAATTGTTTAGCTTGGGTCAAACGTTTCAGGTAGCCTTCCACAAGCTTCCCACAATAAGTTGGGTAAATTTTGGCCCATTCCTCCTGACAAAGCTGGTGTAACTGAGTCAGATTTGTAGGCCTCTTTGCTCGCACACGCTTTTTCAGTTCTGCCCACAAATGTTTTATGGGATTGAGGTCAGGGTTTTGTGATGGCCACTCCAATACCTTGACTTTGTTGTCCTCAAGCATTTTTGCCACAACTTTGAAAGTATGCTTGGTGTCATTGTCCATATGGAAGACCCGTTTGCAACCAACTTTAACTTCCTGACTGATGTCTTGATGTTGCCTCAATATATCCACATAATTTTCCTATCTCATCATGATGCCATCTATTTTCTGAAGTGCCCCAGTCCCTCCTGCAGCAAAGCCCACCCACAACATGATGCTGCCACCCCCGTGCTTCACGGTTGGGATGTTGTTCTTCGGCTTGCAAGCCTCCCCCTTTTTCCTCCAAACATAACGATGGTCATTATGCCCAAACAGTTATATTTTTGTTTCTTCAGTCCAGAGAACATTTCTCCAATAAGTACGATCTTTGTCCCCATGTGCAGTTGCAAACCGTAGTCTGGCTTTTTTATGGCGGTTTTTGAGCAGTGGCTTCTTCCTTGCTGAGTGGCCTTTCAGGTTATGTCGATATATGACTCGTTTTACTGTGGATATAGATACTTTTGTACTGGTTTCCTCAGCATCTTCACATGGTTCTTTGCTGTAGTTCTGGGATTGGTTTGCACTTTTCGCACAAAGTACGTTCATCTCTAGGAGACAGAACGCGTCTCCTTCCTGAGCGGTATGACGGCTGTGTGGTCCCATGGTGTTTATACTTGCGTACTATTGTTTCTACAGATGAACGTGGTACCTTCAGCCGTTTGGAAATTGCTCCCAAGGATGAACCAGACTTGTGGGGGTCTACAATTTTTTCTCTGAGGTCTTGGCTGATTTCTTTTGATTTTCCGATGATGTCAAGCAAAGAGGCACTAAGTTTGAAGGTAGGCCTTGAAATACATCCACAGGTGCACTTCCAATTGACTCAAATTATGTCAATTAGGATATCAGAAGCTTCTAAAGCCATGACATAATTTTCTGGAATTTTCCAAGCTGTTTAAAGGCACAGTCAACTTAGTGTATATAAACTTCTGACCCACTGGAATTGTGATACAGTGAATTTTAAGTTAAATTATTTGTCTGTAAACAATTGTTGGAAAAATGACTGGTGTCCATGGACAAAGTAGATGTCCTAACAGACTTGACAAAACTATAGTTTATTGACAAGAAATTTGTGGAGTGGTTGAAAAATTAGTTTTAATGACCCCAACCTAAGTGTATGTAAACTTCCGACTTCAACTGTAGTAAGAATGACTGAATGCATTTTAAACTTGACGCGCAAACGTCCCACCTCGACAACAGCCAGTGAAATTGCAGGGCACCAAATTCAAAACAACAGATATCCCATAATTAAAATTCTTCAAACATACAAGTATTATACACCATTTTAAAGATAAGCTTCTTGTAAATCCAACCACAGTGTCCGATTTCAAAAAGGCTTTACGGAGAAAGCACACCATGCGATTATGTTAGGTCAGAGCCTAGTCACAGAAAACCATACAGCCATTTTCCAGCCAAGGAGATGGCTCACAAAAGTCAGAAATAGCGATTAAATTAATCATGAACCTTTGATGATCTTCATCAGATGTCACTCATAGGACGTCATGTTACACAATACATGTATGTTTTGTTCGATAAAGTTCATATTTCTATCCAAAAATCTCAGTTTACATTGGTGCGTTATGTTCAGAAATGCATTGTCTCAAACAAACATCCGGTGAAAGTGCAGAGAGCCACATCAAATTACAGAATTACTCATCATAAACATTGATCTAAGATACAAGTTAACATACATTTAAAGATAAACTTCTCCTTAATGCAACCGCTGTGTCAGATTTCAAAAAGGCTTTACGACGAAAGCACACGACGCGATTATGTTAGGTCTGCGCATTGCCACAAAAACCATACAGCCATTTTCCAACCAAGGAGAGGGCTCACAAAAGTCAAACATAGCATTAAAATGAATCACTTAGCTTTGATGATCTTCATCTTGTGGCACCCCCAGGTCTCCATGTTAGACAATAAATGTTCGTTTTTTTCCGATAATGTCCCTATTTATGTTTGTTCGTGCATTTAGTTCAGAAATCCAAAGGCACAATGCGCGCTCTCAACATCAAGAGGAAAAGTAAAAAAAAGTACAATAAAAGTGAGTAGAAACATGTCAAACAATGTTTAAAATCAATCCTCAGGTTGTTTTTGTTATAAATAATAAATAATATTTCAACCGGACAAAAGCTTTGTCAATAGAAAAGGAGAAACAGGACTCATGGCTGGAAATTTCCACTGGCCTCTCATTGAAAGTGCTGTATCTCCCTCATTTTTCAGAGTAAACGCCTGAAACCATGCCTAAAGACTAGCCACGTGTAGAGGAAGCCATAGATATCATGAACTGGGTCCTAAGTCTTTGTATGGTGGATAGGCTTTCAATAGATAAACAGCCTTTCAAAATAATAGTACTTCCTGGTTGGATTTTCCTCAGGTTTTCGCATGCCATATCAGTTCTGTTATACTCAGACATTATTTTAACAGTTTTGGAAACTTTAGAGTGCTTTCTATCCAAATCTAATAATTATATGCATATCCTAGCTTCTGGGCCTAAGTAGCAGGCAGTTTAATTTGGGCACGCTTTTCATCCAAAATTCCGAATGCTGCCCCCTACCCTAGTGAATTAAAAGCCTGTTTCACACAATATCCTGTTGAATTGGCAAGATCGTTTAAAAAAAAAATCATTTTTATTTCAGCTGAAATGAAAATGTGGCACTGACTCGCCCATGGATTTATTTTTCACCATTGTCTCAATGAAGAGTTTGGCGTTTGACTAGCCATTATGCAGTTACAAGCGCAGACGGTCGACCGATATCCACCGTTGAAGTACGATTAAGCCTGAGCTGGAATCTGAAGCTGGTTAGCTTTAGAATACCCTGAGTAGCTTGCTTCGTAGGATACCCCTTTTGGTTGAGAGATCTCATGTGGATCAGCCATGACTAGGGCTGTTGCGGTGACCGTATTACCGCCTCACCAGCTGTTACGTGTCATGAAGGCAGTCAAATTCCACATGACCGTTAATTAGGCTTCTCCAAGCTCTCATGCTGCTGCTGGTCATTAGTAGCCTACCAAACTTACTATCTTTCCTGGTACTCAGCACTCTATTGTCCCTCTAATCACTCTGACATTGCAAATGTATTTGAAATCTAATCGATTACTTCATGAGAGCCCATAAGCTCATGTTGCTCAACATTTCTGTAGGCTATGCAATTGCAGGAGAAAACAGAGTGATGGCCACTAATAAAGAGAGGAGCAGCCCATCAGCTTTCTATAGTCTAGATCTACTATATTTATTTCTCAGCTTTCCTAATATTAAACACATTATTTATTTTTTACAACAGGAGTATAGCCTACCTGGCTGGCATAAAAATAAACCAGGGGGAAAAGCGTCCTCCATTCTCTATTTAAGTGCATAGATGACATGTATTTTTTCCCTCTGCCCCTTTTTCGATACAGGTGCATGATAATGGTCCATTCTAAATCAAAACAAATGTCACATACAGTGCCTTGCGAAAGTATTCGGCCCCCTTGAACTTTGCGACCTTTTGCCACATTTCAGGCTTCAAACGTAAAGATATAAAACTGTATTTTTTTGTGAAAAATCAACAACAAGTGGGACACAATCATGAAGTGGAACAACATTTATTGGATATTTCAAACTTTTTTAACAAATCAAAAACTGAAAAATTGGGCGTGCAAAATTATTCAGCCCCCTTAAGTTAATACTTTGTAGCGCCACCTTTTGCTGCGATTACAGCTGTAAGTCACTTGGGGTATGTCTCTATCAGTTTTGCACATCGAGTAAATTTTTTCCCATTCCTCCTTGCAAAACAGCTCGAGCTCAGTGAGGTTGGATGGAGAGCATTTGTGAACAGCAGTTTTCAGTTCTTTCCACAGATTCTCGATTGGATTCAGGTCTGGACTTTGACTTGGCCATTCTAACACCTGGATATGTTTATTTTTGAACCATTCCATTGTAGATTTTGCTTTATGTTTTGGATCATTGTCTTGTTGGAAGACAAATCTCCGTCCCAGTCTCAGGTCTTTTGCAGACTCCATCAGGTTTTCTTCCAGAATGGTCCTGTATTTGGCTCCATCCATCTTCCCATCAATTTGAACCATCTTCCCTGTCCCTGCTGAAGAAAAGCAGGCCCAAACCATGATGCTGCCACCACCATGTTTGACAGTGGGGATGGTGTGTTGCTTTTACGCCAAACATAACATTTTGCATTGTTGCCAAAAAGTTCAATTTTGGTTTCATCTGACCAGAGCACCTTCTTCCACGTTTGGTGTGTCTCCCAGGTGGCTTGTGGCAAACTTTAACCAACACTTTTTATGGATATCTTTAAGAAATGGCTTTCTTCTTGCCACTCTTCCATAAAGGCCAGATTTGTGCAATATACGACTGATTGTTGTCCTATGGACAGAGTCTCCCACCTCAGCTGTAGATCTCTGCAGTTCATCCAGAGTGATCATGGGCCTCTTGGCTGCATCTCTGATCAGTCTTCTCCTTGTATGAGCTGAAAGTTTAGAGGGACGGCCAGGTCTTGGTAGATTTGCAGTGGTCTGATACTCCTTCCATTTCAATATTACCGCTTGCACAGTGCTCCTTGGGATGTTTAAAGCTTGGGAAATCTTTTTGTATCCAAATCCGGCTTTAAACTTCTTCACAACAGTATCTCGGACCTGCCTGGTGTGTTCCTTGTTCTTCATGATGCTCTCTGCGCTTTTAACGGACCTCTGAGACTATCACAGTGCAGGTGCATTTATACGGAGACTTGATTACACACAGGTGGATTGTATTTATCATCATTAGTCATTTAGGTCAACATTGGATCATTCAGAGATCCTCACTGAACTTCTGGAGAGAGTTTGCTGCACTGAAAGTAAAGGGGCTGAATAATTTTGCACGCCCAATTTTTCAGTTTTTGATTTGTTAAAAAAGTTTGAAATATCCAATAAATGTCGTTCCACTTCATGATTGTGTCCCACTTGTTGTTGATTCTTCACAAAAAATACAGTTTTATATCTTTATGTTTGAAGCCTGAAATGTGGCAAAAGGTCGCAAAGTTCAAGGGGGCCGAATACTTTCGCAAGGCACTGTATATATGTATATATATTATTTAGTATATGTAAAGACACGTTTAAATGAAGAATAGTCTGATATATGATCCACAGACGATGAGCCACATCGACACTGAACACTGCCCTATCCCATCTGGACAAGAGGAATAACTATGTAAGAATGCTGTTCATTGACTATAGAATTCAGCATTCAACACCACAGTACCCTCCAAGCTCATCATTAAGTTCGAGGCCCTGGGTCTGAACCCTACCCTGTGCAACTGGGTCCTGGACTCCCTGACGGGCGCGCCCGTTGATTACATTGGTAATCAATGTCTCGTCATTGATTACCAACAATGACGAGACAGACTACAGGGAGGAGGTGAGGGACCTGGGAGTGTGGTGCCAGGAAAGTAACCTCTCACCCAACGTCAACAAAACAAAGGAGCTGATTGTGAACTTCAGGAAACAGCAGAGGGAGCGCCCCACTATCCACATCGACTGGACTGCAGTAGAGAAGGTGGAAAATCTTCCCCAGCGTACACATCACTGACAAACTGAAATGGTCCACCCACACAGACAGTGTGGTGAAGAAGGCGCAACAGTGCCTCAGGAGGCTGAAGAAATGTGTCTTGTCTCCTAAAACACTCATAAACTTTTACAGATGCACAATTGAGAGCGTCCTGTCAGGTTGTATCACGGCCTGGTACGGCAACTGCACCACCTGCAACTGCAGGGCTCTCCAGAGGGTGGTGCGGTGTGCCCAACGTATCATCAAGGGCAAACTACCTGCCCTCCAGGACACTTACAGCACCCGATGTCACAGGAAGACCAAAAAGATTATCAAAGACAACAACCACCCGAGCCACTGTCTGTTCACCCTGTTTTCATCCAGACGGCATGGTCAGTACAGGTGCATCAAAGCTGGGACTGAGAGGCTGAAAAACAGCTTCTATCTCAAGGCCATCAGACTGTTAAATAGCCATCACTAGCACATTAGAGGCTGCTGCCCTATATACACTACCGTTCAAAAGTTTGGGGTCACTTAGAAATATCCTTGTTTTTGAAAGAAAAGCTAATTCTGTCCATTAAAATAACATCACATTGATCAGAAATACAGTGTCAGACATTGTTAATGTTGTAAATGACCATTGTAGTTGGAAACGGCTGGTTTTTAATGGAATATCTACATAGGCATACAGAGGCCCATTATCAGCAACCATTACTCCTGTGTTCCAATGGCACGTTGTGTTAGCTAATCCAAGTTTATCATTTTAAAAGGCTAATTGATCATTAGAAAACCCTTTTGCAATTATGTTAGCACAGCTGAAAACATTTGTTCTGATTAAAGAAGCAATAAAACTAGCCTTCTTTAGACTAGTTGAGTATCTGGAGCATCAGCATTTATGGTTTCGACTACAGGCTCAAAATGGCCAGGAACAAATAACTTTCTTTTGAAACTTGTCAGTCTATTCTTGTTCTGAGAAATGAAGGCTATTCCATGCGAGAAATTGGCAAGAAACTGAAGATCTCGTACAACAGTGTGTACTACTCCCTTCACAGAACTGTGCAAACTGACTCTTAACTAGATTAGAAAGAGGAGTGGGAGGCCCCGGTGCACAACTGAGCAAGGACAAGTACATTAGAGTGTCTAGTTTGAGAAACAGATGCCTCACAAGTCCTCAACTGGCAGCTTCATTAACTTTTACCCACAAAACACCAGTCTCAACATCAACAGTGAAGAGGCGACTCCAGGATGCTGGCCTTTTAGGCAGAGTTGCAAAGAAAAAGCCAAATCTCAGACTGGCCAATAAAAAGACAAGATTAAGATGGGCAAAATAACACAGACACTGGACAGAGGAACTCTGCCTGTTCATTGACTATTTGCATAAAACATTTTTTATGATGCTAGTTTTTTTTTATTAATTTGGGATCTATCGCATCCCACGACTGTTTGGAATATTTATTTCTCTCACAGAATATAATAGGTGCATAGTGGATTGACATAGGCTAGTGCTTTTCCTGTTTGTTAGACCTACTCATCTTGTTGGCTGACGAAAAGTAAATGTGGACAGTTCTTCCAATATCTTCAAAATTCACCTTGGATGTGTCTGTCTTAACTTGAATTCTGTGAGAAAGACCCGATCACGTGATTGGGAGCTGTGTGAGTGTGTACAGAGTGTGTACCGCCTGCGCAAAAAATGTAGCAGAGCTCATGCCTTTCAAAACTTTTTTCAAATCTTCATTAGAGTCTCATCATGCAGCCTTACAATGTATTAAACATCTAAACATGTAGCCCAATGTTCGTAGAACAACTAAAGTTACGTTATTAACTCTAAATTAAGCATATAGGAATACCTATTTCTTTGTTAACCGCTCAACACATAATAGCCGTGTGCACACTCCCTCAAATCATTTGGAGAAAATATTTATATTTTATTCAGCTTTGTTCAATTGTATTCTTCATACTATAAAATAATGGCATGGATTTATAAGCAAACTAAATGAACTAGTGTAGCCCACAGCCATTTGGCATAGCCAGATCAGGGCCTAACATAAGGACAACCCAGCGTATGCTATTCTGTTCTTCTGAAATATGCTTCTTTAGAACTGTCTAAAATAAATTATGGATTTATTGGGAAGGTGTAGGCTATATTACATGGATTTATTAGACTTTTATTAGACTGAGGCTATGTGTGGAAGCCAGGAGATGCAAAATGTGTTTATGTTAATTAGCGGTCAATTGCTGTGAGACCGACAGTTATTTGCTTGACAATCACCGGCTGTGACTTCCTGGTTGTTTCTGAGCAGTCGGTTGTCTATTTTTGATAGTGTTATTTTAGAAGCCACGTTCAAGTTTCTAGCTTGTAGAAGCGGAAGTTTGCCTAAAGTTTGGTCAAACAAAGGGAGGTTGGTGAACAGAACTCTGTTGCCATCTTACTCATACCACACATGTTTTTCTTGCCACACAAGTCCATTTTCCATGCATTCTGAGAAATGAAATGATTGAACTTTGATTTTGGGGAAACTCAAACTATCCCTTTAATGGGAATGTGTGTTTGTTATATAATTGTGTCTCCTCTTTCTCCTCTGGTGTCTCAGACTGGACCACACCAAGGCGGCAGTGCTGCCTGAGCTCGTAGAGTTGGCCCGGGACGAGGGGAGCACGGTGCGCCTGGCCGCCTTCGACACCATCATTAACCTGCTGGAAATGTTCGACAGTGGTGAGAAACCTCATACAATGACACCACATCACCTATGTCATGCACCCTCATCACCTCATATAAAACTCTTACAACCTTATCACCTCAATCAGTCTCACCTCTCACACAAAAAACCTTCTACAATCTCACCACCTCATACAAACGTCATACAAACTCTATGTGATTACCCTGCACCCTCACACAGCCGGCCCACATGGCTTTTCCACTGCTGGCACGGTAATGTCATTCAGCCCACATACTTCTGTCTGCGTGGCAGGCCGTGCTACACCCTCGTACAGCCTACATAGCCATCTCTGTGGCCATGTTGCTCTCACATTCAACTTACACTTCTGTCTTCTTACTATAGCGTGCCTCGCAAGCAGCCCACACTACTCCCGATCTGGCGGCTCTTGTTCGCTGGCAATTTTCTACTCATTGATGTTCCAAGAGAGGACAGACGCCCACACGTTCATATTGTTCCGGAAAAGTCTTTAAGCCAAAGCAGTATTTTGACTGGAAAAGCTTTATAAAAGCACTTACAGAAAATATGGTTATAATGTTCCTATTCAATGGTTTTGATGTTCCTATTGATCCATTTTTTTTTTTACCTAACATCTATCTTAGGGTTGCATATTTTTTGTTCTAGCTCTGCACAAGCACATCTGATTTCACTACTCAACTAATACTCAAACCCTTGATTAACTGTATATGGTGTGCTTGTGCTCTGCAAAAACAATATGCAACCCTTGGTATTCCCAAGAACCAGAGTCTACTACAGACATGAACCTGGCTCATTAAAACCAATGCACTTCACAACCTTGTCTCTACATTGTCTGTGCGAAACACTTACTTGTCTGGCTTAGCGACACTCTTCCGAGACACCCCTGCACCCTCAGAGTTTCTTTGATATGCAAATACTATACTCGTTACAGTAGTTGGCAAACTGGCTCCAACTAAGCTGTCAGTCTTCTATCTCTTCACAAGGCTTTTGCACGTGTGTCGGGCCATCAAGGACATGGGCCGTATTCCATTCTGAAAACTGGCTACCTTCCCCTTAATACTAGACGTCTCACCATTGCAGATCCAAAATGGACTGATTAGTGTATAATCAATCAGATTCGGTTCCACCTAACCATTAAATTCGCTACGCGGAGTCCCGGACCTATTATGTTCATCCTTCTAGATCCTTTCAGATCTGCCCAGGCAAGTTGACAGGGCAGAGAAAACACTCCATGGCCGCATGATGAGAGATAACGTCATATTGAGTTGAAAATAATTGCTTTGTTTTGGAATGGAATGCGGCCACTGTGTGTATGAGGGCTGACAATTTCGATTGTCCTCTCTCTGCCAGATGCCCGTTGCATTGGGAGGCAGCCCCGTCATGTCAAACTGTCTTTCTCTCTTCTCTCCCCCTCACTTTTTAGACGACAGGACGCGTGTTATCTTTCCGCTGGTGAAGACGTTCTGTGAAAAGTGCTTTAAAGCTGACGAGGCGGTGCTGGCTTCGCTGTCATTTCAGTATGGCAAGCTCTGTCACGGACTCTCAGGTGGGTTTCAGACCTCTTAAGGCCAGGCACCACACCCTAGTAGGGTATCTTTTCTCCATATTCATATCACAATGAACTTTTACCACTTGAATGGGTCGATGTCATCAATGTGGTTTTACAGACGTGTTCATTACGTTTTATGTACACACTTTATTTGAATATTTATGAAATGCACATTGTTATATTTGGTAACACTTTTCTTTTCCCTCAACTCCAACCCCATTTGATGCATGGGCGCTACGTATGATGTTGCCGACAGAGATGGTCGCCTCGCTTCGCGTTCTTAGGAAACTATGCAGTATTTTTTTAAACCATTTTTATGTATTATTTCTAACATTGTTACCCCAGGAAATCTTAAGTCTTATTACATACAGCCGGGAAGAACTATTGGATATAATGTCAACTTACCAACATTACGACCAGGAATATGACTTCCCCAAAGCGGATCCTCTGTTTGGACCACCACCCAGGACAATGGATCGGATCCCAGTAGGCGACCCTAAACAACGGCACCGCAGAAGGGGCAGACGGAGCGGTCTTCTGGTCAGGCTCCGTAGACAAGCACGTCGCTCACCGCTCCCGAGTATACTACTCGCCAATGTCCAGTCTCTTGACAACAAGGTAGATTAAATTTGAGCAAAGGTTGCCTTCCAGAGAGACATCAGAGATTGTAACATTCTCTGTTTCACGGAAACATGGCTCACTTGGGGTATGTTATCAGAGTTGGTACAGCCACCCGGTTTCTTCATGCATCGCGCCAACAGAAACAAACATCGCTCTGGTAAGAAGAGGGGCGGGCGTGTATGCCTTATGATTAACGAGTCGTGGTGTGATCATAACAACATACAGAAACTCAAGTCCTTTTGTTCACCTGACCTAGAATTCCCTACAATCAAATGCCAACCGCATTATCTACCAAGAGAATTCTCTTCGATTATAATCACAGCCGTGTATATCCCCCCCAGAGACACCTCGACGGCCCTGAAAGAACTCGACGGCCCTGAAAGAACTTCATTGGACTCTACGTAAACTGGAAACCATATATCCTGAGGCTGCATGTATTTTAGCTGGGGTTTTTAACAAAGCTAATTTGAAAACAAGGCTCCCTAAATTTGATCAGCATATCGAATGCGCGACCCGGGCTGGCAGCATTCTGGATCATTGCTTCTCTTACTTCGGCACACATACAAAGCCATCCCTCACCCTACTTTCGGCAAATCTGACCACGACTCCATTTTGTTGCTCCCAGCCTATAGACAGAAACTAAAACAGGAAACGCCCATGCTCAGGTCTGTTCAACACTGGTCCGACCAATCGGATTCCACACTTCAAGATTGCTTCGATCACGTGGACTGGGATATGTCCCGGATGGCCTCAGACAACAACATTGATGAATACGATGAATACGCTGATCCGGTGAGCGACTTTATTAGCAAGTGTATCGGTGATGTTGTACCCACGGTGACTGTTAAAACCTTCCTCAACCAGAAACCGTGGATTGAAAGCTCAAACCACTGCTTTTAATCATGGCAAGACGACCGGAAACATGACCGAATACGAACAGTGTAGATATTCCCTCTGCAAGGCGATCAAATAAGCTAAGCGTCAGTATAGGGTCAAAGTAGAGTCGCAATTCAACGGCTCAGACACGAGACATACAGTGGGGAGAACAAGTATTTGATACACTGCTGATTTTGCAGGTTTTCCTACTTACACAGCATGTAGAGGTCTATAATTTTTATCATAGGTACAACTGTGAGAGACGGAATCTAAAACAAAAATCCAGAAAATCACATTGTATGATTTTTTATTAATTAATTTGCGTTTTATTGCATGACATAAGTATTTGATCACCTACCAACCAGTAAGAATTCCGGCTCTCACAGACCTGTTAATTTTTCTTTAAGAAAAATGAATTACCTGTATTAACTGCACCTGTTTGAACTCGTTACCTGTATAAAAGACACCTTTCCACACACTCAATCAAACAGACTCCAACCTCTCCACAATGGCCAAGAACAGAGAGCTGTGTAAGGACATCAGGGATAAAATGTAGACTGAAGAGAGCTGGGACCACAGTCTCAAAGAAAACCATTATTAACACACTACGCCGTCATGGATTATAATCCTGCAGCGCACGCAAGGTCCCCCTGCTCAAGCCAGCGCATGTCCAGGCCCGTCTGAAGTTTGCCAATGACCATCTGGATGATCCAGAGGAGGAATGGAAGAAGTTCATGTGGTCTGATGAGACAAAAATAGAGCTTTTTGGTCTGAACGCCACTCGCCGTGTTTGGAGGAAGAAGAAGGATGAGTACAACCACAAGAACACCATCCGAACCGTGAAGCATGGAGGTGGAAACATCATTCTTTGGGGATGCTTTTCTGCAAAGGGGACAGGATGACTGCACCGTATTGAGGGGAGGATGGATGGGGCCATGTATCGTGAGATCTTGGCCAACAACCTCCTTCCCTCAGTAAGAGCATTGAAGATGGGTCGTGGCTGGGTCTTCCAGCATGACAACGACCCAAAATACAGCCAGAGCAACTAAGGAGTGGCTCCGTAAGAAGCATCTCAAGGCCCTGGAGTGGCCTAACCAGTCTCCAGACCTGAACCCAATAGAAAATGTTTGGAGGGAGCTGAAAGTCCGTATTTCCCAACGACAGCCCCAAAACCTGAAGGATCTGGAGAAGGTCTATATGGAGGAGTGGGCCAAAATCCCTGCTGCAGTGTGTGCAAACCTGGTCAAGAACTACAGGAAACGTATGATCTCTGTAATTGCAAACAAAGGTTTCTGTACCAAATATTAAGTTCTGCTTTTCTGATGTATCAAATACTTATGTCATACAATAAAATGCAAATTAATTACTTAAAAATCATACAATGTGATTTTCTGGATTTTTGTTTTAGATTCCGTCTCTCACAGTTGAAGTGTACCTATGATAAAAATTACAGACCTCTACATGCTTTGTAAGTAGGGAAACCTGCAAAATCGGCAGTGTATCAAATACTTGTTCTCCCCACTGTATGTGGCAGGGTCTACAGTCAATCACGGATTACAAAAAGAAAACCAGCCTCGTCGCGGACACCGACGTCTTGCTCCCAGACAAATTAAACAACTTCTTTGCTCGCTTTGAGGACAATACAGCTCCACTGACACGGCCCGCTACCAAAACCTGCAGTCTCTCGTTCACTGCGGCCAACGTGAGTAAAACATTTAAACATGTTAACCCTCGCAAGGCTGCCGGCCCGGACGGCATCCCTAGCCGCATCCTCAGAGCATGAACAGACCAGCTGGCTGGTGTGTTTACGGACATATTCAATCAATCCCTATTCCAGTCTGCTGTTCCCACATGCTTTAAGATGGCCACTATTGTTCCTGTTCCCAAGAAAGCTAAGGTAACTGAGCTAACACTCACTTCTGTCATCAGGAAGTGCTTTGAGAGACTAGTCAAGGATCATCTCACATCCACCCTACCTGACACCCTAGACCCACTCCAATTTGCTTTACCGCCCCAATAGGTCCAATCGCAATCACACTGCACACTGCCCTAACCCATCTGGACAAGAGGAATACCTATGTAAGAAAGCTGTTCATCGATTACACCTCAGCATTTAACACCATAGTACTCTCCAAACTCGTCATTAAGCTCGTGACCCTGGGTCTCGACCCCGCCCTGTGCAACTGAGTCCTGGACTTTCTGACGAGCCGCCCCCAGGTGGTGAGGGTAGGAAACAACATCTCCGCCTTGCTGATCCTCAACACTCGGGCCCCACAAGGGTGTGTTCTCAGCCCTCTCCTGTACTCCCTGTTCACCCTTGACTCCGTGGCCATGCACGTCTACAACTCAATCATCAAGTTTGCAGATGACACTACGGTGGTAGGCTTGATTACCAACAACGACGAGACAGCCTACAGAGAGGAGATGAGGGCCCTCAGAGTGTGGTGTCAGGAAAATAACCTCACACTCATCCTCAACATAACTAGGAGATGATCGTGGACTTCAGGAAATAGCAGAGGGAGCACCCCCCCTATCCACATCGACGGGACAGTAGTGGAGAAGGTGGAAAGTTTTAAGTTCCTCTGCATAGTTTTAAGTTCCTAGGCGCAACAGTGCCTCTTCAACTTCAGGAGGCTGAAGAAATGTGTATTGTCACCGAAAACACTGACAAACTTGTACAGGTGCACAATCGAGAGCATCCTGTCAGGCTGTATCAACGCCTGGTACGGCAACTGCTCCGCCCAGAACCGTAAGTCTCTCCAGAGGGTAGTGATGTCTGCACAACGCATCACCGGGGGCAAACTACCTGCCCCCCAGGACACCAACACCACCCGATGTCACAGGAAGGCCAAAAAGATCATCAAGGACAACAACCCCCGAGCCACTGCCTGTTCACCCCGCTATCATCCAGAAGGCGTGGTCAGTACAGGTGCATCAAAGCTGGGAACGAGAGGCTGAAAAAAAAGCTTCTCTCAAGGCCATCAGACTGTTAAACAGCCATCACTAACATTGAGTGGCTGCTGCCAACATACTGACTCAATCTCTAGCCACTTTAGCAATTCAAAATTGGATGTAACAAGTGTATCACTAGTCACTTTAAACAATGCCACGTTATATAATGTTTACATACCCTACATTACTCATCTCATATGTACAGTTGAAGTTTTGGGAGGCCTTCCACAAGCTTTCCATAATAAGTTGGGTCAATTTTGTCCCATTCCTCCTTGGCCTCCTTGCTCGCACACGCCTTTTCAATTCTGCCATCCATTTTTCTATGTTATTGAGGTCAGGGCTTTGTGATGGCCACTCCAATACCTTGACTTTGTTGTCCTTAAGCCATTTTGCCACAACTTTGGAAGTATGCTTGGGGTCATTGTCCATTTGGAAGACCCATTTATGGCCAAGCTTTAACTTCCTAACTGAAATCTTGAACATGATGCTGCCACCCCCGTGCTTCATTGTTGGGATGGTGTTCTTTGGCTTGTAAGCATCCCCCTTTTTCCTCCAAACATAATGATGGTCATTATGGCCAAACAGTTCCATTTTTGTTTCATCAGACCAGAGGACATTTCTACAAAAAGTACGATCTTTGTCCCCATGTGCAGTTGCAAGCCGTAGTCTGGCTTTTTTATGGCGGTTTTGGAGCAGTTGCTTCTTTCTTGCTGAGCGGCCTTTCAGGTCATGTCGATATATGACTCGTTTTACTGTGGATATAGATTATTTTGTACCTGTTTCCTCCAGCATCTTCACAAGGTCCTTTGCTGTTGTTCTGGGATTGATTTGCACTTGTCGCACCAAAGTACATTTATCTCTAGGAGACAGATCGCATCTCCTTACTGAACGGTATGACAACTGCATGGTCCCATGGTGTTTATACTTGCGTACTATTGTTTGTACAGTTGAACATGGTACCTTCAGGCGTTTGGAAATTGCTCCCAAGGATGAACCAGACTTGTCTTGGCTGATTTCTTTTGATTTTCCCATGATGTCAAGCATAGAGGCACTGAGTTTGAAGGTAGGCCTTGAAATACATCCACAGGTACACCTCCAATTGACTCAAATTATGTCAATTAGCCTATCAGAAACTTCTAAAGCCATGACATCATTCTCTGGAATTTTCCAAGCTGTTTAAAGGCATAGTCAACTTAGTGTATGTAAACTTCTGACCCACTGGAGTTGTGATACAGCAATATAAGTTAAATAATCTGTAAACAATTGTTGGAAAAATTACTTGTGTCATGCACAAAGTAGATGTCCTAACCAACTTGCCAAAACTTTAGTTTGTTAACAAGAAATTTGTGGAGTGGTTGAAAAACAAGTTTTAATGACTCCAACCTAAGTGTATGTAAATTTCCGACTTCAACTGTATACACTGTACTCTATACCATCTACTGCATCTTGCCTATACCGCACGGCCATCGCTCATCCATATATGTGTATGTACATATTCTTATTCATTCCTTTACACTTGTGTGTATGCGGTAGTTGTTGTGAAATTGTTAGTTTACTTGTTAGATATTACTGCAAACTAGAAGCACAAGAATTTCGCTACACTCGCATTAACATCTGCTAACCATGTGTATGTGACCAATAAAGTTTGATTTGATTTGGAATGGATGTGGGTGGAGCTATGTCTACATAAGGATGCACATTGAAAAAAAAAATGTAATCACAAAGCTCTGACCAAGACCTTGAGGCCGATACATCTTTTTAAAGAACAGTGAAACTATCAAGAGCAGTGTGCGGGCTTCTTCTTTTTTCTCATGTTATTCAACTGTTACCATGCACAGAGAAAAAAGATAGCTCAGATGTGCGAGTGCCTTTTGAATTTTGAACCACTTGAATGTAGACATAAATACAATACTTTTTAAAATTAAATACAGTCCTTTTTGTACTAAAGTTTGCAAATGAGGTAATACACATGGCCAAAAGTATATGGACACCCTTTCAAATTAGTGGATTTGGCTATTTCAGCCACACCTGTTGCTGACAGGTGTATAAAATCGAGCACACAGCCATGCAATCTCTATAGACAAACATTGGCAGTAGGATGGCTTTACTGAAGAGCTCAGTGACTTTCAACCTGGCACCGTCATAGGCCGCAACCTTTCCATCAAGTCCGTTTTACTTGATTAAAAGTAAAGATACCTTAATAGAAAATTACTCAAGTTAAAGTGAAAGTCACCCAGTAAAATACTACTTGAGTAAAAGTATAACCTATTTGGTTTTGTCTTTTTCATTTTTTGTTTATGGATAGCTCGGGGCACAGTCCAATACCTAGACAAAATTTACAAATGAAGAATTTGTGTTTTGTGAGTCCGCCAGATAAGAGGCAGTAGGAATGACCAGGAATGTTCTCTTAAGTGTGTGAATTGAATCATTTTCCTGTCTTGCTAAGCATTCAAAATGTAATAAGTCCTGTTGGGTGTCATGGAAAATGTATGGAGTAAAAAGTAAATTATTTTCTTTCTGAATGTAGTGAAGTAAAAGTAAAAGTTGTCAACAATATAAATAGTAGTGATGCAGCTGTCTAAGGCACTTCATCGCAGTGCTAGAGGCTTCACTACAGACCCGGGTTTGATCCCAGGCTGTGTCGCAGCCGACCGCAACCGGGAGACCCATGACCGGGAGGTCAGGCTACATAAACACACACAGGTCCCTTTGTGTGATTCTGATTCCTGTCTGCTAGAGTTGTTCCTATATGGTCCTAATTCTTCTCTCCTGCAGCGTCTTTCACAGAGGAGCAGCACCTGTGGTTCCTGGAGTTCTATAAGAAGCTGTGTGTACTGGGCCTGCAGCATGAAAACGGACACTCGGACAACCAGGTCTATCCGCTGGAGCTGGAGAGCAAGTACGCCCTGGTGCGACGCAATTGCGCCTACAACTTCCCCGTGAGTGACTGCTGACCAACACACACACATATACGCATGCAAACACACACACACAAGTTTCCTACCAACCCTCCCTCCCACTCTTGAACAGTCTCTGAAGTCTAGCAGCACGTTTGAAGGAATCAAGTCTGTAACTGTACCATCTGTCTTTCTGCCTCTGTTTGAAAATGCTTCTGGTCAACTCTTGGTGATTGTTGCCATATTGGTGGCTTAGTTTTTTATAAAAATGTCTCAAGTGTTGCGGCTACATGTTGCAAACACCTTACAATGTTGAAAAGCTTTATAAAGCTTGAACTTTTTGAGTCTATAGAGGGGAATAGTGTGCCTTATAGTCAGTTATTTAACTCACCATACACTATTGTAGAACTGAAATAGTCTTGCCAATAGTGTGTGTGTGTGTGTGTGTGTGTGTGTGTGTGTGTGTGTGTGTGTGTACGCACATGCACGTGGCGTGCATGTGTTGTGGACTTTGTAAAGAGTGTATAGTAGGGTCGGAAAACAAAACAGTATCGCAATACTCGTTTGTATCGTGGCAAGGAAAGAAAACATGAAGCATAATTAACTTCTTTAGAAAAACAGCCCTAATGTTGGAAACAAGCATCAATATGTTGTCATCCAGAGTCACATGTATTTATTTTCCAAGTTAAAGCACACAACATTTTACAAACAGCAGGTTTTTAAAGGACCAAAGAGTTTGGTCTGCTTCGTGTTTTCATTTTTGCCATGAAAAAAATATAGCGAAACTGGTATCGTCACAGCCCTAGTGTACAGTACTGTATACAGTACATTCGGAAAGTATTCAGAACCCTCAACTTTTTCCTCATTTTGTTACGTTACAGCCTTATTCTAAAATGGATTCAATCTTTTTCCCCCATCAATCTACACACAATACCCCATAATGACGAAGCAAAAACAGGTTAACATTTTTGCAAATGTATGAAAAAAAAAAAACTGAAATATCACATTTACTTAAGTATTCAGACCTTTTACTCAGTACTCTGTTGAAGCACCTTTGTCAGCGATTACAGCCTTGAGTCTTCTTGGGTATGACGCTACAAGCTTGGCACACCTATATTTGGAGAGTTTCTCCCATTCTCTGCATATTCTCTCAAGCTCTGTAAATTTGGATGGGGAGGGTCGCTGCAGAGCTTTTTTCAGGTCTCTACTGAGATGTTCAATCATGTTCAAATCCGGGCTTTGGCTGGGCCACTGAAGGACATTCAGAAACTTGTCCCAAAGCCACTCCTGCATTGTCTTGGCTGTGTGCTTAGGATCATTGGCCTGTTTGAAGGTGAACCTTCGCCCCAGTCTGAGGTGCTGAGCACTCTGGAGCAGGTTTTCATCAAGGATCTCTGTACTTTGCTCCGGTCATCTTTTCCTTGATCCTGACTAGTCTCCCAGTCCCTGCCGCTGAAAAACATCCCCACAGCATGATCCTTCCACCACCATGCTTCACTGTAGGGATGGTGCCAGGTTTCCTCCAGACATGATGCTTGGCAATCTTGGTTTCATCAGACCAGAGAATCTTGTTTGTCATGGTCTGAGAGTCTTTAGGTGCCTTTTGGCAAATTTCAAGCTGCAGGGACTGGGAGACATGTGCCTTTTACCATAAAGGCCTGATTGGTGGAGTGCTGCAGAGATGGTTGTCTTTCTGGAAGTTTCTCTCACCTCCACAGGGGAACTCTGTAGCTCTGTCAGAGTGACCATCAGGTTCTTGGGCACCTCCCTGACCAAGGCCCTTCTCCCCCGATTGCTCAGTTTGGCTGGGCGGTTCCAAACTTCTTCCATTGTAAGAATGATGGAGGCCACTTTGTTCTTAGGGACCTTCAATGGTGCAGAAATGTTTTGGTACCCTTCCCCAGAGCTGTGTCTCGACACAATCCTGTCTCGGAGCTCTACAGGCAATTCCTTCGACCTCATGGCTTGGTTTTTGTTCTGACATGCACTGCCAACTATGCGACCTTATAGAAAAAAGTGTATGCCTTTCCAAATCATGTCCAATCAATTGAATTTACCACAGGTGGACTCCAATCAAGTTGTAGAAACATCTGAAAGATGTTCAATGGAAACAGGATGCAGCTGAGCTCAATTTTGAATCTCATAGCAAACATTTCTAAAAACCTGTTTCGCTTTGTCATTATGGGGTGTGTAGATTAATGAGGATTTTTATTTAACCCATTTTAGAATAAGGCTGCAACGTAACAAAATGTGGAAAAAGTCAAGGGGTCTGAATATTTTCCGAATGCACTATACCTGCACGTGTTTTCATGAGTCAGGCATGTGTGTATTTTTAGCACATGGATCCACCTCCTGACCTGCTGAATATAGTGTCTCTGTCATATTCTGTCAGCACGTGGAAGTAAATGTTGTCCCACGGTCATGGGACTTTAGAGAGTTACACACACACACGCATATCATCATACACTCATACACACACGCACAGCCCATGTAATGGGGTCAGGAGGGTAGAGGAGACGCCTGTAACAATAGGCCTGATGAGAGGCCTTGTCCACAGCTCTTTTGTTCCCACAGACAGGGAAGTTCTCCTCCCCTGGTCCAGCTAGTTGTCTGTGCATCACAAATAGCACCCTATTCCCTACATAGTGCACTACGTTTGACAAGGGCCTATAGCTCTGGTCAAAAGTAGTGCACTATGTAGAGAATAGGGTGCCAATTGGTATGCAGCCTAGGTGTGCCCGCTTCGCTCAAGCCCTCAATAATGTATCATTTGGGACTAACTGTGGTGGCAGTTCAAGGTCGTGGTTATTCGGGCACACTGTAGCAAAACGTTTTGCAACAGAATATGAAAACGAAGGCCTCCCGAGTGGCGCAGCGGTCTAAGGCACTGCATCACTATAGTCTGGGTTTCGATCCCAGGCAGTGTCATTACTGGTCGTGACCGGGGGCTCATCGTGCTCTAGCGACTCATTGTGGTGGGCCGAGTGCTTGCAGCCTGAGTTCGGTCGTCAGTTGAACAGTGTTTCCTCCGACACATTGGTGCAGCTTGCTTCCGGGTTAAGCGAGCGGATGTTAAGAAGCGTGGTTTGGCGGGTCATGTTTTGGAGGACGCATGACTCGACCATCGCCTCTCCTGAGTCTGTTGGGGAGTTGCAGCGATGAGACAAGATCGTAATCACGAAACTGGGGAGAAAAAGGGGGTAAAAATGTGTAAGTACCTTCCCGTTTCCCGGGCCAATGCACTCGACCCAGCTGTCTGCAGAGTTGAACCTTGCTAACTGTCTCAAAAGAGAAGGCAAGCATCAGGGAAACTGTCACAAAGTTAATTGCATTTGTTCACCATTTTAGTATGGAATTGTTTTAATTCAAAAGAGTGTTGTTCACACACACTATACAAGACTTACTGCTCCTAGTACTTGTAGATAACTCCAGCCAATTGCATTATTGTGTATGTTCTACAAAGTTTCTACTGAATCTTAGTAAATAAAAGGATGCTTGCATTATGTGGTTATACTAGCCTTGGGGAGTAGAAGATTCCATTTTGATTATGGCAAAAAATGTATCTCAGTTTTCCACAAATTTTGAACAAGTTATCACTCCCTGTGACATCACTTTTTCTACAGGCCATGGTGTTATTCGCTGACCCCAACCACTTCCTGACGGAGCTTTACCCCACCTTCTCCAGTCTGTGTAATGACCCTGAGATCACGGTGCGACGCACAATGGCCGAGGGCTTCCACGAGGTAAGGTGGCTGCTGTTTGGACACTGGCTTATTCTGTTCTGTCAATAAAATACATAAAGAATGTCCATAACTCTGATAGACTGCCAATGTGATTTGTGTCATTACTTAGTTTTGTAAAAAAAAACTCCCCTTGTGACAGGGGGAATGGAAGTGTGTTGTGTGTTGTGTGCAACAGAGAGGGACAGAGAGGGGCTATTGAATGTACAGTGGGTATCATAAGTCCCCCCCCCCCCCTTGGTTTTTTTCAGAATTTGTTGTTACAAAGTGGGATTGAAATAGATTGAATTTTGATTTTTTTTTTTGTCATTGATCTACACAAAATAATCGAATTACTAACAATTTAATAACTAAAATATAGATGTCACTTAAGTATCCAACCCTTTTCTTTAGGCTTAACAAATCGCACAGTAAGTTACATGGACTCACGCTGTGTGAAATAATAGGGATTGACATTATTTTTGAATGACTAACTCTTCCTCTGCCACCCCCATACTTACAACATCAGTAAGGTCCCTCAGTCAAGTATTGAATTTCAAGCACCGTTTCAACTATAAAGACCAGGTAGCTTATCAAAACCCTAATTAAGAAGGGCAGTGATTAGTTGATTGGGAACCATAACAAATCAGACATTGAATATCTCTTTAAGCATGGTTAAGTTAAGACAAAGATACAGTTGACCTTCTGAACTGAGCTGCTGGACAGGAAGGAAACTGCTCAGGGTCCCATGGTTGACAGTGCATCTCAGAGCAAAAACTAAGCCATGAGGTTGAAGGAATTGTCCGTTGAGCTCCAAGACAGGATTGTGTCGAGGCACAGATCTGGGGAAGGGTACCAAAAAAATGTCTGCACCATTGAAGGTCCCCAAGAACACAGCTGGCTGCCTGGCCAAACTGAGCAATCGTGGGGAGAAAGGCCTTGGTCAGAGAGGTGACCAAGAACCGACAGAGCTCTAGAGTTATTCTGTGGAGATGGGAGAACCTTCAAGAAAGACAACCGTCTTTGCAACACTCCACCAATCTGGCTACTCTATGGCCACACCTCAGTAAAAGGCAAATGACAGCGCGCTTGGAGTTTGCCAAAAGGCAACTAAAGGACTCTCAGACCTTAAGAAACAAGATTCTCTGGTCTGATGAAACCCAGATTGAACACCTTGACTGAATGCCAAGCGCCACGTCTGGAGGAAACCTGGCACTATCTCTACGGTGAAGCAGTGGTGGCAGCATCATGCTGTGTGGATGTTATTTTAGAGCCAGAGACTGGGAGACTAGTCAGGATCGAGGGAAAGATGAACGGATTAAAGTACAGAGAGATCCTTGATGAAAACAGGCTCTAGAGTGCTCAGGACCTCAGACTGTGACGAAGGTTCCCCTTTCCAACAGGACAACGACCCTAAGTACACAGCCAAGACAACGCAAGAGTGGCTTTGGGACAGGTTTCTTTCTGAATGTCCTTGAGTGGCCCAGCCAGAGTCCGGACTTGAGCCCGATCGAACATCTCTGAAGAGACCTGAAAATAGCTGTGAAGTGACGCTACCATCCAACTTGACAGAGCTTGAGAGTATCTACAGAGAAGAATGGGAGACACTCCTCCAGTACAGGTATGCCAAGCTTGTAGCGTCATACCCAAGAAGAATCGCGGCTGTAATCGCAACAAATTACTTAGTAAAGGGTCTGAATACTTAGGTAAATGTAATATTTTAGTTTAATTAAATTAGCAAACCTGTTTTTGCTTTGTCATTATTGGGTATTGTGTAGATTTAAATCAATTTCAGAAATAAGGCTGTAATGTAACAAAATGTGTAAAATCTCAACGGTCTGAATACTTTCCCGAATGCACCGGAATTACCTAAATGACAGTGAAAAGAATACAAATATATGGGATAAAATATTCCAAAACATGCAACAAAGCACTAAAGTAATACTGCAAAAAAAAACACAGCACTGCTCAGATCCAGATGCAGACACAGGAGGCGAATAGTGCGAGTCTCAGAATTGATTTCAGTAAAAACAGGCAGGCAATCGGAAGTCAAGGCAGGCAAAGAGTTATAATCCAAATCAGAGTCAGGCAGGTATAGGACAGCAGGCAGGTACAGGGTAAGGACAGGCAGAAAATGTCAGAACCGGGAAGACTAGAAAAATCTAAAACTAGAGCTCGGGAAACACAGGAGCACGCTGGTAGGACTTGACGGGACAAGACAAACTAGCAACAAACAAACAGCAGACAAAGGGCTGTGAGACGGGTTTGGAAACAGGAGACAAAGGACTGTGAGACAGGGGTTTAATTCTAGATACATGGGAAGTGGGATGTATTCGGAGGGTGTGGGGCAACAGAAGGCGAACAGTAGAGGGGCTAAGGACCTTAGATGGGGAAAGGGCCGATAGAACAGGGGGGAAAGTTTGTGGTACTCCATCCGGAGGGGCAGATCCCGATTGGAAAGCCATACCTTCTGCCCAAGACAGTAGCGGGGAGCAGGGTTCTGGTGGCGGTCCGCCTGTCATCGATACCTGGAGGTGATCTTGAGAAAGGCGGCCTGGGCTCTCTTTCAGGTACGGCGACAGAGACGGACAAACATCTGGGCAGAAGGTATGGTGACCTCTTCCTCCGGGAAAACCAGGGGCTGATATCCCAGGGAACACTCAAAAGGTGAGAGACCAGTAGCAGAACAGGAAAGGGTGTTGCGGGCATAATCCATCCACATAAATTCCTGGCTCCAGGTGGTGGGATTGGTGGAGATGAGGCAACGAAGAGTCGTCTTCAGGTCCTGATTGGCTCGCTCCGACAACGTTTTTGGTGGCCCACCATGGTTCCTGACGTCTCCGCTTTCATTACCGCCTGCACTGTGTGCGCGCAGAACAAGACTCCAGGGCAAGCTCCTGCTGGCCTCCTTCAACCACTCCCTGTTCCTCACCGGAACCTGGTCCCATATATCCTTGGACTTCGTCACGGGTCTCCCTGTATCAGAGGGCAACACCACCATCCTTACGGTGATGGATAGGTTTTCCAAAGCCGGCCATTTTATCCCCCTTCCTAAATTGCCCTCAGCTAAGGAGACGGTCCAGCTCATAGTGCAGCACGTCTTCCGGATCCATTGACTTCCGGTCGTCATGGTCTCCGATCGCTGTCCTAAGTTCTCATCTCGGTTCTGGAAGGTGTTCTGCATCCTCATTGGGACATCGGCCAGCCTGTCCTCTGGTTTTCATCCCCAGTCTAACGGCCAATTCGTATTATCACGCCTCTGGCTAAGACCCAGATGCAGACACAGGAGATGGATAGTACGAATTTCTGAGTGTATTTCAGTACAAGGGGCAGGCAATCGGTAGGTCAAGACAGGCAAAGAGTCGTTATCCAAATCAGAGTCAGGCAGGTATATCAAATCAAAGTTTATTTGTCACGTGCCCCAAATAGAACAGGTGTGGACCTTACAGTGAAATGCTTACTTACAGGCTCTAACCAATAGTGCGAAAAAAAGGTGTGTGTGTGTGTTTAAAGAAATAAAACAGTAAAAAGACATTTGAAAATAAGAGTAGCAAGGCTATATACAGACACCGGTTAGTCAGGCTTATTGAGGTAGTATGTACTTGTAGGTATGGTTAAAGTGACTATGCATATATGATGAACAGAGAGTAGCAGTAGCATAAAAAGATGGGTTGGCGGGTGGTGGGACACAATGCAGATAGACCGGTTAGCCAATGTGCGGGAGCACTGGTTGGTCGGGCCAATTGAGGTAGTATGTACGTATAGTTGACTATGCATATAAGTGACTATGCATATAAGATAAACAGAGAGTAGCAGCAGTGTAAAAGAGTGGTTGGGAGGGGGCACACAATGCAAATAGTCCGGGTAACCATTTGGTTACCTGTTCAGGAGTCTTATGGCTTTGGGGTAAAAACTGTTGAGAAGCCTTTTTGTCCTAGACTTGGCACTCCGATACCGCTTGCCATGCAGTAGTAGAGAGAACAGTCTATGACTGGGGTGGCTGGGGTCATTGACAATTTTTAGGACCTTCCTCTGGCACTGCCTGGTGTAGAGGTCCTGGATGGCAGACAGCTTTGCCCCAGTGATGTACTGGGCCGTACGCACTACCCTCTGAAGTTCCTTGCGGTCGGAGGCGGAGCAATTGCCGTACCAGGCAGTGATGCAACCGGTCAGGATGCTCTCGCTGTTGCCGCTGTTGAACCTTTTGAGGATCTTAGGACCCGTGCCAAATCCTTTTAGTTTCCTGAGAGAGAATAGGCTTTGTTGTGCCCTCTTCACGACTGTCTTGGTGTGTTTGGACCATTCTAGTTTGTTGTTGATGTGGACACAAAGGAACTTGAAGCTCTCAACCTGCTCCACTACAGCCCCGTCGATGAGAATGGGGGCGTGCTCGGTGCTCCTTTTCCTGTAGTCCACAACCATCTCCTTAGTCTTGGTTACGTTGAGGGATAGGTTGTTATTCTGGCACCACACGGCCACGTCTCTGACCTCCTCCCTATTGGCTGTCTCGTCGTTGTCGGTGATCAGGCCTACCACTGTTGTGTCGTCTACAATCTTAATGATGTGTTGGAGTCGTGCCTGGCCATGCAGTCGTCGGTAAACAGGGAGTTCAGGAGGGGACTGAGCACGCATCCCTGGGGAGCTCCAGTGTTGAGGATCAGCGTGGCAGATGTGTTGCTCCCTACCTTCACCACCTGGGGATGGCCCGTCAGGAAGTCCAGGATCCAGTTGCAGAGGGAGGTGTTTAGTCCCAGGATCCTTAGCTTGGTGATGAGCTTTGAGGGTACTATGCTGTTGAACGCTGAGCTGTAGTCAATGAATAGCATTCTCACATAGGTGTACCTTTTGTCCAGGTGGGAAAGGGCAGTGTGGAGTGGGATTGAGATTGGATCATCTGTGGATCTGTTTAGGCGGTATGCAAATTGGAGTGGGTCTAGGGTTTGTGGGATAATGGTGTTGATGTGAGGCATGACCAGCCTTTCAAAGCACTTCATGGCTATGGACGTGAGTGCTACGGGTCTGTATTCATTTAGGCTGGTTGCGTCTGCCCTGTGGGGTGTTTAGAGAATATTGTGTGAATCCTGTTTATTGTCGAAAAAATCATAGTCTTATCCGAGGTGAGTGATCGCTGTCTTGATATCCAGAAGCTCTTTTCTGCTGTAAGATACGGTTGCAGAAACATTATGTACAAAATAATTTAAAAATATCGCGAAAAACCCCCACATAATAGCACAATTGGTTAGGAGACCGTAAAACGGCAGCCATCTCCTCCGGCGCCATCTTAGTATAGGACGGCAGGCAGGATCAGGGTCAGGACAGGCAGAACGGTCAGAACTGGGAAGACTAGAAAAAGCAAAAACTAGAGCACGGGAACACGCTGGTAGGACTGGAAACAAGACGAACAGACAAACAGAAAAGGCAGGTATAAATACACATGAGGTAATAGAAAACACCTGGTGGGGGTTGGAGACAACCACAAGACAGGTGAAACAGATCAGGGTCTGACAACATCAAAGCAATACACTTTTTGGCCTGAAGTCAAAGCCTTGTAGTACCAGTCAAAAGTTTGGACACACCTACTAATTCCAGGGTTTTTCTTTATTTTTACTATTTTCTACATTGTAGAATAATAGTGAAAACATCAAAACTATGACATAACGCATATGGAATCATGTTGTAACCAAAAAATTGTTAAACAAATCAAAATATATTTTACATGTAAGATTCTTCTTCCACCCTTTGCCCAGCTTTGCGTACTCTTGGCATTCTCTCAACCAGCTTCATCAGGTAGTCACCTGGAATGCATTTCAATTAACAGGTGTTCCTTGTTAAAAGTTTTCTACAATTTAGGTCTGTCCAAACTTTTGACTGGTACTCTATGTTTGGGGCAAATCCAACATAACACATCACTGAGTTAACTGCCTCCTTATTCTCAAGCATGGTGGTGGCTGCATCATGGTATGGATATGCTTGACATTGGATAAAAATGAACAGGATGGAGCTAATCACAGGCAAAATAAAAGAAGAAAAACAGCTTCAGTATGCTTTATACCAGACACTGGGAGAGGAATTCACCTTTCAGCCGGACAATAACCTGCAAAACAAGGCCAAATCTACGCTGGATTTGCTTACCAAGAAGACAGAGACAGAGTGGCTAAGTTACAGTTTTGACTTAAATCAGATTGAAAATCTATGGCATGACATGAAAATTGCTGTCTATCGATGATCCCCAACAACTTGACAAAGCTTGAAGAATTCTCAAAAGACTAATAGGTAAATGTTGCACAATCCATGTGTGCAAAGCTCTTACCTAATAAGACTCACAGCTGTAATCGCTGCAAAAGGTGTTTCTAACATGTATTGACTCAGCGTGGTGAATACTTATCTAATCAAGGTACTGTATAGCAGTGTTTTCTTTAATATTAGTCTGTAAAAAAATATATATTTCTTTCACTTTGACATTACAAAATATTGTCTGTAGATTGCTGATTTTTTAATTTTTTTAATCAATTTTAATACCACTTTGTAACACCATAAAATGTGAAAAAATCCAAGGGGGATAAATACTTATAATGCCCACTGTAAGCTTAAAAAAAAAAAAAAACTTCTACCCTATATACAGTGGGGCAAAAAAGTATTTAGTCAGCCACCAATTGTGCAAGTTCTCCCACTTAAAAAGATGAGAGAGGCCTGTAATTTTCATCATATGTACACTTCAACTATGACAGACAAAATTAGAAAAAAAATCTAGAAAATCACATTGTAGGATTTTTAATGAATTTATTTGCAAATTATGGTGGAAAATAAGTATTTGGTCACCTACAAACAAGCAAGATATCTGGCTCTCACAGACCTGTAACTTTTTCTTTAAGAGGCTCTTCTGTCCTCCACTCGTTACCTGTATTAATGGCACCTGTTCGAACTTGTTATCAGTATAAAAGACACATATCCACAACCTCAAACAGTCACACTCCAAACTCCACTATGGCCAAGACCAAAGAGCTGTCAAAGGACACCAGAAACAAAATTGTAGACCTGCACCAGGCTGGGAAGACTGAATCTGCAATAGGTAAGCAACTTGGTTTGAAAAAATCAACTGTGGGAGCAATTATTAGGAAATGGAAGACATACAAGACCACTGTTAATCTCCCTCAATCTGGGGCTCCACGCAAGATCTCATCCCGTGGGGTCAAAATGATCACAAGAACGGTGAGCAAAAATTCCAGAACCACATGGGGGGACCTAGTGAAGGACCTGCAGAGAGCTGGGACCAAAGTAACAAAGCCTACCATCAGTAACACACTACGCCACCAGGGACTCAAATCCTGCAGTGCCAGACGTGTCCCCCTGCTTAAGCCAGTACATGTCCAGGCCCGTCTGAAGTTTGCTAGAGAGCATTTGGATGATCCAGAAGAAGATTGGGAGAATGTCATATGGTCAGATGAAACCAAAATATCACTTTTTGGTAAAAACTCAACTCGTCGTGTTTGGAGGACAAAGAATGCTGAGTTGCATCCAAAGAACACCATACCTACTGTGAAGCATGGGGGTGGAAACATCATGCTTTGGGGCTGTTTTTCTGCAAAGGGACCAGGACGACTGATCCGTGTAAAGGAAAGAATGAATGGGGCCATTTATCGTGAGATTTTGAGTGAAAACCTCCTTCCATCAGCAAGGGCATTGAAGATGAAACGTGGCTGGGTCTTTCAGCATGACAATGATCCCAAACACACCGCCCGGGCAACGAAGGAATGGCTTCGTAAGAAGCATTTCAAGGTCCTGGAGTGGCCTAGCCAGTCTCCAGATCTCAACCCCATAGAAAATCTTTGGAGGGAGTTGAAAGTCAGTGTTGCCCAGCAACAGCCCCAAAACATCACTGCTCTAGAGGAGATCTGCATGGAGGAATGGGCCAAAATACCAGCAACAGTGTGTGAAAGCCTTGTAAAGACTTACAGAAAACGTTTCACCTCTGTCATTGCCAACAAAGGGTATATAACACATTATTGAGATAAACTTTTGTTATTGACCAAATACTTATTTTCCACCATAATTTGCAAATAAATTCATAAAAAATCCTACAATGTGATTTTCTGGATTTGTTTTCCTCATTTTGTCTGTCATAGTTGAAGTGTACCTATGATGAAAATTACAGGCCTCTCATCTTTTTAAGTGGGAGAACTTGCACAATTGGTGGCTGACTAAATACTTTTTTGCCCCACTGTATCTATGGGTAACAGGGTTGACGTGTTACGCTCAAATTTTTTCAACACAAAATACCTGAAAATGGACAAAAAGAGTAGGACCAGCTCACCTGCATGATTTGACTATAAGATGGTCAATGCAGTGAAAATTGTTTTTTTTTAAGCCTTTGTGTCTTAGCCAATCCATGGCAAGGACAAAAAGACCCACCAATGCCTTGCGGCTGAACAAACATACCAAATTTGATAGCATGTTTCTTGAGTTATATTAGCTACAAATATTATGTATGTCCCAGATCCTCATCCAAAAGTAATTTCTGTGTGCTACATTTCAGAGCAATTCAAAATGTGATAGATCACACTGACAGAACCCGATGGAGTTTGACAGCCTGAATTCCAATTTGATGTAGTCTGAATCGATTAGTCTAATTACCTGAAATAGAAATGGATTTGACCTCAAAATCTGGTTGTGTATGCCAACACATAACGTCACAATTTCTCTTCTCCCCTCTTCTTCCCTATGATCGCTCAGATTGTCAAGCTGTTGGGCCCCAATGTCCACTTCATTCACAAGGAGCTGGTTGTGTTACTGCAGGACGACTCACTTGAGGTGAGACACGCAGAAGACTCATTTTGTTTAAAGTATGTTTGAAATATGTAGTAAACTAGAAAAGTGCTGGCTAGCTTGTATTAAGGTATTTATGGTTGTGAAATAAGTTATGGTATTGGTAGTGACTTCAGTAGTAATGGTAGTGACTGGTTATAGTGTAAAAAGTAGGTACATGGACAGATTGATTGATAGAACGATGGATAGGATAGCAAGGACATGTGAAATTTGATTTTCTGTCTAGATTGAACGGTTCAAGAGATACTTGTTATTGTTGGTGGGTTATTATATGCTCATTTATGATCAAACAAATCATCTGAACGGAGCTATGTAATTTACACTAGAGGGGTTTTAATATATATTTATTTTTTAAATGTGTTATTTTATTATTATTTTGTATAAAAAATGTTTACCCCTTTTTCTCCCCAATTTCGTGGTATCCAATTGGTAGTTTACAGTCTTGTCCCATTGCTGCAACACCCGTACTGACTCGGGAGAGGCGAAGGTTGAGAGCCACACAACCCAGCCAAGCCGCGCTGCTTGTTGACACAATGCCGCTTAACCCGGAAGCATTGTCAGAGGAAACACAGTACACCTGGCGACCGTGTCAGCGTGCATTGCGCCAGACCAGCCACAGGATTCGCTAGTGCGCGATGCAACAAGAACATCCCTGCCGGCCAAACCCTCCCCTAACCCGGACGACGCTGGGCCAATTGTGCGCCGCCCAATAGGTCTCCCGGTCGGGGCCGGCTGCGACAGAGCGTGGACTCGAACCAGGATCTCTAGTGGCACAGCTAGCACTGCGATGCCGTGCCTTAGACCACTGCGCATTACTGCACTAGCATCGAATAGTCCCCGCGATATGCACATTTTTAGAGAAGTCAGGAACCAATATACACAGGCAGTTAGGAAAGCAAAGGCTAGCTTTTTCAAACAGAAATTTTCATCCTGTACTTCTAAATCCCAAAAGTTTTGAGACACTATAAAGTCCATGGAGAATAAGAGCACCTCCTCCCAGCTGCCCACTGTACTGAGGCTAGGAAACAATGTCACCACCGATAAATCCACGATAATCGAGAATTTCAATAAGCATTTCTCTAAGGCCGGCCATGCTTTCCACCTGGCTACCCCAACCCCAGCAGCAACTCGCCCAAGCTCCCCCCGCTTCTCCTTCACCCAAATCCAGACAGCTGATGTTCTGATAGAGCTGCAAAATCTGGATCCCTACAAATCAGTTGGGCTATACAATCTGGACCCTCTCTTCTTAAATTATCCTCCGCCTTGTTGCAACCCCTATTACTAGTCTGTTCAACCTCTCTTTCGTATCATTTGAGATTACTAAAGATTGGAAAGCGGCCGTGGTCATCCCCCTCTTCAAAGGGGGAGACACTCTATACCCAAATTGTTACAGACCTATATCCAACCTGCCCTGCCTTTCTAAAGTCTTGGAAAACCAAGTTAACAAACCGATCACCAACCATTTCGAATCACACTGTACCTTCTTGCTATGCAATCCGGTTTCCTAGCTGGTCATGGGTGCACTTCAGCCACGCTCAAGGTCCTATCGTAACCTCCATCGATAAAGACAGTACTGTGCAGCCGTCTTCATCGACCTGGCCGAGGCTTTCGACTCTGTCAATCACGTATTCTTAACGGCAGACTCAACAGCCTTGGTTTCTGTAATGACTGCCTCGCCTGGTTCACTAACTACTTCTCTGATAGAGTTCAATGTCAAATCGGAGGGCCTGTTATCCGGACTACTGGAAGTCTTTATGTGGGTGCCACAGGGTTTAATTCTCGGGCCGACTCTTGTCTCTGAATATATCAATGATGTCGCTTTTGCTGCGGGTGATTCTTTGATCCACCTCTACGCAGACGACACCATTCTGTATACTTCTGGCCCTTCTTTGGACACTGTGTTAACAAACCTACAAACGAGCTTCAATGCCATACAACACGCCTTCCGTGGCCTCCAACTGCTCTTATATGCAAGTAAGACGAAATGCATGCCCTTCAACTGATCGCTGCCCACACCCGCCCGCCCGACTAGCATCACTACTCTGGACGGTTCTGACTTAGTGTGGACAACTACAAATATCTAGGTGTCTGGCTAGACTGTAAACTCTTCTTCCAGACTCGTATTAAGCATATCCAATCCAAAATTAAATCTAGAAATGGCTTCCTATTTCACAACAAATCCTCCTTCACTCATGCTGCCTAACATACCCTCGTAAAACTGACTATCCTACCGATCCTTGACTTCGGCGATGTCATTTACAAAATATCCTCCAACACTCTACTCAACAAATTGGATGAAGTCTATCACAGTGCCATCCGTTTTGTCACCAAAGCCCCATATACTACCCACCACTGCGACCTGTATGCTCTCGTTGGCTGGTCCTCGCTTCATATTTGTCGCCAAACCCACTGGCTCCAGGTCATCTATAAGTCTTTGCTAGGTAAAGCTCCGCCTTATCTCAGCTCACTGGTCACCATAGCAACACCCACCCGTAGCACGCGCTCCAGCAGGTATATTTCACAACACCCCCTTTGGCCGCCTTTCTTTCCAGTTCTCTGCTGACAATGACTGGGACGAATTTCAAAAATCACTGAAGTTGGAGACTTAAATCTCCCTCACTAACTTTAAGCATCAGCTATCAGAGCAGCTTACCGATCGCTGCAGCTGTACACAACCCATCTGTAAATAGCCCATCCAACCTACTACCTACCTCATTCCATATTTGTTTTTGTTTGGCACACCAGTATTTCTACATGCACATCCTCATCTGCACGTCTCCAGTGTTAATTTCTAAATTGTAATTACTTTGTCACTATGGCCTATTTATTGCCTTACCTCCTTACTTCATTTGCACACACTATATACAGATTTTTCTATTGTGTTATTAACTGTATGTTTTTTTATCCCATGTGTAACTCTGGGTTGTTTATGTGGCACTGCTTTTGCTTTATCTTGGCCATGTTGCAGTTGTAAATGAGAACTTGTTCTCAACTGGCCTATCTGGTTAAATAAAGGTGAAATAAAAAAAATAAACCTCTGGAGGCTACACTAGAGTAGATTTGAAGTCGGTTCCGTGTTTGTAGCTCAAAGTGTCTAGAACCCCATTGAAAGTAATTGGAACCCAAGTTAATTTATGCAAATGTATGCAAACCTAAATATCACTTTAAGGTAATGGTTATGAATCTTTAAAGTGTTTATATCATCCTGAAGTTAGTTTGGTGTTTCTATCTTAAATGGTTAGAAAGCAGTATTTTGAACATGTTAATTGAACCAATGTTAATTATGCACATTTAAAACCAATATCAAATCAAATCAAATTTTATTGGTCATGAACACATATTTAGCAGATCTTATTGTGGGCGTAGCAAAATGCTTGTGTTCCTAGCTCCAACAGTGCAGTAGTATCTAACAATTCACAACAATACACACAAATCTGAAAGTAAAATAATGTAATAAAGAAATATAACTATTAAGACGAGCAATGTCGGACTGGCATTGACTAAAATACAGTAGAATAGAATACAGCATATAAATATGAAATTAGTAAAGCAGTATGTAAACATTATTAAAGTGACTAGTGTTTCATAATTACACTGACCAGTGATCCCATGTCTATGTACAGTTGAAGTCAGAAGTTTACATACACCTTAGCCAAATACATTTAAACTCAGTTTTTCACAATTCCTAACATTTAATCCTAGTAAAAATTCCCTGTCTTAGGTCAGTTAGGATCACCACTTTATTTAAAAAAATGTGAAATGTCAGAATAATAGTAGAGTGATTTATTTCAGCTTTTATTTATTTCATCACATTCCTAGTAGGTCAGAAGGTCACATACACTCAATTAGTATTTGGTAAAATTGCCTTTCAATTGTTTAACTTGGGTCAAATGTTTCGGGTAGCCTTCCATAAGCTTCCCACAATAAGTTGGGTGAATTTTGGCCCATTCCTCCTGACAGAGCTGGTGTAACTGAATCAGGTTTGTAGGCCTCCTTGCTCACACATGCTTTTTCAGTTCTGCCCACAAATTTTCTATAGGATTGAGGTCGGGGCTTTTAATGGCCACTCCAACACCTTGACTTTGTTGTCCGTAAGTCATTTTTCCACAACTTTGGAAGTATGCTTGGGGTCATTGTCCATTTGGAAGACCATTTGCTGCCAAACTTTAACTTCCTGACTGGTGTCTTGAGATGTTGCTTGAATATATCCACATAATTGACCTTCCTCATGATGCCGACTATTTTGTGAAGTGCACAAGTCCCTCCAGCAGCAAAGCACCCCCACAACATCATGCTGCCACCCCTATACTTCACGGTTGGGATGGTGTTCTTCAGCTTCCAAGCCTACCTCTTTTTCCTCCAAATATAACAATGGTCATTATGGCCAAACAGTTCCAGATTACATTTTTCCAAAAAGTACGATCTTTGTCCCCATGTGCAGTTGCAAACCGTAGTCTGGCTTTTTTATGTCACTTTTGGAGCAGTGGCTTCTTCCTTGCTGAACAGCCTTTCAGGTTACGTTGATATAGGACTCGTTTTACTGTGGATATGGATACTTTTGTACCTGTTTCCTCCATCTTCACAGGGTCCTTTGCCATTGTTCTGGGATTGATTCGCACTTTTCGCACCAAAGGTCGTTCATCTCTAGGAGACAGAACGCGTCTCCTTCCTGAGTGGTATGATGGCTGCGTAGTGTTTATACTTGCGTACTATTGTTTGTACAGATGAACATGGTACTTTCAGGCGTTTGGAAATTGCTCCCAAGGATGAACCAAAGTTGTGGAGGTCTAAAAGAAATTCTGAGGTCTTGGCTGATTTATTTTGATTTTCCCATGATGTCAAGCAAAGAGGCACTGAGTTTGAAGGTAGGCCTTGAAATACATCCACAGGTACACCTCCAATTGACTCTAATGATGTCAATTAGCTTATCAGAAGCTTCTAAAGCCATGACATAATTTTCTGGAATTTTCCAATCTGTTTAAAGGCACAGTCAACTTAGTGGATGTAAACTTCTGACACACTGGAATTGTGATACAGTGAATTATAAGTTAAATAATCTGTCTGTTAACAATTGTTGGAAAAATTACTTGTCATGCACAAAGTAGATGTCCTAACCGACTTGCCAAAACTGCCGTTTGTTAACAAGAAATTTGTGGAGTGGTTGAAAAACTAGTTTTAATGACTCCAACCTAAGTGTATGTAAACTTCCGACTTGAACTGTATATAGGGCAGCAGCCTTTGAGGTGCAGGGTTGAATACCCGGGTGGTAGCCAGCTAGTGATGGCCGTTTAACAGTCTGATGGCCTTGAGAAGAAGCTGTTTTTCAGTCTCTCGGTCTCAGCTTTGATGCACCTGTACTGATCACGCCTTCAGGATGGCAGCGGGGTGAACAGGCCGTGGCTCAGGTGATTGACATCCTTGATGATCTTTTTGGCCTTTCTGTGACATCGGGTGCTGTAGGTGTCCTGGAGGGCAGGCAGTGTGCCCACTGTGATGCGTTGGGCAGACCGCACCACCCTCTGGGGAGCCCTGTGGTTGCAGGCTGTGCAGTTGCTGTACCAGGCGTTGTTACAGCCCTACAGGATGCTCTCAATTGCACATCTGTAAAAAAAAAAAAATGAGGATCTTAGGGGCCAAGACAAATTTCTTTATTCTGAGGTTGAAGAGGCGCTGTTGCGCCTTCTTCATCACACTGTATGTGTGGGTGGACTATTCCAGATTGTCAGTGATGTGTATGCCGAGGAGCTTTTCATCTTCTCCACTGCAGTCCCGTCGATGTGGATAGGGGTGTGCTCCCTCTGCTGTTTCCTGAAGTCCACGCTGTTTCCTGAAGTCCTTTGTTTTGTTGACATTGGGTGAGAGGTCATTTTCCTGGCACCACTCCGCCAGGGCCCTCACCTCCTCCCTGTAGGCTGTCTCATCATTGTTGGTAATCAAGCCTGCTACTTTTGTGTCATCTGCAAACTTGATTATTGAGTTTTAGGCATGCTTGGCCACACAGTCATGGGTGAACAGGGAGTACAGGAGGGGGCTGAGCATGCACCCTTGTGGGGCCCCTGTGTTGAGGATCAGCGATGTGGAGGTCTTGTTTCCTACCTTCACCACCCGGGGGCCGGCTCGTCAGAAAGTCCAGGACCCATTTGCACAGGGCAGGGTTCAGACCCAGGGCCCCAAGCTTAAGGATGAGCTTGGAGAGTACTATGGTGTTGAATGCTGAGCTATAGTCAATGAACAGCATTCTTACATAGGTATTCCTCTTGTCCAGATGGGATAGGGCAGTGTGCAGTGCGATGGCGATTGCATTGTCTGTTGATCTATTGGTGCGGTATGCAAATTGAATTCGATCTAGGGTGTCAAGTAAGGTAGAGGTGATATGATCCTTAACTAGTCTCTCAAAGCACTTCATGATGACAGAAGTGAGTGCTACAGGACGATAGTCATTTAGTTCAGTTACCTTTGCTTTCCTTGGTACATGAACAATGGTGGACATCTTGAAGCAAGTGGGGACAGCAGACTGGGATAGGGAGAGATTGAATATGTCCGTAAACACTCCAGCCAACTGGTCTGCGCATGCTCTGAGGACGCGGCTAGAGATGCCTTCAGGGCTGGCAGCCTTGCGATGGTTAATACGCTTCAATGTTGTTATCAAGTCAGCTACGGAGAACGAGACCCTACAGTCCTTGGGAGCAGGCCACATCGGTGGCACTGTGTTATCCTCAAAGCGGGCGAACAAGGTGTACAGTGCCTTGTGAAAGTATTCGGCCCCCTTGAACTTTGCGACCTTTTGCCACATTTCAGGCTTCAAACATAAAGATATAAAACTGTATTTTTTTGTGAAGAATCAACAACAAGTGGGACACAATCATGAAGTGGAACGAGATTTATTGGATATTTCAAACTTTTTTAACAAATCAAAACCTGAAAAATTGGGCGTGCAAAATTATTCAGCCCCTTTACTTTCAGTGCAGCAAACTCTCTCCAGAAGTTCAGTGAGGATCTCTGAATGATCCAATGTTGACCTAAATGACTAATGATGATAAATACAATCCACCTGTGTGTAATCAAGTCTCCGTATAAATGCACCTGCACTGTGATAGTCTCAGAGGTCCGTTAAAAGTGCAGAGAGCATCATGAAGAACAAGGAACACACCAGGGAGGTCCGAGATACTGTTGTGAAGAAGTTTAAACCCAGATTTGGATACAAAAAGATTTCCCAAGCTTTAACATCCCAAGGAGCACTGTGCAAGCGATAATATTGAAATGGAAGGAGTATCAGACCACTGCAAATCTACCAAGACCTGGCCGTCCCTCTAAACTTTCAGCTCATACAAGGAGAAGACTGATCAGAGATGCAGCCAAGAGGCCCATGATCACTCTGGATGAACTGCAGAGATCTACAGCTGAGGTGGGAGACTCTGTCCATAGGACAACAATCAGTCGTATATTGCACAAATCTGGCCTTTATGGAAGAGTGGCAAGAAGAAAGCCATTTCTTAAAGATATCCATAAAAAGTGTTGTTTAAAGTTTGCCACAAGCCACCTGGGAGACACACCAAACATGTGGAAGAAGGTGCTCTGGTCAGATGAAACCAAAATTTAACTTTTTGGCAACAATGCAAAACGTTATGTTTGCGTAAAAGCAACACAGCTGAACACACCATCCCCACTGTCAAACATGGTGGTGGCAGCATCATGGTTTGGGCCTGCTTTTCTTCAGCAGGGACAGGGAAGATGGTTAAAATTGATGGGAAGATGGATGGAGCCAAATACAGGACCATTCTGGAAGAAAACCTGATGGAGTCTGCAAAAGACCTGAGACTGGGACGGAGATTTGTCTTCCAACAAGACAATGATCCAAAACATAAAGCAAAATCTACAATGGAATGGTTCAAAAATAAACATATCCAGGTGTTAGAATGGCCAAGTCAAAGTCCAGACCTGAATCCAATCGAGAATCTGTGGAAAGAACTGAAAACTGCTGTTCACACATGCTCTCCATCCAACCTCACTGAGCTCGAGCTGTTTTGCAAGGAGGAATGGGAAAAAAATTCAGTCTCTCGATGTGCAAAACTGATAGAGACATACCCCAAGCGACTTACAGCTGTAATCGCAGCAAAAGGTGGCGCTACAAAGTATTAACTTAAGGGGGCTGAATAATTTTGCACGCCCAATTTTTCAGTTTTTGATTTGTTAAAAACGTTTGAAATATCCAATAAATGTCGTTCCACTTCATGATTGTGTCCCACTTGTTGTTGATTATTCACAAAAAAATACAGTTTTATATATTTGTGTTTGAAGCCTGAAATGTGGCAAAAGGTCGCAAAGTTCAAGGGGGCCGAATACTTTCGCAAGGCACTGTATATCTTTTCCTGGAGACGACTTTGGTGTCCGTGACTTGTCTTGTTTTCCCTTTGTAATCCGTGATTGTCTGTAGCCCCTGCCAAATACGTATTGTGTCTGAGCCATTGAATTGCGACTCCACTGTCTCTGTACCTACGTTTTGCCTGTTTGATTGCCTTACGGAGGGAACAACTACACTGTTTGTATTCAACCATATTCCCAGTCACCTTGCCATGGTTAAATGCGTGGTTCGCGCTTTCAGTTTTGCACAAATGCTGCCATCTATCCACGGTTTCTGCTTTGGGTAGGTTTTAATAGTCACAGTGGTAACAACATCCCCTATACATTTCCTGATGAACTCAGTCACCCTGCCCGTGTATACGTCAATGTTTTTCTCAGAGGCTACACAGAACATATCCCAGTCCGCATGATGAAAACAATCTTGAAGCATGGATTCCGATTGGTCAGACAAGTGTTGAGTAGACCGTAGCACGTGTACTTCCTGTTTGAATTTCTGACTATAGGAAGGGAGGAGGAAAATGTAGTCTTGATCTGATTTGCCGAAGGGAGGGTATGGGAGGGCCATGTAGGCATCCCGGAAGGGGGAGTAACAGTGGTCCAGCGTTTTTGCAGCGCGGGTACTACAGTCAATGTGTTGAAAGAACTTCGGTTGCATTTGCTTCGTTTAAACCCCCAGCTACAATAAATGCCGCCTCAGGGTGTATGGTTTCCAGTTTGCACAAAGTCCAGTGTAGTTCAGTCATGGAATTGGCTTGAGGGGGAATATACATGGCTGTGACTATAACCGAAGATAATTCTCTTGGAAGGTAATACGGTCGGCATTTGATTATGACAATTATGAAGACCATGATGTTAACGATGATGATGATTATGAAGATGACAACAACAATCATGATAGTGATGATGATGTTTTTATTCTGTGCAGGTATTAGATGCATTGCTAAGCCACCTTCAGGAGACTCTGGAGTTGGCCACATCGAGAGGAGAAGGGCCAGGACCTGAGAGCAAGGTACGTACCCCCGTCTATGGTCTACTGCTCTGGGCCTGTACCCACAAAATTTCTCAGAGTAGGAATGCTGATCTTGGATCTGTCCATATAATCTTATCATGATTTAAACTGATCCTAGATCAGCTCTCCTACTCTGAGCGGCTTTGTGGATACTTACCCAGGTCTAGTAGTCTTTGTAAATGAGCTAACCCCCTCTGTTGGTTGATTCTGTGTGGTGCAGCTATCATATATAAAGCTATATGCATGCACATGATTGAATGCTCCCAGTCTTATTCAACGTGTGTGGGTACCTATGTTTCAGACATTTTGAACCCTGAACCTACTAATTGTGCATACACTACTGTTTATCTCATAAAATCAGTTTTTGCACTACTTAAAAAAATAATAATAACCTATGTCCCACTCCTCTCATACTCTCTCTAATGTTTCACTCTGTGTTGTTTCGTTCGTTTTATCTTTCCTCTCTTTGTCATCTTCTCACTCTGGCGATGTTTCTGTATCTCAATCTTTTTTTTGGTTTTTTCTTATCTCTGTGCCCCCTCTCTCCCCCCTGCCCCCTCTCTACTCATTATTGTATTTCTCCACCCTCTGTCTCTGTCTGTACCTCTCTCACCATATTATTTTTTAACTCTTACCTACACACTTCCATCTCTTTCTCTCCCTCCTTCTCCCTTTGTCTACCCCACCTCCTCAATGCCTTTTTTCTCTCCTTCCACTCAACCTCACCCTTCTTTCTTATACACTTTGTGCCTCCCCCTTCCTCCATGCCCGTCTTCATTTCTCTCTCCCACCGGTCTCCCCTCCCTCCCGATGGTGGGTCCAGCAGCTGATTGTCCCCGAGCTGGTCCCGGCGCTGGCAGCGGCCGAGCAGAAGGCTGCCTTGTCGCTCCGCTGGCGGGTGCATGAGAGACTGCTGCAACGCTATGCCTGCCTGCCCCGTGTTGTTTCCGCCGACCAGATCTACTTCCGCTTCCTGCAGAGGATGTTCGCCATCGTCACCACCAACGTGAGACTAGTATACATAGGGAGAATCTAAATGGACAAACTCACTTTGAATTACGTAATTGATTATAGTTAGGGTTTGGTTTAATCTCAGGGTTAGGGTTACAGTTATGGCTGCCATGCCAGTCACATATTTTATACATATTGTAGCTACACACATACGTTGATGAACTAGCCTGAGACCTGAGTAACCTTGCCTAAGACTTGTGTTAGCTCCCTGAGCCAATGCCTAATCTTCAGCTCAATGACCTTACACATTCTTGCATTGTACAGTGTACGACCCAGGTACATTCTATTCTGACATCAATTCCCAATGAAAAACACAATGTTGTTTCAATGTTTCATTGTTAAACGATGTGTTCATCTCTGGTATTAGATGAGTTGATGTAGGATAGAACTTTATTCAACTATCCCACAAGAGATAGAAAAGATAGAAACTATAAAATGGAAATCCTACATTGTGTTAACAGCAGGCTGAGGATATATCTCAAGTGGCACCCTATTCCCTTCATAGTGCACTGCACTATCAAAGGAATCGGCTGCCATTTGGGACAAACACTCTGTCTCTGCTCACTGAGTGTGTCTACTCCGTGTTGTTGCCAGAACGTTCTCCCAGTCCAGAGAGAGGCGGCCAGGACGCTGTGTATGTTCCTACGCTACAACCGCAAGCAGGAGCAGCGGCAAGAGATCATCGGCAAAGTGCTGCAAGGTGTGTGTCTGTCTGTCTGTCAATAAGTCTGTCTGTCTAGTGTCTCTGTCTGTCTATACATCTATCTATTTTGTTTGCCGACAAGGTTGACAAAAATAAACAATACAATGCAGACATCTATACGGAAAAAGTGTTGTCACAGGTGCCAGTACAACCTGTGCCATGATAGATTTGCTAAGCAAATGGCTCCCAATTCCTCAACGGTGTTACCTAGAATAAAATAAATTACTCCTAATGTTTTGCGCAAATGTGTTAGTTTGTGTGACTTTTGTAATGTAATGTAATGTATATCCTGCCTTCTCCCCCTTCCCTCCCCCTCGTTTCCAGAGCTTGCTCAGGGCAGAAGTTACTGGAACAGGCTTCGCTACCTGGACCTGTGTGAGATTGCCATGGAGCTCTTCTCAAAGGCCTACTTCTGCAAACACTTCCTCATCCAGGCTCTGGAGCTGGTTAATGACCCTGTAGCCAACGTCAGGTACTGGATTCAGTAATTAATAAGTTACTTAAAAGGACAAGCAGGGATTCAAACGACAAACGTCTGTCCCACCACTTTTTTTGGTGAACATCTGAAGAATGGGCATGGAGAAAAGTAATACTCTCAAATTCATATACGGAGTTATGGATTCATGGACGTCATCCATTTAACCATGTTTTGAGGCTATACCGGATTTGTTTAGAATTAAATTGTTCACAAATAATGGAGTGAAACATGTTTATATTTTGGGTTCCGTTGGGGTACGACAGTTGAACTAAGCCCATGAGTAATTTATAAGTTACTGTATATTCTTCAAGAGTAAATGGCTACATATGATTAATTTAAAAGTCAAAACCAATCCCAGATTGCTCCTTTAATTCCATAATTAGATTTTTTGAGTGCTTTTCTAGATGCTTTACTTCATATGGAGACACCTCATCCATCATCAATGGCATCCATTTCTTGGCAGCCATTTCTTGTACAAGCTCACCACACATCCGCTTGTACATTTGCTCTCGTGGTGGGACATCTAACTTTGTGTGCTGTTGTAGGCAATGGATGAAAGATGATCTTAGTACTATGGAGCTTTAGAGAAATTCATCCTCTGAGTATGCCATGTATATTGGCCATGGTCATGTTCAGTAAGCACTCCCTTGCAAAACGTTTTGCAACAGAAAATGAAAATCTACATTCTTATTGGACACACTCAGGTTGTGCCCTCCCTGTTATAATTGTTTTTCCTGTTTTGTGCCAAATAAACATGACCCAGGTATAAGCTGTGCCACATGCTGCCCCAGCTGAGGTCCACCATCAGGCTGCCTGCAGACAAACACCTCCTGCAACAGCTGGAGTTCTGCGTCCGCAAGCTACTCTGTCGGGAGAAGGACAAGGATGTGGTGGCCACCGTCCGCAAGGTGAGGGAGGGAGGGGTGGATGATATTACTGAGTACTATTTCAATTTGGGTCACTTAGAAATGTCCTTGTTTTTTAAAGAAAAGCAAATTTTTTGTCCATTAAAATAACATCAAATTGATCAGAAATACAGTGTAGACATTGTTAATGTTGTAAATGACCATTGTAGCTGAAAACATCAGATTTTTTTATGGAATACAGTGGGGCAAAAAAGTATTTAGTCAGCCACCAATTGTACAAGTTCTCCCACTTAAAAAGATGAGAGAGGCCTATTTTCATCATATGTACACTTCAACTATGACAGACAAAATTAGAAAAAAAATCCAGAAAATCACATTGTAGGATTTTTAATGAATTTATTTGGAAATTATGGTGGAAAATAAGTATTTGGTCACCTACAAACAAGCAAGATTTCTGGCTCTCACAGACCTGTAACTTCTTCTTTAAGAGGCCTCTGTCCTCCACTCGTTACCTGTATTAATGGCACCTGTTTGAATTTGTTATCAGTATAAAAGACACCTGTCCACAACCTCAAACAGTCACACTCCAAACTCCACTATGGCCAAGACCAAAGAGCTGTCAAAGGACACCAGAAACACAATTTTAGACCTGCACCAGGCTTGGAAGACTGAATCTGCAATAGGTAAGCAGCTTGGTTTGAAGAAATCAACTGTGGGAGCAATTATTAGGAAATGGAAGACATACAAGAGCACTGATAATCTCCCTCGATCTGGGGCTCCACGCAAGATCTCATCCCGTGGGGTCAAAATTATCACAAGAACGGTGAGCAAAAATCCCAGAACCACACGGGGGGACCTAGTGAATGACCTGCAGAGAGCTGGGACCAAAGTAACAAAGCCTACCATCAGTAACACACTACGCCGCCAGGGACTCAAATCCTTCAGTGCCAGACGTGCCCCCCCCTGCTTAAGCCAGTACATGTCCAGGCCCGTCTGAAGTTTGCTAGAGAGCATTTGGATGATCCAGAAGAAGATTGGGAGAATGTCATATGGTCAAATGAAACCAAAATATAACTTTTTGGTAAAAATTCAACTCGTCGTGTTTGGAGGACAAAGAATGCTGAGTTTTATCCAAAGAACACCATACCTACTGTGAAGCTTGGGGGTGGAAACATCATGCTTTGGGGCTGTTTTTCTGCAAAGGGACCAGGACGACTAATCCGTGTAAAGGAAAGAATGAATGGGGCCATGTATCGTGAGATTTTGAGTGAAAACCTCCTTCCATCTGCAAGGGCATTGAAGATGAAACGTGGCTGGGTCTTTCAGTATGACAATGATCCCAAACACACCGCCCGGGCAATGAAGGAGTGGCTTCGTAAGAAGCATTTCAAGGTCCTGGAGTGGCCTAACCAGTCTCCAGATCTCATCCCCATAGAAAATCTTTGGAGGGGGTTGAAAGTCCGTGTTGCCCAGCAACAGCCCCAAAACATCACTGCTCTAGAGGAGATCTGCATGGAGGAATGGGCCAAAATACCAGCAAAAAAACCTTGTGAAGACTTACAGAAAACGTTTGACCTCTGTCATTGCCAACAAAGGGTATATAACAAAGTATTGAGATAAACTTTTGTTATTGACCAAATACTTATTTTCCACCAAAATTTGCAAATAAATTAATTAAAAATCCTACAATGTGATTTTCTGGATTTTTTTTCTCATTTGGTCTGTCATAGTTGAAGTATACCTATGATGAAAATTACAGGCCTCTCTCATCTTTTTAAGTGGGAGAACATGCACAATTGGTGGCTGACTAAATAGTTTTTTGCCCCACTGTATATATATATATACACACACACACACACACACACACACATATAAACATTATTTTTTATAATTTTTTTTAGACAGTGCTGGAATTGGACAAAATGGACATCACAGAACCTGTAAGTAATCCCTTACTTTCTTCACTCTTTTTAGAATACTTGGAAGAATGGTTATGTAGCAGATAGCAATGTCCTATAAGCATGTCAGCTAAAGTTGCTTACAGTTAGTTAGCAACCGTTTCTACACTCTTTTGCAAGCTACCATCATTCTGTCGTTTCAAAAACCTCTCTCCTAAAATGACGATGTGTCGCCAGTTGTATTTACATTTTAATTTATTGTATTGATATGGTGGGCAGCAGGTAGCCTAGCGGTTAGACCCTACCGGTTAGCGCATTGGGCAGTAACTGAAAGGTCGCTGGTTCGAATACCCAAGCCCACAAGGTGAAAAATCTGTCAACATGCCTTTGAGCAAGGCATTTAACCCTTATTTGCTCCAGGCTCATTTGGAAAGTATTCAGACACCTTCCCCTTTTCCACATTTTGTTATTTTACAGACTTATTCTAAAATTGATTAAATAAATAAAAATCCTCAGTCTACACACAATACACAATGACAAAGCGAAAACAGGTTTTTAGATATGTTTGCAAATGAAATAAAAATTCAAAACCAGTATTCAAAACCTTTGCTATTAGAAATTTACCTCGGGTGAATTCTGTTTCCATTGATCATCCTTCAGATGTTTCTTCAACTTGATTGGAGTCCACGGGTGGTAAATTCAATTGATTTGACATGATTGACACCGGAGGGGATGGCTGCCGTTTTATGGGCTCCTAACCAACTGTGCTATTTTGTTAGTTTTTTCACGTTGTTTATTTTTTTTACTTATTTTGTACATAATGTTGCTGCTACCGTCTCATATGACAGAAATGTGTTTCTGGACGTCAGAACAGCGATTACTCACCTTGAACTGGACGAAGATTTTTTCTTTAAATCCCTGTCATTTGCGTGAAGAAAAGACAGAGAAAGAGGGGGCGGGGGTCGGGCTGCCTTCTGAGAATTTCATAGGCAAGTGAGTAATCCTCCACTGGAAAACAAAATGGATGCTATGCAATCAAGACTATTCTACCAACGGGACATTAAGAACTGTAATATCCTATGTTTCACCGAGTTGTGGCTGAACGACGACACGGATAATATAGAGCTGGCGGGATTTTCCATGCATCGACAGGACAGAGAAGAGAAGCTACGTCTGGTATTGCTCGCCTGAGGTAGAGTAGCTTATGAAAAGCTGTAGACCACACTAGCTACCAAGAAAGTGAATCTATATTATTCAAGGCCATCTATTTACCACCACAAACCGATGCTAGGACTAAGACCGCACTCAACCATCTGGATAAGGCCATAAGAAAACAAGAAAATGCTCATCCAGAAGCGCCGCTCCTAGTTAATGCAGGCAAACTTAAATCCTGTTTTACTTCATTTCAACCAGCATGTCAATTGAAGCAACCAGAGGAAAACAACTCTAGACCACGTTTACTCCACAAAACAGAGACGCATACAACGCGCTCCCTCGCCCTCCATTTGGCAAATGTGACCATAAGTCTATCCTCCAGAAGGACAAGCCCAGCACTCTACCAATCAGGCCTTTATTGTAGAGTGGCCAGACTGAAGCCACTCCTCAGTAAAATTGCACATGACAGCCCGCTTGGTGTTTGCCAAAAGGCACAAAAAGACTCTTTCAGACCATGAGAAATAAGATTCTCTGGTCTGATGAAACCAAGATTGAACTCTTTGGCCTGAATGATGGAGGCCACTGTGTTCTTAGGGACTTTCAATGCTGCAGAAAACCTGTTTTCACTTTGTCATTATGAGGTATTGTCTGTATATTGCTGAGGATGTATATATTTTTTTTTACTCTATTTTAAAATAAGGCTGTAATGTGAAAAAAGTCAAGGGGTCCGAGTACAGCTCTATTATCCTGAAAGGTTGCTTTCTATTGTTACAACATGGAAGTGCTACCACAGGTCTGATTTGAATACAGTATAATATGTACTTTTCCATGTTAGTACCATAAGAGACACGAGAGAGATCTACTAGACCAGAAGAAGGAGAAGGAAGAGACTCTACTGCTGGAGATGGTGAGGGACTTGTATAAAAAATAACTCATTTTTATACAATGTAGATTTTGGGGCAGTAACTCATAGCACCACACACACACAAGTTAAGCTTGTTAGTGTATGTACTATTAACCCTCTTCTAAAGATGGTGAGGGATTTTACACCATCCTGTCAATACGTAGCACTATGTCACCAAACATCGCCTTGTTCTTGTTATTTGTTGAACTAATATTTTATAAGCCCCCTTTTATGCGTACAGCACTGTCAGTTTATTATTAGTGGAAAATAAAACAAGCAAACATGCGTCTTTGATCAGAACAATATTGGTATTTTTAACATTCCATACTCGTGCATGAATTAACCTTTTCAAAGATTCTATTTTCATTCCTTTCTTCAGAAAGCTTTTTTGACTCTCTTTATTTATAAAGAGATGGATTGATGTCCTGTTATTCAATTCCTCTAGCACCCTGCTCAAGTCCAGTGGTATTCAAACTTTTTCAGAGGTGACCCTATTTTTTCAGCTAGTTTTTCTGGGGACCCCATTTCTTTGGCAAGAATTTCTCACGAAGCCACCCCAAATCTTATGACACAACCTTAAAATCAGTAAATAAACAAATAACCTTCAATTATTACATTTTCAAAATAGAAGCAAACCAATAAATAAATGTATTCAATACAATTTCATATTGTCCCATACTGTAATCTGTGCTCTTATTTTTCGGTTCCCCCAAAAATACAATACATTTGAATATCACAACTTTAGTGTATAGCCGATTCCTTTGTCTTCTGAGGCATCCTGATTCTTTGATATCTAGTCAATGACAGAATACACTAACTTTATTATGACTTCAAAACTAGGTCAAAAGTCCATAGTGTGTGTGTGTGTATCCTTGGTATCTATTCCTGGTTGTTGTGATAGTTTATTTTGTCACAATTCTTAGTTGTAAATATAGCAGCAAGCAGCAAGGAAGGGGTCTTTTGAAGGGGGATACATGGGCTTGGTTGTACAAGGCACAATATGTTTGGAAAGAAGAAACTTCAAATGTCAACATGTAAAACAATTTTAATCTAAAACCTAAGGTAATTAGTAACCTATAATTGTATTAGCATTGTGTTTGCTAGTAAAGAGTGGTGCAGTATCTAGCTAGTTAACTATAAATAAATATAGTAATACAGTATAATGAATAGTTGGCCCCACCGTTAGCCAAGTTAGTTTGATAGCTAGCTAAAGCTATTTACAGTTAGTTAGCAACTGCATCAACACTATTTTGCTAGCTACCATAATGTTATTGTGTCAAAACATGACCTCTAAGATGACGAATATGTCTCAGTTGTGTTTACATTTTACAGATTGCAATAACTGCCTTTGTTTCTTTTTTTTTTAACCCTTTGAGTCGCTACTCTCGTCCACCACAGGAACAGCTAGAGCGACAGCAGAGCGAAGCCAAGCTCACCAGTGAAAAACACACAGAAAAGAAACGTACGTTCCCACACACATCACACATCTGCTTTGAGATTCTTACTAATATACAGTTGAAGTCGGAAGTTTACATACACTTAGGTTGGAGTCATTAAAACTCGTTTTTTTCAAACACTCCACAAATTTCTTGTTAACAAACTATAGTTTTGGCAAGTCGGTTAGGACATCTATTTTGTGCATGACACAAGTAATTTTTCCAACAATTGTTTACAGACAGATTATTTCACTTATAATTCATTGTATCACAATTCCAGTGTGTCAAGAAGTTTACATACACTAAATTGACTGTGCCTTTAAACAGCTTGGAAAATTCCATAAAATGATGTCATGGCTTTAGAAGCTTCTGATAGGCTAATTGACATAATTTGAGTCAATTGAAGGTGTACCTGTGGATGTATTTCAAGGCCTACCTTCAAACTCAGTGCTTTTGCTTGACATCATGGGAAAATCAAAGTAATCAGCCAAGACCTCAGAAATAAAATTGTAGACCTCCACAAGTCTGGTTCATCCTTGGGAGCAATTTCCAAACGCCTGAAGGTTCCACGTTCATCTGTACAAACAATAGTACGCAAGTATAAACAACATGGGACCACTCAGCCGCCATACTGCTCAGGAAGGAGACGCGTTCTGTCTCCTAGAAATACGTACTTTGGTGCGAAAGGTGCAAATCAATCCCAGAACAACGGCAAAGGACGCTGTGAAGATGCTGGAGGAAACAAAAAGTATCTATATCCACAGTAAAACGAGTCCTATATCGACATGACCTGAAAGGCTGCTCAGCAAGGAAGAAGCCACTGCTCCAAAACCGACATAAAAAAGCTTGACTACGGTTTGTAACTACACATGGGGACAAAGATCGTACTTTTTGGAGAAATGTCCTCTGGTCTGATGAAACAAAAATAGAACTGTTTATCCATAATAACCATTGTTATGTTTGGAGGAAAAAGGGGGAGGCTTGCAAGCCGAAGAACACCATCCCAACCGTGAAGCACGGAGGTGGCAGCATCATGTTGTGGGGGTGCTTTGCTGAAGTAGGGACTGGTGCACTTCACAAAATAGATGGCATCATGAGGCTGAAAAATGATGTGGATATATTGAAGCAACATCTCAAGACATCAGTCAGGAAGTTAAAGCTTGGTCGCAAATGGGTCTTCCAAATGGACAATGACCCCAATCATACTTCCAAAGTTGTGGCAAAATGGCTTAAGGACATCAAAGCCAATGTATTGGAGTGGCCATCACAAAGCTCTAAATCCTATAGAACATTTGTGGGCAGAACTGAAAAAGTGTGTGCGAGCAAGGATACTTACAAACCTGACTCAGTTACACCAGCTCTGTCAGGAGGAATGGGCCAAAATTCACCCAACTTATTGTGGGAAGCTTATGGAAGGCTACCCGAAACGTTTGACCCAAGTTTAACAATTGCAAGGCAATGCTACCAAATACTAACTGAATGTATGTAAACCTCTGACCCACTGGGAATGTGATGAAATAAATAACAACTGAAATAAATAATTATCTCTACTATTATTCTGACATTTCACATTCTTAAAATAAAGTGGTGATCCTAACTGACCTAAGACATGATTAAATGTCAGGAATTTCGAAATTTGAGTTTAAATGTATTTGGCTAAGGTGAATGTTAACTTCTGATTTCAACTGTATTATAGATAATACACAGATCTCAAATTCATTGAGACATGGTGCCCTGTGACATGTTGTGACTGTGTGGGTGGCTGTGTTGGCAGGGAGGGACAGTAAGACAGGGTTGTCAGGGACCAAGGGCCTGTCTGGATCCACGTCCGGGGCCACTTTGTCCACCTCCTCCGGTAAGACTGGGAATCAATCAATATCTTTATTTTTCCAATTTGGAAAAATTCAATGTGGGAGAGAGAAACACTGGCAACACCTTATAAGCATTCATTAACTCTATGAACAATTAATACATTTGTATTTTATTATTTGTAAACACACATTTTTGAAGATTTCAGTTATTGTAAAGTGTTACCAAAGCACTTCCTTGACCATGGATAGAAATGTATGTCATTCTAGCATAACTGTAAGGGGTTTTGATAACTCTGTTCCCACAGCAACAGTAGCAGATTGTTGCACACGACAAAGAGCTTTCAACTCAGTGAATCAAGACAAAAAACATATGAGCCAATAAGCTATCCTGTTCAACTTGGTGGAGATAGTGTTTGATCATGGTGATGATGAATCTACAGGTAAAGAGTTGAGGAAGGCCAAACTGGCACGGAGTCGGTCGCTTAGCAGCCACCCTACTACACCCAAGATGGCTAATCCAGACAAAACTCTGTAAGTAGTACCCCGTCCAACCATATCCCTAACCCAAAACATCACTATATAATTTTGCTGAAATATATTTTGATATAATATATTTAATCAAACATAAATGTATGGATATATTTTAAATAAATACTCTTTATAGGAACAGCTATGCTTTTCGATTGTTATTTTAAGAAAATAAATCTCGCGCACACACACACATTCCAGTAACATTTATATTTATGGGACCACGTATACGTTTTAGCCACTTATTATTGTCTTGACACGTTCTTCCTTCTTGGTTTTCCTCCCCAGAAAGGTCAAGGATTCAGGAAGCTGTCCTGGAAAAGGGAAGAACTTGCTTCCTATGAATGGTAATCAAGTATTCCTATTTTAGTGCATTGCTCATCCTATTTTAGTGCAAATCATCCTATTTTTCCCAGCTAGTTCCTTGGAAGTTGTGGGAACCAACCTATGTTGTTGGTTTCAGATTGGTTCCGGGAACGAAGCACTACATTTCTTAACCGGTAAAACAAAAAAGTACATTCTGACAACAAAAGCGACCTAAAAACAACAGTTTGTTTTTAGTTTGCAGGGAGGTTCTGAGAATGTTTTACTCTAGTTACTTTAAAGTTTTTCTTGGGAGGTTTTATTGAGGCTCTGAGAACGGAAATTGTAGGTTATTTGAAATAACATTCTGAGAACGTTCTCTACACTCCAACCCTCAGACATCATTCAGAAACAAAGCATTTGTGTTTAGTGAGTCCGCCAGATCAGAGGTAGTAGAGATGACCAGGGATGTTCTCTTCAAAATGTAACGATTACTTTTGGGTGTCGGGGAAAATGTAAGGAGTAAAAAGTACATAATTTTCTTTAGGAATGTAGTGAAGTAAAAGTTGTCAAAAATATCAATAGTAGTAGTTTATATTATTTTTATTATTTTTATTTTTACTTAAGTACTTTACACCACTGCACAGCATCAGTGAGATTTTATCTTCTCTATCCATGGAATTAGTCCCCTGCGCCACCATGTTTTGTTACGCATACAAAGCTGTTCATTCACTTATTAAGATCAGGTGTGGCCAATTAGTGGGCACGACCAAAGCACCTGAACACACTTAACAAGATATACTGTAGGATAGAGTTTTGTTGAAGCGGAGAAAGGGAATGGTATTGTTTTTAAATAACATTCTATTAACATTCTGTAAAAGTTACAAACGTTTTCTTGTGGTTTTTATGGAAAGTTTTCATGTTGTGAGAACAAAATCTAAAGACCCAGTGCAGTCAAAAATTTGATTTCCTGTGTTATATATATATTTCCACAATATGAGGTTAGAATAGTACTGTGAAATTGTGAAAATGAATAATGCCCTTTTAGTGTAAGAGCTGTTTGAAAAGACTGCCTGATATCTCAGGCTGTTTTGGTGGGATGGTGTTTTGGCCTGCCTAGTGACATCACCAGGAAGAAAGAATTCCAAACCTCTTCCAATAACAGCTAGTTTTCAGTTTTCCCCTCCCATCTAAGACCACTCCCAGACAGTCCTAGCAAAATTGTATTTTTGACCATTTCAATTGAAAACAATCACAGTAAGTTTACCCCAAAACTATTTTATATTCAGATAAAAACAGCTGTATTGGACCTTTAAAATGTGATGTTAATGTGTAGAATATAATTTTTTAGAACATTCCCCGAATATTGGTAAGAACTGACATGAAATATACATTCTCTGAACGTTCTGAGAGCATCGCTTAAGTCACACAATTTTTTGGAATGTTCCCAGAATGTAGTAAAAATATGACATTAAACATGGGAACTTTTAGTGGAATGTTCTGTGGTAGTACTGAAATTCCCACAGAAGAATATTGTTTCTTAAAGTTCTCTGAACAATTTGAGAACATGACTTCAAAAAGAACCATGTTGGAAACGTTATCCTGAAAGTACTGACATTTCCACAGAAACATTCCCTCAGAAGAACATTGTTTCTTAAAGTTCTTTGAACTTTTTGAGAACATTCCCAATGTCAAATCATTCGGAGAACCTTCCTAGAATATTACAACAAATTAAATGAAATTTAACCATGTGTGAACCTTCTGTTAAAGTAATGCAACACCCCAAAAATCTGGGTCATTCTTGTAAGTGCATCTCCTATTTTAGTGCAACTCATCTGATTTTAGTGCCGATATTAAATAAATAAATACAGAAATATGTCCACATTTCAGCCCATCAGATTATAAGCATGAGGGGAAATGTACAGATGTCAATGCCAAATTACAGAAAAGATCAGCCCTATCTAATTTTGGGAGTGAACTATTCCCTACATACATACAGACTCAGGTGACCTTCCAAACCCCTGATTTGGAGAGCCCTGGAGCATGTGCTCTCTCCCTGTCAACTAAATTAGCATTAATAAATAAACAATTATTTTAAATCCAAATGTTCCACTCTGTCACTTCCTGTGGTCACCTCATCACTCAGTCTGTCACATCATCAGTCACCTCATCACTTCCTGTGTGTGTTGCAGCGGACGAGGCTCTGCGGTCGCACCACTTCAGCGTGGCAGCAGCGTCGTCGGTGCTGTCTCCAACTCCCTCGGCTTCCTCCATGCCCGTCCTGATCCGCAGCAACACCACCAACACCTTGGTGGATCACCCGCACCAACACCAGCACCGCAGCAGCACCCTGGACCACCGCTCCACCAACGGGAGCAAGGACACCCAGTCTAGAAAACTCTCCATGTAGGTCCTCTCTCAGCACTCATCGTCCTCTGTCCAATTCCAATAACCCTATTTTACTATGGCATCACCGTTTGAAAAACTGTGTGCCCGCCAGGGATGTGTTCACTAGGAACCAAACAGACCGAAACGGGGAGGTTGCTACCTGAACTTCCAATATGAAACTCTGGTTTTCGTTGAAAAAAATGTTCTACGGTGTGAACTAATGCATACACCCCAGGTTCAATAGGAGACATTAGTTCATCAAGTTTAGATATCTGCACTCACAGCTATAGCTTGTTGGCTCCTTCATGATTTACACTATGAGTGAATCCACAACAATACCAAATCCAAACCAAAGTTAATGGATTTTGGAAATTGCAATAGACACCATCCCACACCAATGCATTATTTTACCTCTGAGTACACAAATTATGTCAGTGATTTTTTGCAGTGACACAATCAAAATCAACTTGAACGGCATATCTTTCAGCGTGACTTCTTTGATATTAGTCTTAAGTGACTTTTTGGAACTGCAGTGAAGCAAATACACCCCAGGTTCCAAATAGTAGTGAGTTGTTACTATTTAGCTAGTGAGACATTCCTGTGAACAACTTAACTCCGAGGAAAGAGATAAAACATTAAATTAATGCATTTTAGAGACACAGAATTGGGACAAACCAGTTCACTTTTAGTATTTTATGATGCTAAAAATGTAACTTGCAACTGTTTACCCCGCTTATACAGTCGTTGTTTACATAGTGATGTAACAGTGAAATAGGGTTACTCAAAGTCCACCCCCTACAGCCTCTGGTCTAGTCAACCCTCTAGGCCAGTGGTCACTAAGCCTGGTCCAAGGAGAGACCCATATGGATTACAGGCTTTTGTTCTCGCCCAACACTAACAAACCTGATTTGCCTAATCAAGTGGTTGGCTTTGGAGATAAGTAAAAGCAGGTATGTAGGTGCTGGAGAAAAAGCCTCCGAAGTACACTGTTGGTCCCCAGGACCAGCATAGGAGAGCACTGCCCTAGAGAGCTACAAGGTGGACAGGCTTTTGTTCCAGCACTGATACGCCTGATTTACCTTGGATAAGCAGTTGGTTAGTAGAATCAGGTGTGCCAGTGCTGTGCTGGACCCTTTAACACTCCAGGACCATGGTTGGTGACCACTGCCCCTTGGCGCTTGTGTAGATCTGAAAGGATGGGATAGGTGTACGAAATATGGCGATCATTTCAACCTAGTCAGTCACAGGGCAAGATTCATCTGTTTTCATATTGCTAATGCTAACACCCAATTGATCAATTTAGATATGCATGAAAGGGTAGGAGGGGGGGGGGGGGGGGCTAAGCATTGACGATCATCTTCCACCTAGTCCACTATACAGATGCATCATAAAACAAGGCAACACAAACCTTTACATTACATGGGCATTATTTCAGGTTTAGTAGTAGAAGTTTATTAGGAATAACTTTAACTTATGTGATTAGAAGTACAGACAGGTAACAGCACTTACCACCCCCAATTCTGTTTTCCAAGGCAAAAAGTGAGCGCAAAGACAAACAAGTGAGGGCAAATGTGGTAAGTACTGCACATCAGCATGTTCTTAGAAGGCAGGATAAATATATGGGTTATTCCACTTGTACTGTAGTTCCTCTGGTCTAAAGCCTATGTCATGTAAAGTGTGGCCAAAAAGAATGTCCTGCCTTATTGCAGTTAGTCAGTTATTACCAGGGTTGTGTTCATTAGGCACCGAATTGGGGGAAAATCAGACTGAAACAGGGATGGTTTATGTGGACTTTTTGTATTATGTTGAAAAACATTTTTGAACGATTTCCCATGCGTGCCCTAATGAACATGACTCTGTTAAACTGTTGTCTTTTTGGATGATTACACAATCCCCACGATTCTGTCAATGCATGATCAGATATCTGCACTCGCACCTATAGTTTGTTGGCTTCTTTATGTTATACACTTTATAATACACTTTGTGAGTCTATCCACACAAATACCAAATCCAAACCAAAATGGTAAATGCATTTTGGAAATTGCAATAAACTCCATCTGACACATGCATTATTTAACTTATGATGAGTACACAAATTGTCAGTGACTTTTTGGAAATGCATTTAAACAATCAAAACAAACTTCAACGGCACATCTTTCAACGTGACCTTTGATATCAGTCTAAGTGACTTTTAGGAACGGCAGTGAAGCGAACTTTCCAATCCCAAATCGACCCGTTGCCCAGTACCCTCAATACTTGTGTAGATACTTTTGTATATAAACTCAGCAAAAAAGAAACGTCCTCTCACGGTCATCTGCGTTTATTTTCAGCAAACTTAACATGTAAATATTTGTATGAACATAACCAGTTTCAACAACTGAACAAGTTCCACAGACATGTGACTAACAGAAATTGAATAATGTGTCCCTGAACAAAGGGGGGGGGGGGTCAAAATCAAAAGTAACAGTCAGTATCTGGTGTGACCACCAGCTGCATTAAGTACTGCAGTGCATCTCCTCTTCATGGACTGCACCAGATTTGCCAGTTCTTGCTGTGAGATGTTACCCCACTCTTCTACCAAGGCACCTGCGAGTTCCCGGACATTTCTGGGGGGAATGGCCCTAGCCCTCACCCTCCGATCCAACAGACGTGCTCAATGGGATTGAGATCTTGGCTTTTCGGTGGCCATGACGGACCCTCCACCTCCAAATCGATCCCGCTCCAGAGTACACGCCTCGGTGTAACGCTCATTACTTTGTCGATAAACGTGAATCCGACCATCACCCCTGGTGAGACAAAACCGTGACTCGTCAGTGATGAGCACTTTTTGACAGTCCCGTCTGGTCCAGCGACGGTGGGTTTGTGCCCATAGGCGACGTTGTTGCCGGTGATGTCTGGTGAGGACCTCCCTCAGTCCAGCCTCTCTCAGCCTATTGCGGACAGTCTGAGCACTGATGGAGGGATTGTGCGTCCCTGGTGTAACTCGGGCAGTTGTTGTTTCGATCCTGTACCTGTCCCGTAGGTGTGATATTCAGATGTACCGATCCTGTGCAGGTGTTGTTACACGTGGTCTGCCACTGCGAGGACGATCAGCTGTCCGTCCTGTCTCCCTGTAGTGCTTTCTTAGGCATCTCACAGTACGGACATTGCAATTTATTGCCCTGGCCACATCTGCCTCCTTGCAGCATGCCTAAGGCACGTTCCCGCAGATGACCAGGAACCCTGGGCATCTTTCTTTTGGTGTTTTTCAGAGTCAGTAGAAAGGCCTCTTTAGTGTCCTAAGTTTTTATAACTGTGACCTTAATTGCCTACCGTTTTTAAGCTGTTAGTGTCTTAACGAACGTTCCACGGGCGCATGTTCATTAATTGTTTATGGTTAATTGAACAAGCATGGGAAACAGTGTTATATTATATACAATACTGTTTACAATGAAGATCTGTGAAGTTATTTGGATTCTTACGAATTATCTTTGAAAGACAGGATCCTGATAAAGGGGCGTTTCTTTTTTTACTGAGTTTATAATATATGTGGACAGCCTTTCAAATTAGTGAATTTGGCTATTTCAGCCACATCCGTTGCTGACAGGTGTATAAAATCGAGCACACAGACATGCAATCTCCATAGACAAACATTGGCAGTAGAATGGCCTTAATGAAGAGCTCAGTGACTTTCAACGTGGCAGCGTCATAGGATGCCACGTTTCCAACAAGTCAGTTCGTCAAATTTCTGCCCTACTAGAGCTACCTTGGTCAACTGTAAGTGCTGTCATTGTGAAGTGGAAATATCTAGGAGTAACAACAGCTCAGCCGCGAAGTGGTAGGCCACACAAGCTCACAGAACGGAACCGGCAAGTGCTGAAGCACGTAAGAATCATCTGTCCTCAGTTGCAACACTCACTAGTGAGTACCAAAGTGCCTCTGGAAGCAACGTCAGTACAAAAACTGTTCGTCGAGCAGCTTCATTAAATGAGTTTCCATAGCCAAGCAGCCGCACACACAAGCCTAAAATCACCACAATGCCAAGCATCAGTTGAAGGGGTGTAAAGCTCACCGCCATTGAATTCTGGTGCAGTGAAAACACATTCTCCACTCAACCCCACCCATCTATCTCTGAACACCATCCAGTTTAGATTTCTAGTTGCCATATATTTTTCAATGTTGCTGATATTTCACAACAGTTCTGAACCTTTCTATTCTCATAGTTCCTACAGATTGTAAATTAAAGAGACATTTTTTGCTAAAAGTGTTATATTGTTGAGAAATTGACTGACTTTTCAAATCACAGAGCAGTGTTATTTGCAGAGTTAGCTCCAGGTAAATGTTGCAATTCTTCAGCCATTCCTGAACCTGTGACCAAAAACAAGCTACATATGGACAGTACCAAAACAATTGGTTGTAAGAATTTTGTATAATTTAAATAGAGAAATTCTAAGTTTTGAATCCAGCAGCATTTTGTGTATCAGTTCATAAAACATGTGCCATGGAATCGGTACATTAAAAATGTCTTCCCAACTAGTCTTTGCCAAAAGTTTTGAGAATGACACAAATATAAATTTTCACAAAGTCTGCTGCCTCAGTTTGTATGGCAATTTGCATATACTCCAGAATGTTATGAAGATGATGAATTGCAATTAATTGCAAAGTCCCTCTTTGCCATGCAAATGAACTGAATCCCCCAAAAATATTTCCACTGCATTTCAGCCCTGCCACAAAAGGACCAGCTGACATCATGTCAGTGATTCGCTCGTTAACACAGGTGTGACGAGGACAAGGCCGGAGATCACTCTGTCATGCTGATTGAGTTTGAATAACAGACTGGAAGCTTCAAAAAGGAGGCAGGTGCTTGGAATCATTGTTCTTCATCTGTCAACCATGGTTACATGCAAGGACACACGTGCCGTCATCATTGCTTTTCACAAAAAGGGCTTCACAGGCAAAGATATTGCTGCCAGTAAGAATGCACCTAAATCAACCATTTATCGGATCATCAAGAACTTCAAGGAGAGCGGTTCAGTTGTTGTGAAGAAGGCTTCAGGGTGCCCAAGAAAGTCCAGCAAGCTCCAGGACCGTCTCCTAAAGTTGATTCAGCTGCGGGATCGGGGCACCACCAGTACAGAGCTTGCTCAGGAATGGCAGCAGGCAGGTGTGAGTGCATCTGCACGCATAGTTAAGCGAAGACCTTTGGAGGATGGCCTGGTGTCAAGAAGGGCAGCAAAGAACCACTTCTCACCAGGAAAAACATCAGGGACAGACTGATATTCTGCAAAAGGTACAGGGATTAGACTGCTGAGTACTGGGGTAAAGTCATTTTCTCTGATGAATCCCCTTTCCGATTGTTTGGGGCATCCGGAAAAAAAGCTTGTTTCAGAGAAGACAAGGTGAGCGCTACCATCAGTCCTGTGTCATGCCAACAGTAAAGCATCCTGAGACCATTCATGTGTGGGGTTGCTTCTCAGCCAAGGGAGTGGGCTCACTCACAATTTTGCCTAAGAACACAGCCATGAATAAGGAATGGTACCAACACATCCTCCGAGAGCAACTTCTCCCAACCATCCAGGAACAGTTTGGTGATGAACAAGGCCTTTTCCAGCATGATGAAGCACCTTGCCATAAGACAAAAGTGATAACTAATTGGCTCGGGGAACAAAACATTGATATTTTGGGTCCATGGCCAGGAAACTCCCCAGACCTTAATCCCATTGAGAACTTGTGGTCAATCCTCAAGAGGCGGGTGGACAAACAAAAACCAACAAATTCTGACAAACTCCAAGCATTGATTATGCAAGAAGGGGCTGCCATCAGTCAGGATGTGGCCCAGAAGTTAATTGATAGCATGCCAGGGCGGATTGCAGAGGTCTTGAAAAAGAAGGGTCAACACTGCAAATATTGACTCTTTGTGTCAACTTCATGTAATTGTCAATAAAAGCCTTTGACACTTATGAAATACTTGTAATTATACTTCAGTATTCCATAGTAACATCTGACAAAAATATCTAAAGACACCGAAGCAGCGAACTGTGGAAATGAATATGTGTGTCATTCTCAAAACTTTTGGCCATGACTGTATATGGTGTGGAAGAACTTGAGTGTTCTGCACAGAGCCCTGACCTCAACCGCATCAAACACTGTTAGAATGAATTGGAGCGCCGACTGTGAGCCAGGCCTAATCGCCCAACATCAGTGCCCAACCTTACTAGTGCTTGTGGCTGAATGGAAGCAAGTCCCCGTAGCAATGTTCCAAATTCTAGTGGAAAGCCTTCCCAGAAGTGTGGAGCCTGTTATAGCAGAAAAGGGTGGACCAACTCCATAACAATGCCCATGATTTTGGGATGAGATTGGCCAGGTGGAATTTGTACCATATTGCATATCGCTCAGCTTTAACACCCCCGATTCAAATAATCAGAACCTGCACTCATGCCAGCCTTTGCCAGGAGAAATTGCCCAACTCATATGTAGGGGCGGGAGCTAGGTGTCGATCTGACATAGGTCACTCCTTGTTTACTACTTATTAACTTGTTTACCCAATGCTTACCTGCACCTCCTGTATTCTGTTCTCTGTTTTCCAGACAAAGGAAGTCCAACTCTTTCGGTATGCAGTCGGGGAGGGAGTGAAGCTGGCTATATGGGGGCGATGACAGACCCCTTAGTCCCCGGCGATGACCTTGAGGTCAAGGCATTGTGAAGAACCGGGTGGCCACGACCACTACACCCCTGCTCTGATGGTCATCCTCCTTCATCTATCTCAAGTTGTCAAAAGTGTGCATCTGTCCTCCCCCTGCTTCAGGTTCCAAATGACAAACAAACCCTAATAAACACTTCAACATTGGCTTGCGGGGGAAAGACGTCCGGAGTCTTAATTACGCCAATGGGAAACAGAACTGACATCGAACCCATCTCTGCCTTATTCCACAAATACTCGTAACTCGTTCCATTTAACAAACAATTAGTAATTACAAACAAAATATGTAACAGTATGCATTTTATTTGTACCTTTATTTATTGGCAATTTTTTTCTGTATTATAGCATGCTTTGAAAAGTCTCTTCTCTTATGTTTTATATTTTCCCAAATGGCTATTGAAGAAAACAAAGCAGTTTTTATGACTATATGATCCAACACTTGTGATTGGTACCGGAATTTCTCCATCCCACCAATGAGATTGTGCCTGGTGCCTCTGAAGCGCCTGAGTGATCCACCCATGCCAACCCTCACCACCCAATCAATAAACCTGTGTTGAATATGTGACATGATAATGAGCTCAATTTACTTACTTTCTTATTCTAATATAAAGCATAAGTCAGTGAATGATTTTTGGGGCAGATTCTCTCTGACACAGATTAAACCTAGTCCTGGACTAAAAAGCATGTTCAATGGAGAATCTCCTAAAGTCATTTTTAGTCCAGGACTAGGCTTAATCTGTGTCCCAGAAAACACCACAGAGTTTGTTAGTCCTTTGTTCTGTTTTAAACACAATTGGTCCCTTTAGGTTACATAGTGCAAATGTTATAATTTTAGAGTACAGCAGGCAAAACATGTTCAGCGCCTTTAAAATGACAAATTAAGCCTTGTAAAGGGAGGAAGCAAAACAGAGAAGGAGAGTAGTACTTAAGATGAAGGCAATTACATAACTGCGCAGCATATTGGTATGCAAAATACTGAAAACTAGACATTTTGTCCAATTGCAATCTGACCTCAAGTGTCACTATATCTGAATATGACCTATAGTTCACCAAATGGATGCATTAATACTATCTACACAGACTCCTATGGTGCCCTGCAACTTGAGTGTTTATTAGAGGACAATACAGGCAGACAAGACCATTAGTTACAGTGTTATTACTCAACCACAAACACCTATATGACAATGGTTATGGTTGCAGTTACTTCTTGGTGGGGTCGATCACCCTGCCCATGAAGAGAATGCTGCTGGTGGCCTGGTGGTAAATGAGGAAGAGGAAAGGCCGGTTGACGGTGAGCCGAGGAGGTAGACTAGCGAAGATGTTCGGGGCATGAACATTCCCGGTGCTGCTGGTCTCGTCCACGGTGATGGCCGCCTTGTGCACAACCTGAAACCACAGAATAAAGCTAAGAAAGGATTGTATGGTTAAGATGTCAGGAAAGTGAATAATGCTGCCAACTGGCCCCAGATCTGTTTGTGCTCTTGCCTACTCCATTGCTGTCCAGTATCCTGGTCAAGCCAATTGCCATTGTCATGACATTGACAAAGAGTGGCAAGGAGTTGGCATGATAGCGCTAATAGACAACTGGCTGATGGAAGCCTAATGATGGCCTTTAGAAAATGCAGCTTCCTTGTTTATTTAGGTCCCCCATTAGTTTTTGGGTCCACAAAAAACACAACATGACAAGTAACAAAACACTGATAGACAAGGAAAGTCACACAAATGTAAAATACAACAATATACAGTGCATTTGGAAAGTATTCGGACCCCTTGACTTTTTCCACATTTTGTTACGTTACAGCCTTATTATAAAATTGACTTTTTTTTTCTTTTTTTCGTCAATCTACACACAATACTCCATAATGACAAAGCGAAAACAGGTTTTTAGAAATTTTGGCAAATGTATTAGAAATACCTTATTTACATAAGTATTCAGACCCTTTGCTATGAGACTCAAAATTGAGCTCAGGTGCATCCTGTTTCCATTGATCATCCATGATGTTTATACAACTTGATTAGAGTCCAGCTGTGGTACATTCAATTGATTGGACATGATTTCGAAAGCACACACCTGTCTATATAAGGTCCCACAGTTGACAGTGCATGTCAGAGCAAAAAAACCAAGCCATGAGGTCGGAAGGCACTCCTCAGTAAAAGGCGCATGACAGCCCTCTTGGAGTTTGCCAAAAGGCACCTAAAGACTCTCAGACCATGAACAATATTCTCTGGTCTGATGAAACCCAGATTGAAGTCTTTGGCCTGAATGCCAAGCATCACATCTGGAGGAAACCAAGTACCATACCTATGGTGAAGCATGGTGGTGAAAGCATCATGCTGTGGGGATGTTATTCAGCGGTAGGGACTGAGAGACTAGTCAGGATCAAGGGAAAGATGAACGGAGCAAAGTACAGAGAGATCCTTGAATACCTGCTCCAGCGTGTTCAGGACCTCAGACTGGGGCGAAGGTTCACCTAACAGGACAACGACACTAAACACACAGCCAAGACAACGCAGGAGTGGCTTCAGGACAAGTTTGAATGTCCTTGAGGCCCAGCCAGAGCCCAGACTTGAACCCGATCGAACATCTCTGGAGAGAGCTAAAAATAGCTGTGCAGCAACACTCCCCATCCAACCTGACAGAGCTTGAGAGGATCTGCAGAGAAGAATGAGAGAAACTCCCCAAATACAGGTGTGCCAAGCTTGTAGCGTCATACCCAAGAAGACTCGAGGCTGTAATCGCTGCCAAAGGTGCTTCAACAAAGTACTGAGTAAGGTCTGAATACTTATGTAAATATATATTTTTTCATTTATAAATTGATGGAAAAATTTATAAAACCCATATTTTGCTTTGTCATTATGAGGTATTGCTCGTAAATTGATCAGGAATAAAACAAATGTAAATCCATTTTAGAATAAGGTTGTAACATAACAAAATAAGGAATGTTAATACATTCCAAATGTACAAACAATGCAAAACAAAATGTGTTTTTGTGTGTGTCCCCTTATAGTCCCCGCCGTTCCATGAGTTGTTTTTTAATCGTTTTTTTACAGGTAATTTTACTGTTTGCTTGAGTAATTGGAAAACTAAGTTGCAGTGAATTAGTTTTGGACTTGGGAAGAGACCCCCAGTGGCATGTCTTGTGGGGTTTGCATGGATGTTTGAGCTGAATTTTATTTGATTATGCAGACAATCTGGAATTTGTCACAGTAATATTTCTCATTCCTAGAAGAGAAGCAGTTAAATCTATCGTTGAACCCTCAACCAGGAAAGACTGACATAAATACTGTTGATGTTAGTTCTGTATGTTGCAGTTAAGGGCAAGGTGTGCTGCTCTGTTTTAAGCCAGCTGCAGCTTTGCTAGGTCTTTCTTCGCTGCACTTGACCATATTACAGGACAGTAATCAAGACGGGACAAGACCAGAACAACTACTACAGTTGGTTTGTGTAAAAAAATGCATAACATCTTTTTATAACAGACATACCCCTCCCAATCTTCACAACTACTTTATCAGTATGACTTGACCATGATAATTGACCATCCAATGTTATACCTAGGAGTTTAGCTTCCTCAACTTGCTCAATGGTCCCACCCTTTAAGTACAACTCCAGTTGGTTTAGGTCTTCGAGCACTTGTATTCAAAGTCAGGGTCGGGGAAACTGCATTTTACATACATTTATTGGGTAAATGTATTCATTGGTTTCTTTTAATTTTGATAAGAGATGAAACTGTAATGAATTGAAGGCTATGTGTTGATGTAAAAATAGCATTGTATTTGGCAAAACACAATCCTAGCCATCATTTTACTAAGAACAGACAGAAAACTGATTGGGGGGCTGTTAGAGCCAGCAAAGGGTGCTTTACTATTTTTTAGGCAGTGGAATTACTTTAGCTTCCTTCCACACCTGTGGACACATACACAGTCTTGTATAACTAACCTTGTGGGGACACACAATTCAGCCCCATTCAAAATCCTATTTTACCTTACCCTAACCGTAACCCCAAAACCTAATCCTATACCTAACTGTATCTCCTAACCCTAAAACTAACCCTAGCTAAATCTAATTCTAAACCTAACAGTAATTCGAATCTTAACCTCCTAGAAATAGCATTTGACCTTGTGGGGACTAACAAAAATGTCCCGTTGGTGAATTTGTTTTTGGATTACTATACTTGTGGGGTCTTCTGGTCCCCACTTTAAACAATGCTACCTTATATAATGTTACTTACCCTACATTATTAATCTCATATGCATACGTATATACTGTACTCTATATCATCGACTGTATCCTTATGTAATACATGTATCACTAGCCACTTTAAACTATGCCACTTTGTTTACATACTCATCTCATTTGTACATACTGTACTCGATACCATCTACTGTATCTTGCCTATGCTGCTCTGTACCATCACTCATTCATATAATCTTATGTACATATTCTTTATCCCCTTACACTGTGTACAAGACAGTAGTTGTGGAATTGTTAGTTAGATTACTTGTTGGTTATTACTGCATTGTCGGAACTAGAAGCACAAGCATTTCGCTACACTCGCATTAACATCTGCTAACCATGTGTATGTGACAAATAAAATTTGATTTGATTTGATTTTGAGTATAGTTAAACACACCTTTAAGCTTTGGTTAAAGATATAAAAATAGCGGTGGCAATACAGTCTGCTACCATTCAATAGTTTTCCATCAAGGTTGTCTATACCTGGTGGCTTATCATTATTGATAACAATAGTTTCCCATCAAGGTTGTCTATACCTGGTGGCTTATCATTATTGATAACAATAGTTTCCCATCAAGGTTGTCTATACCTGGTGGCTTATCATTATTGATAACAATAGTTTCCCATCAAGGTTGTCTATACCTGGTGGCTTATCATTATTGATAACAATAGTTTCCCATCAAGATTGTCTATACCTGGTGGCTTATCATTATTGATAACAATAGTTTCCCATCAAGGTTGTCTATACCTGGTGGCTTATCATTATTGATAACAATAGTTTTTCCACCTCTCCCACACTAACTTGACCAAATTCAAAACAGCAATCTTTCTCTTTCATTATAAGATATTTTGTACAAAAATACTGTATGATGGTTCAATGATGTCATTTCACTACTGAGTTTTACTAGTGAAATAGTAATTGAAATGACTGGCAATATCGAAAGGTTTTGTTATAAATGAACCATCAACTTCAATGAACAATGAGGATGAATTGGGTTTTCCACCCATGATATTATTTAAGGTATATCAAAGTTTTTTTCCATTGTGTTTTATGTCATTTATCTGTGTTTGGTAATATAATGTATTCTTCTTTTTGTTAAGTTTAGACACATTTCTCAATTTACAGTATGTCAACCAATCAGCTGAGCAGCCCGACGTGTTTGCCACCTCTTTTGCATCATTTCTTTGAACCATACAATTTTGCAATTCATCATCAATCCAGGGGGCTATAACATTTCTCAAAGTTAGTTACTTAACAGGTGCATGCTTATAAACAATTGGCATTAATACTTTTACAAATACTTGCAGTGCTGCATCTGGATTCACTTCCTCATACACATCGAACCAACATACATTGTCTTCCACAAACAAATCCTGAGGAAACATTTTGTATTATCTCTTATAAATGACTTTAGACCCAACATTTGGCACTTTGGATTTCCTTGTTAAATCCACAATTTTATGGTCACTACAGCCGGGAATGGAAACTGATATTGCTTTGGAGCAAAGCTCTTCAGCATTAGTGAAGATATGATCAATACAAGTGGATATTCAACAGTCACTACAAAGATACAGACCTCATTCCGAACTGAGTGGCCGGAGAAAAAGACAACCACTCAGGGATTTCACCATGAGGCCAATGGTGATTTTTAAATAGTTAATGGCTGTGATAGGAGAAAACTGAGGATGGAACAACAATATTATAGTTACTACAAAACACTAACCTTAATGACAAACTTAAATATCACAAAAGACACATCCTGGTGGCAACAGGGCACTAAAGTAATACTGTAAAAAATGTGGCAAAGGAATTTACTTTTTGTCCTAAATACAAAGTGTTATATTTGTCGCAAATCCAGCACAACACATCACTGTGTACCACTCTCCATAATTTAAAGCATGGTGGTGGCTGCATCATGTTATGGGTATGCTTGCCATCAGCAAGAACTGGGGAGTTTTTCAGGATGACAAACGGAATGTAGCTAAGCACAGGCAAATTCCTAGAGGAAAACCTGGTTTAGTCAGATTTCCAACAGACACAGAGACTAATTCACCTTTCAGTAGGACAATAACCCTAAAACACACAGCCAAATCTACACTAGAGTTGCTTACCAAGACGACATTGAATGTTCTTCAGTGGCCTCAAAGTTTTTACTTAAATCTATTTGAACATCTATGGCAAGATTTAAATGGCTGTCTAGCAATGATCAACAACCAACTTGATAGAACTTGAAGGATTGTAAAAATAATAATGGGCAAATATTGCACAATCCAGGTGAGACTCACTCAAAAAGAAAATAATTGCTGCCAAAGGTGTTTCTATAGTTTGTAAAAATCAATGACATTTTTACTTTCACTTTGACTATAGACTATTTTGTGTAGATTGTTGACAAAAAATACAATTAAATCCATTTTAACCCCACTTTGTAACACAACTAAATGTGGAAAAAGTCTAGAGGAGTAAATACTTTAACTACGGCTAACCGCATCACAAGATTCAAATTCAAAAGGGTAGCTAGTAACCACATTTTTTTTAGACTTTCAAAATGTTCAATGCAACAAACCGAGCTCTCCCTCGTGTCATACCGGATGTTCACACGCTTACCGGATGTGAATGCACTAACCTTTTTAAACGTACTAACCTTTTTAAATGTAATTTTTTTAAATGTACTAACCTTTTTAAACGTACTAACCTTTTTAAACGTACTAACCTTTTTAAACTTTTTTTTTGTATGTACTAACCTTTTTAAATGTACTAACCTTTTTAAATGTACTAATCTTTTTAAATGTACTAATCTTGACCTGCCTTACTCTGGAAGGCTTTGTCTTTACTGTGAATGACTGCATGACATTCTGAGAATAATGTTACCAAAGAAATCGGTTTGCCAATTTAACTTTGGGAAAGCACTGATATACATTATCACATAATATATTTTTATTTTAATCACTTTATGATGATTTTGTAGCAACTCACTTGTATTCACTTGGGGCTCTGATGAGACATATTGCTTTGGGAATATTATGAAGATATTCATTTTCTGTTAGCAAAAAGTTGTTCTCAGTGGTCACAAGTTACCAAGAGACCTTGCTTAGACAATAAGGATACCACGAAATGCAGGCCTTCAGCAAGATGCCTATTCCTGTCTTCCCTTTCACAGAGACAATTAACCCAAGCAGTGTAAAGTAACCACAGGTGGACATTCAAAACACCGCAGGAAGTGGGATGCATCTAAAATTATTTTTAGTCCCCCACCCACCCCACAGTGGGTATCTATCACTCCTCCATTATCTCAGTCTAACACTTGAGCAAGAGGCCGTCAAGTGACATACAAACACACAGTGGTGGACGCACTTATGGAGACACACCCACAGACACGTACATTAGGGAGAAACACATACACACTGATGAACAACACACAGATATGCACACTCAATGACAGATACACACACACACTAATGGAGAAACACCAGCTCACACTGACCTCAGAGAGCCTCAGGCCCGTTTCCCCACCGATGCCAGAGAAGTCAGCGCTGTCCTGGAAGACCTCGCTGATCCCGAGGCCTGGCAGGACCTTCTGCAGGGAGTATGACTGCTCCAGTATAAATCTAGGCAGCTGCACCTCCAGCCTTCTGCAAAGCACAGGAAGTGACATCATAATCATTAGGAATGGGTCGTATGGCCAATGGTTGAGTGTTTGAAGTTCTAAAAAAGAAAATGAGTAAATTATTATAATATACAGTGCCTTGCGAAAGTATTCGGCCCCCTTGAACTTTGCGACCTTTTGCCACATTTCAGGCTTCAAACATAAAGATATAAAACTGTATTTTTTTGTGAAGAATCAACAACAAGTGGGACACAATCATGAAGTGGAACGACATTTATTGGATATTTCAAACTTTTTTAACAAATCAAAAACTGAAAAATTGGGTGTGCAAAATTATTCAGCCCCCTTAATGTAGCGCCACCTTTTGCTGCGATTACAGCTGTAAGTCGCTTGGGGTATGTCTCTATCAGTTTTGCACATCGAGAGACTGACATTTTTTCCCATTCCTCCTTGCAAAACAGCTCGAGCTCAGTGCGGTTGGATGGAGAGCATTTGTGAACAGCAGTTTTCAGTTCTTTCCAGAGATTCTCGATTGGATTCAGGTCTGGACTTTGACTTGGCCATTCTAACACCTGGATATGTTTATTTTTGAACCATTCCATTGTAGATTTTGCTTTATGTTTTGGATCATTGTCTTGTTGGAAGACAAATCTCCGTCCCAGTCTCAGGTCTTTTGCAGACTCCATCAGGTTTTCTTCCAGAATGGTCCTGTATTTGGCTCCATCCATCTTCCCATCAATTTTAACCATCTTACCTGTCCCTGCTGAAGAAAAGCAGGCCCAAACCATGATGCTGCCACCATCATGTTTGACAGTGGGGATGGTGTGTTCAGCTGTGTTGCTTTTACACCAAACATAACGTTTTGCATTGTTGCCAAAAAGTTTCATTTTGGTTTCATCTGACCAGAGCACCTTCTTCCACATGTTTGGTGTGTCTCCCAGGTGGCTTGTGGCAAACTTTAAACAACACTTTTTATGGATATCTTTAAGCAATGGCTTTCTTCTTGCCACTCTTCCATAAAGGCCAGATTTGTGCAATATACAACTGATTGTTGTCCTATGGACAGAGTCTCCCACCTCAGCTGTAGATCTCTGCAGTTCATCCAGAGTGATCATGGGCCTCATCTCTGATCAGTCTTCTCCTTGTATGAGCTGAAAGTTTAGAGGGACGGCCAGGTCTTGGTAGATTTGCAGTGGTCTGATACTCCTTCCATTTCAATATTATCGCTTGCACAGTGCTCCTTGGGATGTTTAAAGCTTGGGAAATCTTTTTGTATCCAAATCCGGCTTTAAACTTCTTCACAACAGTATCTCGGACCTGCCTGGTGTGTTCCTTGTTCTTCATGATGCTCTCTGCGCTTTTAACGGACCTCTGAGACTATCACAGTGCAGGTGCCTTTATACGGAGACTTGATTACACACAGGTGGATTGTATTTATCATCATTAGTTATTTAGGTCAACATTGGATCATTCAGAGATCCTCACTGAACTTCTGGAGAGAGTTTTCTGCACTGAAAGTAAAGGGGCTGAATAATTTTGCACGCCCAATTTTTCAGTTTTTGATATGTTAAAAAAGTTTGAAATATCCAATAAACGTCGTTCCACTTCATGATTGTGTCCCACTTGTTGTTGATTCTTCACAAAAAAATACAGTTTTATATCTTTATGTTTGAAGCCTGAAATGTGGCAAAAGGTCGCAAAGTTCAAGGGGGCCGAATACTTTCGCAAGGCACTGTATACTCCAGCATTTGCTCTATCACCATTGGCTCTATTCTCCAGCATTTTGGATTTGAGATCAAATGTTTTATATGGAGGCGACTGACACCTTTTATTTGAGGGTATTTTCATGCCCCCAAAACATGCTAACCTCGCACCATTACCAATAACGGGAGGTTAGCATTTTTGTTGAGGTATGATATTTATGCCTAACTTTTTCATCAACTCCAATTCGGCTGGCGGCACAGACTATTCTCATCCTAGTCCATTGTTGATTCATACTACAGTTTACTAAATAGCATAAACTACAGTAACAAAACCCATTTGGCTTCAACGAGTATAGGCCTTTACGCATTGCACTTCTCAAATAAAAAATACTATAAGCTCCCGTAAATTGTATTGTATGTGTGAGGCACGTTCTCAATAAGCAAAATATAGCCTAGGCCTACTGTTGATAAGGCGTTATAGGACTGAAATAATCTGAATAGCCTATGCTTGAAGGAGCACTCCTCTGGTAACCGGACAAGAGGCACTCTGGAACTGGTGACGGATACAAGCCAAATGGAGTATGCATGAGTAGACCATTTAGAAACATTTTATGTATAGGCCACTTAGCTAATGCATCGCCAGGATAAGAAAGACACCAGGTGCTTTAGCGTTGAACCACTTTCGTTATCGTAGGATAAGGGTGGCCTTCTACGATTTGTTTTCTTCCACATTTTGTTACGTTACAGCCTTATTCTAAAATGGATTAAATAAAAATGTCTAATCTACACACAATATCCCATAATGACAAGGCGAAAATAGTTTTTTTGAAATGTTTGCAAATGTATAAAAAAAAACAGAAATACCTTATTTACATAATAATTCAGACCCTTTGCTATGAGACTCGAAATTGAGCTCAGGTGCATCCTGTTTCCATTGATCACCTTTGAGATGTTTCTACAAATTGATTGGAGTCCACCTGTGGTAAATTCAATTGATTGGACATTGATTTGTAAAGGCACATACCTGTCTACAGTGGGGAGAACAAGAATTTGATACACTGCTGATTTTGCAGGTTTTCCGACTTACAAAGCATGTAGAGGTCTGTCATTTTTATCATAGGTACACTTCAACTATGAGAGACGGAATCTAAAACAAAAATCCAGAAAATCACATTGTATGATTTTTAAGTAATTGATTTTCATTTTATCATACGTTTCCTGTAGTTCTTGACCAGGTTTGTACACACTGCAGCAGGGGTTTTGGCCCACTCCTCCATACAGACCTCCTTCAGGTTTCGGGGCTGTCGCTGGGCAATAAGAACTTTCAGCTCCCTCCAAAGATGTTCTATTGGGTTCAGGTCTGGAGACTGGCTAGGCCACTCCAGGACCTTGAGATGCTTCTTACTGCTTCTCACTCCTTAGTTGCCCTGGCTGTGTGTTTCGGGCCATTGTCATGCTGGAAGACCCAGCCACGACCCATCTTCAATGCTCTTACTGAGGGAAGGAGGTTGTTGGCCAAGATCTCGCGATACATGGCCCCATCCATCCTCCCCTCAATACGGTGCAGTCGTCCTGTCCCCTTTGCAGAAAAGCATCCCCAAAGAATGATGTTTCCACCTCCATGCTTCACGGTTGGGATGGTGTTCTTGGCATTGTACTCATCCTTCTTCTTCCTCCAAACACGGCGGGTTTAGACCAAAAAGCTCTATTTTAGTCTCATCAGACCACATGACCTTCTCCCATTCCTCCTCTGGATCATCCAAATGGTCATTGGCAAACTTCAGACGGGCCTGGACATGCGCTGGCTTGAGCAGGGGGACCTTGCGTACGCTGCAGGATTTTAATCCATGACGGCGTAGTGTGTTACTAATGGTTTTCTTTGAGACTGTGGTCCCAGCTCTCTTCAGGTAATTGACCAGGTCCTGCCGTGTAGTTCTGGGCTGATCCCTCACCTTCCTCATGATCATTGATGCCCCACGAGGTGAGATCTTGCATGGAGCCCCAGACCGAGGGTGATTGACCATCATCTTGAACTTCTTCCATTTTCTAATAATTGCGCCAACAGTTGTTGCCTTCTCACCAAGCTGTATCCCAAGTATCCCATCCCAGCCTTGTGCAGGTCTACAATTTTATCCCTGATGTCCTTACACAGCTCTCTGGTCTTGGCCATTGTGGAGAGGTTGAAGTCTGTTTGATTGAGTGTGTGGACAGGTGTCTTTTATACAGGTTACGAGTTCAAACAGGGTGCAGTTAATACAGGTAATGAGTGAAGAACAGGAGGGCTTCTTAAAGAAAAACGAACAGGTCTGTGAGAGCCGGAATTCTTACTGGTTGGTAGGTGATCAAATACTTATGTCATGCAATAAAATGCAAATTAATTACTTAAAAATCATACAATGTGATTTTCTGGATTTATGCTTTAGATTCCATCTCTCACAGTTGAAGTGTACCTATGAAAAGAATTACAGACCTCTACATGCTTTGTAAGTAGGGAAACCTGCAAAATCGGCAGTGTACCAAATACTTGTTCTCCCAACTGTATATAGGGTCCCACAGTTGACAGTGCATGTCAGAGCAAAAACCAAGCCACGAGATGGAAGGAATTGTCAGTAGAGCTCTGAGACAGGATTGCGTTGAGGCACAGATCTGGGGAAGGGTACCAAAAAATGTCTGCAGCATTGAAAGTCCCCAAGAACACAGTGGCCTCCATCATTCTTAAATAAAATAAGTTTGAGCTGGCCGACCCGGCCTAACTGCGTAATCGGTGGGGAGAAGGGCCTTGGTCATGGAGATGAGCAAGAACCTGATGGTCACTCTGACAGACGTCCAGAGTTCCTCTGTGGGAATGATAGAACCTTCCAGAAGGACAACCATCTCTGCTGCACTCCACCAATCAGGCCTTTATGGTAGCGTGGCCAGACGGAAGCCACTCCTCGGTAAAAGACACATGACAGCCCACTTGGAGTTTGTCAAATGGCACCTAAAGGACTTTAAGACCATGAGATACAAGATTCTCTGGTCTGATGAAACCAATATTAAACTCTATGGCCTGAATGCCAAGCATTACTTCTAGAGGAAACCTGGCACCATGCCTATGGTGAAGCATTGCGGTGGCAGCATCATGCTGTGGGGATGTTTTGCAGCGGCAGGGACTGGGAGACTAGTCAGAATCAAGGGAAAGATGAACAGTGCAATGTACAGAGAGATCCTTGATGAAAACCTGCTCTAGAGAGCTCAGGACCTCCGACTGGGGCAAAGGTTCACCTTCCAACAGGACAATGACCCTAAGCACACAGCCAAGATAACGTAGAAGTGGCTTCGGAACAAGTCTCTGAATGTCCTTGACTGGCCCAGCCAGTGCCCGGATTTGAACCCGATTGAACATCTCTGGAGAGACCTGAAAATAGCTGTGCAGCGACACTCCCCATCCAACCTGACAGAGCTTGAGGATCTGCCGTGAAGAATTGGAGAAACTCCCCAAATACCAGTGTGCCAAGCTTCATAACGAAGTAGACTCGAGGCTGTAATCTCTGCCAAAGGTGCTTCAACAAAGTACTGAGTAAAGGGTCTGAATACTTATGTAAATGTGATATTTCAGGGGGGTTTTATAATCTGTTTTGCTTCATCATTATGGGGTATTGTGTGTAGATTGAGGACAAAAAAAACAATTTCATCCATTTTAGAATAAGGCTGTAACGCAACAAAATGTGGAAAAAGTCTAAATACTTTCCGAATGCACTGTATAGCCTACATGGAGGGGTTTTTACCGCACATCCAAAATAATAACAGGACCTGGCTAAATAGCCTGCATAGATAGAAAGGAGGATGTCTAATCACTGTTTTGCTGCTGACAATCTATATATCTTATTAAAGCTTTGGTGATTAAGATGAATTTTAAAGCGGTCTCACATATTGATAGTCTTGACTACTTGGTGAATGCATTGGGCATAACAACAAAAAACATTGTTTGTGTTTTCTGTTTCTAAATACGAGGTTTACGCACATCTTTCTTGTTCCATGTGCATATGTGCACTGTGTATCACAGCTGGATAGGCGGAGCTTCTGTAGTCAAAATCCATGGCATAAATAACCACGTTGCCGCTAAGACCTGCTTTCGGTTGGTCTTAAACATCCCCACCAGCGCATACTGAAATTGGTACTTTGGAGCACGTTTTTAACGTTTTTAACGTTTTTAAGGATACACCTCAGAAATCCCACATCAGCGTGCTCGTATAAGACAGGTAAATTACGATTCCTGGCACTAGGGTTTGAAAATTGAAGAGCGCTGGCTTTATCAGGTCAAAATCACAAACTAGCGTGGCTTTGAAAATTGCGCTGACTTAACACCAGACGAAAATAGAACTCTACCAAAGTTAGGAAGAATGTTGGTCCAAATTGGAAGTTAGGTTAATTGAAAATGATTTGAATCCTAGAAATGAAAATGGTAAAATTGGGTGCAATCAATTAGCTTAATTTCTCAGATCAAATTAAATTTCAACAAAATAATGTTTCAGGAATGCTAATCTTATTTTTAACTACAGAAATGATTTCAGCACAATCTGATGCATTGTTAGGTTGAACGACCCATGAACCTCATATAAGCAACCCATTCCATTGTTGTAGTCCAATCCAACCTACGTCCTCTTGAGTTGTTTGAGCCAGCCTTGGAAGCGTTCTCCCGTGATCTCCTCGTCGATGGAGGTGTAGTCCACGTCCTCGTCGGGCAGAAGCACCAGCATGGCGGCGCCGCCCGTCATGGGCAGCTTCAGGACACCCAGCTTGAGAGAGCGGTCGTACGCCAGGTGGTACTTGTCGGAGCGGAACATCATGGGGACCATGGCAATTTTGTACTTGTTCACGTAGAAGCGCTCGTCCTGGGTGAAGCTGGTATTGAAGGTGAGGGCAAACTGGCCTGGTGAGAGAAACAGAAAAGGGAATCAAACAGCATGTTGCTGTCACAACTGATATACGTGTTGATGTCACAATAACCAACCTCACTTACACACGAACAAGGCTGGGAGCAGCACAGCATCACCCACAAAAAGCAGTGCTAACAGAGCATTTGTAGATGTGAAGTGCCTTGTTATATGCATCAACGGCAGTAAATGTCACCTGGAAAGATATGTTTATAAACAGACTGTGCTTACAATAATCTCATTCCCAGACACTTCAGCCGTTTGCGCTTCAGCCTGGGGGCATGGTTATGTTTACAAAAGGTCATAAAATGCAGGTGTAAAATACTGTATAATATAATAATAACAACAATAATAACATTTGCCATTTAGCAGACGCTTTTATCCAAAACAACTTTTTTTGCGTATGGGTGTTCCAGGTAATCGAACCCATTACCCTGGAGTTGCAAGCACCATGTTCTACTGAACCCCTGTGCCTACTCCTCACCTTGAAAGAAAATGGCAGTGATTAGCATCATCTGGGTCTGGGGGTCGATGGCGCTGACCACCTCCTTCACCTGCTCCCTGGTGTAGGTGTAGAAAAACTGGTTGATGGTGTCCTTGGCAGCCCCGTCGCTATAGTCCAGCCCCTGGACATTTCCTCCATACTTGGTCTGCACAAAGTCTCGGTAGGTCGAGTCCACTTTGAACTGCTGGCGGGGAAGGATGCCGATACCCTGGTTCACAAACCCACTCTGGGCCATGCTATCCCGGACACTCTGGAACAGTTCTGGCATAGAAAACAATTGAAAATGTACATTTGTATTTTTTTTTAATAACTCAGAGAAACACAAACAAACAGAACAATTATGGAAACAATACAGGGTCAGCCGCAGAGCATTGTAACTTTTTTGAGGTGAAGTGCCTTGCTCAAGGGCACAACGGCAAAATAATCTGATACCAGGAACTCTTCGGTTACTGGTTTGTTTCCTCCTCTAGCCTGGGATTTGAACCCACCACCACCCTCCCACTTACTGGTCTGCATCTCTATTCTCTAGGGCTAAATACCTGGGATCCTTAGGTGGTCGAGAGCATTCAGACTCAGGCCCTGAAGGAGTTGCTCGCGTGTAGAGCCATCGGCGCCACTCATCAATGCAGCTAAACCCAGAGATACGGTGAATGGGGAGAGAAGGACGTTGTCATCAGTGGTGCTAGCAATGGCACGGTACAGCCGGGCGGCAAAGTCAGCATTTCTGGTGCTCAGGTCCTGGATTTCCCCAGCGCTGGGCTCCTGTGCCAAAAGTGGCATGGCGAGGAGTGGGATGCACGCCAGGAGGGGGAGGAGTCTGGACGTCATGGTTCTTCCTCCGCTTTTCTCAGCTCGCAATGGAAACAAAATATACATGTTTTAAGCAAAGTGTCCTCAGCAAGTTAAGTTCAACACTAACACATAAACATTTAATTAGTCTAGCGTTAAAGGTATAGTACACTCCAAAATCAAAGGTTGCCTGACATTTTCATATAAAACAAATGGTCTAAAATTGAGCTGAGAAATATCTGAACATTTTTGATTTTGGGGTACACTATCTTTTTAATATTTATGTAATTATGTATGATATGTAATAGGCTATTAAAATTACAATATGTTATTAGGACAGTAGCTTCGGGACCGCAACTAGGATCCTGTATATAGTATGGGATCCTAGTTGTGCATCATTATGTCGTCCGAAATTCATTACAGCCCTAAAGTGTTCTGTTAATAAAAAAATTATTCCACAAAATAAGGTCACTAATCTAAAAAAACTGTCAGTGTCCAGAGTAGCTGAGTAAACTCCACTTCATAAATCTCAATGGAGTTGACATGCGTATCAGTTGATACTTTTTTAATGCGTACCTTGTACCTAAGTCTGTCCTGTTTAACTGCATTATTTTCTTTGGGTGCTGAAATCCTTCATTTTTCTTCAAAGGTCTGTGGCACTGTGAAAGACATGGGCATGGGCGTGGCTGAACGACTCCCAGTGCATCACTATGGACAGCGGCACTGGCTGCAGCACAGTGAACAGTGGCACTCAGTGCAGCCTTCCACATTGCTAAACTATCTTCAGCACCAGGCCAGCCAAAGACTGCGCCACAGCTATGCTCACCCAACACACCTGTGCAGGATTACTAAATCAGCACACCTGCAAGGCATTCCCTAATCAACTGACTGGCACAAGACTGCAGGCTGGACCTCGCTCAAGTGGAGCAGTTAGGAAGACTGCCAGAGCGTGCCTACACTCCCACTTCTGTAGTTGGGCACACCTCACTCTTCCCGACAAGGTCCAATGCAGCCTTTTTTAAAGAATATCCAGTCACTTCTGGGTAACAATTAAGTACCTTACTGTGATTTTTTTTAAATTAAAATGGTAAAAAAATATATATTTTTAAAACTGCTTCTTTGCAAAGAGGATTTTCTCAATTTTGAATTTTGCTAGGAATGTCTGAGAGTGGTCTGAGTGGGGAAGGGAAAACTGAAAACTAGCTGTTATTGGCAGAGAGATTTGGAACTCTTTCTTATTTTGTCTATTAACTAAATTTACCACCTGCTGATGTCACCAGGCAGGCCGTAAAATAAATGTCTCTTACACTTAAAGGGCATTATCCATTTTCACAATTTGACAGTATTATTCCAACCTCCATACAAAAAAATAGGAACAACTTCCTAATATTGAGTTGCACTCTTTTTCCCTCAGAACAGCCTCAATTCGTTGGCGCATAAACTCTACAAGGTGTCAAAAGCATTCCACAGGGATGCTGGCCCATGTTGACTCTAATGCTTCCCACAGTTGTGTCAAGACTATTTTCTCTATGCAGATTTTAGAATATTTGTATGAAATTGTATCTCCAATCAGATGGATACTGTGCTATGTATTGGACATTAATATAATAATAATAATATATGCCATTTAGCAGACGCTTTTATCAAAAGCAACTTGCAGTCATGTATGGGTGGTGCTGGGAATTAAACCCCTTACCCTGGTTTTACAAGTGCCATTCTCTTCCAACTGAGCTACAAAGGACTACTGAGGCTTTGAAGCCACCAGTTAGTCAGCCATATTGGCACTCCCCAGTAGGAAAAGTCCTCCATAGGAATGAACGGAATTCTACATTATTTCAATTAAATGTTTTAAGGACAAAATGACATATACCATTAGTCATCTCAAATATATAGACTTTAAGGACAATATTGTTATATATTGTTTTGTATGTTTAGCAACACATAACATAATTTAAAAGTATGCATTAAGGTGTCTGTAATATAATACATGTGGCAAAAACGAATGAAGACATTAATAAATGCATTTGTATTGCTTCCAAAGAGTGCCAAGATGGAGGCGTGGTGGCTTCAACACAGCGCCCCTATCAGTCATCTAGTGTATATACAAATCATTGATGGAAACCAAGCTACTGAGACATAAATAGGATGGGCTGGTAGGTTGTATCAGGCTCGTTGACCTTTATTAAAGTACCTTTTTTAATTGATTTTGGGGGGGGATTTAACAGATTATGGCCCTGATCTTGGGAGCTGGTGTGCTATTTATGTGCACATTCCACAACCATTTAAACCATTCAAGAATAGACAAATAGGCGGCTATTACGCAAGAGTGCATCAAAACATCGTGATATCGTTGTATAAAATAAAATGGAACCATAATCTAGCTTTAAAATGTACATTAATTTGAGTTATGGCAAGAGACCTGGCAATAATATTATTATGCGTAGGCAATTTCAATAGCATGGGTGTAACGAGCGGGGTTTCTTCACCGAATATGATGCGACACTGAATAGCAACTCATATTTTAAAATAGAAAGGACGATAGAATACTTACTTTTGCACTAAAAAGCCTGCCTGGAAATTGATCAGGATAACGTCACAGATAACAAAAAATACGCCTGTGAAGACCTCTGTTCCGCAGGCAGGAATTAACAAAACCGAGCAAGAATAAGGCCATGAACTCAGCGATTTTCCTTCAAAGTAAAAGTCATGCAAAGAAGAATACAAAGAGTAGGAATTCGTACAAATTTATGAGGAAATGTTAGCAGTTTAACAATATGAAAACAGGAATAAAGTGAATCGCCTTTATAACACCAATAATATTATACTATTGACAATATTTTTAACAGCATTAAAAGTGATGATTACTAGATAGTTATCAAGGTAACAACAGTAATACAAATAAAACATGATTTTGAATTATACTATTAATAAAACAGTAATAACAATATTATAAATAACATTATAATTATAATAATCAACTTTAGAAAACACTTTCAATCCCATTGTTAATTAGCCCATTCATATTGGACATAGTAAAATGGACACTCCTTTTATGGAGACACAACGTACACATAATTGTGCATGGTGCAATATGTATTTGCAGTATGATTTTTTTATTTTTATTTAAGCTGATTGGTCACTCTTTATGGGCCGCCAAATGAGCAGCGACACTCCTCTTGGTGTAAACTCTGTGGATGTGGAAACTAGGAGTGCTCCTGAGTAGAATGGACTCCCTTTTACTGTGACACAAGCTACAGATAATTTTGTACGGCGCAATAAATGATAGGAGTACACAGACAACAAACAATGTTGACCAATTAGGCTTAAAAAAATAAACATATTAACTTATAGAAATACTTTTAATTATTATTTGTATGATAACTAGTATGAAATATATAAATAATTGTGCACATTTTCCATAATTTTCGCACTAATTATTATTTTACAAAGTAAACAGGACGGGACATTTATTCTGAAGGATTCCAAATATCCATGACCCGGAAGTACATAGTTATTCTTGCCTGCTTCACAGTGGTATCAAAGATTTTTATAACAACGCCAGGATAAACCAGACCCTGTCCTTTCCAATGGGGAGCAAATTAATCCTAGTGCGCATGACTATCTTTTTTTTTCTTTCAACTTTGGCAAAGTGTAAAGTCTATAAAATGCAGTCCACTCTGTTTGGTACAGATTTTAGTTTGGAAACAGAAAACTGTATGGAGATCAAATGTTTTGTCGATGAGAAAATTTGCAGAATACAGGCCAAAGTCCATCTCGATCCATCTTCTCCCACTTCCGTCCACTGTGCTTCCTATCATAAACATATTTGGTAATGAACGGAAACGCCAACCGGATGTTTCACATTTATACATCCGGTGAAATATCTGGCTCATTGGTTGCAGTCCATAGTCAAAGTAGACAGCTCTTAGCCATAGAATGACGTTTTACCTCCGAGTGTACCTTAAATGTCCCTTGCTCAAGCGAGGGGAGAGATGATCGGAGAAGCAACGTCCTTGGTGGAAATCTTGAAGTTGAGTTTAAAAACAACCAACCTAAAGCTATGAATGTACCTAGCTAACTACAGTTACCCATAGCTGGCTAGATAGTTTTATAGTTTGGTAATTTATTCAAATACATTTCAGAATTCAAAAAATGATGTGTATAAAGCGAGCTAAGTGTTATAGGCTCATCACTACGATATATATAAGCAAGCTAATGTCAAAATTTTGTCTGACGTTCCCAAAATGCAGTTTGACACGTGACAACAGTTTGCGTTGAATTGTGAGTCATATCAACTTCACAAGGCCGAAGCTAAATAGCTCATTATTAAATAATGATATAGTTAAATTTGAGGTTAAAGATCTGCTCTCACACTTTTGGGAAAGGGCTTGTGAAGAAAAATCTTATTGCAAGAACTGGGAGCTCTTTAAATTTGAGGTATCCAAATACCTTAGAAAATATGGTAGTAATCTTGCTAAAACCAGAAGAGCTGAGGAGGAAAAGGTGATCATTAAGATAACTTTCCTTTCTCAGAGGTCCCCAGCCGGCCTCTCGGTGGAGGAAAAGATGGAACTAATTGATTTACAAAATAAACTGGATAATATATATAGATTAAAAGCAGAAGGAGCCTTTATTAGATCTAGGGAAAAATGGATTGAGAAGGGAGAACAGAATTCATCCTATTTCTTTAGACTTGATCAATTTTACTCTAAAAATAACACTATCCATAAATGTAACATTGATGGTGTTATTACAGATGACCAAAAATGAATCGCTAAATACTGTAGCAGCAATTTATACAGAAAATTGTATAGCTCTACGTACTGTCAGGAATCCACAGATATGTTTTTTAACTCACTGAATAATGTTCACTCTATCAGTGATATATAATCTAAACAGTGTGATGAACCCATCAAAGCTGAAGAGATTATAGAGTCTATCAAACATCTAAAGAACAATAAATCACCAGGTGTTGATGGAATTACATCAGAATTTTACAAATTATTTTCTGAACAAATAGCTCCCTTCCTATTTGAAGTGTTTTTTAGAGAGTATTAAAAACAATGTTCTCCCTCCTACAATGAGTCAGGGGTTAATAACACTGATTTTTTGATATTTTTACTGAATCTTTATTTAACCAGGTAGGCTAGTTGAGAACAAGTTCTCATTTGCAACTGCAGCCTGGCCAAGATAAAGCATAGCAGTGTGAACAGACAACACAGAGTTACACATGGAGTAAACAATTAACAAGTCAATAACACAGTAGAAAAAAAGAGAGTCTATATACATTGTGTGCAAAAGGCATGAGGAGGTAGGCGAATAATTACAATTTTGCAGATTAACACTGGAGTGATAAATGATCAGATGGTCATGTACAGGTAGAGATATTGGTGTGCAAAAAATCAGAAAAGTAAATAAATATAAACAGTATGGGGATGAGGTAGGTAAAATTGGTGGACTATTTACCGATAGACTATGTACAGCTGCAGCGATCGGTTAGCTGCTCAGATAGCAGATGTTTGAAGTTGGTGAGGAAGATAAAAGTCTCCAACTTCAGCGATTTTTGCAATTCGTTCCAGTCACAGGCAGCAGAGAACTGGAACGAAAGGCGGCCAAATGAGGTGTTAGCTTTAGGGATGATCAGTGAGATACACCTGCTGGAGCGCGTGCTACGGGTGGGTGTTGCCATCGTGACCAGTGAACTGAGATAAGGCGCAGCTTTACCTAGCATGGACTTGTAGATGACCTGGAGCCAGTGGGTCTGGCGACGAATATGTAGCGAGGGCCAGCCGACTAGAGCATACAGGTCGCAGTGGTGGGTGGTATAAGGTGCTTTAGTAACAAAACGGATAGCACTGTGATAAACTGCATCCAGTTTGCTGAGTAGAGTATTGGAAGCTATTTTGTAGATGACATCGCCGAAGTCGAGGATCGTTAGGATAGTCAGTTTTACTAGGGTAAGATTGGCCGCGTGAGTGAAGGAGGCTTTGTTGCGGAATAGAAAGCCGACTCTAGATTTGATTTTAGATTGGAGATGTTTGATATGAGTCTGGAAGGAGAGTTTACAGTCTAGCCAGACACCTAGGTTGTCCTATCTCCCCGTACCTGTTTTTATTAATCACCCAACTTCTTGCAAATTCTTTAAATAATAGTCTTGTACAAGGTATTTCCATAGGTGGTAAAGAAATTATTATAAGGCTGATGATACTACACTTTTTCTGAAAGACGCTAACCAAATTCCCATATCGATCAATGTGATACAATCCTTTTCCAAAGCGTCTGGTCTATATCTTAACATTAATAACTGTGAACTCATAGCTGTCAAAGATTGTGTGACAACTTCATATTATGGTAAGAACTTGCATATTTAGGCATAACCATTACAAAGGATCAAAATTTTAACCCTATTATTAAAAATACCCAGAAGAAGCTAAATCAATGGCTACAGAGGGACTTACAGTGCCTTGCGAAAGTATTCGGCCCCCTTGAAGTTTGCGACCTTTTGCCACATTTCAGGCTTCAAACATAAAGATATAAAACTGTATTTTTTTGTGAAGAATCAACAACAAGTGGGACACAATCATGAAGTGGAACGACATTTATTGGATATTTCAAACTTTTTTAACAAATCAAAAACTGAAAAATTGGGCGTGCAAAATTATTCAGCCCCCTTAAGTTAATACTTTGCAGCGCCACCTTTTGCTGCGATTACAGCTGTAAGTCGCTTGGGGTATGTCTCTATCAGTTTTGCACATCGAGAGACTGACATTTTTTCCCATTCCTCCTTGCAAAACAGCTTGAGCTCAGTGAGGTTGGATGGAGAGCATTTGTGAACAGCAGTTTTCAGTTCTTTCCACAGATTCTCGATTGGATTCAGGTCTGGACTTTGACTTGGCCATTCTAACACCTGGATATGTTTATTTTTGAACCATTCCATTGTAGATTTTGCTTTAGGTTTTGGATCATTGTCTTGTTGGAAGACAAATCTCCGTCCCAGTCTCAGGTCTTTTGCAGACTCCATCAGGTTCTCTTCCAGAATGGTCCTGTATTTGGCTCCATCCATCTTCCCATCAATTTGAACCATCTTCCCTGTCCCTGCTGAAGAAAAGCAGGCCCAAACCATGATGCTGCCACCACCATGTTTGACAGTGGGGATGGTGTGTTCAGCTGTGTTGCTTTTACGCCAAACATAACGTTTTGCATTGTTGCCAAAAAGTTCAATTTTGGTTTCATCTGACCAGAGCACCTTCTTCCACATGTTTGGTGTGTCTCCCAGGTGGCTTGTGGCAAACTTTAAACAACACTTTTTATGGATATCTTTAAGCAATGGCTTTCTTCTTGCCACTCTTCCATAAAGGCCAGATTTGTGCAATATACGACTGATTGTTGTCCTATGGACAGAGTCTCCCACATCAGCTGTAGATCTCTGCAGTTCATCCAGAGTGATCATGGGCCTCTTGGCTGCATCTCTGATCAGTCTTCTCCTTGTATGAGCTGAAAGTTTAGAGGGACGGCCAGGTCTTGGTAGATTTGCAGTGGTCTGATACTCCTTCCATTTCAATATTATCGCTTGCACAGTGCTCCTTGGGATGTTTAAAGCTTGGGAAATCTTTTTGTATCCAAATCCGGCTTTAAACTTCTTCACAACAGTATCTCAGACCTGCCTGGTGTGTTCCTTGTTCTTCATGATGCTCTCTGCGCTTTTAACGGACCTCTGAGACTATCACAGTGCAGGTGCATTTATACGGAGACTTGATTACACACAGGTGGATTGTATTTATCATCATTAGTCATTTAGGTCAACATTGGATCATTCAGAGATCCTCACTGAACTTCTGGAGAGAGTTTGCTGCACTGAAAGTAAAGGGGCTGAATAATTTTGCACGCCCAATTTTTCAGTTTTTGATTTGTTAAAAAAGTTTGAAATATCCAATAAATGTCGTTCCACTTCATGATTGTGTCCCACTTGTTGTTGATTCTTCACAAAAAAATACAGTTTTATATCTTTATGTTTGAAGCCTGAAATATGGCAAAAGGTCGCAAAGTTCAAGGGGGCCGAATACTTTCGCAAGGTAGAGTCCTAATAACCAAGGCCGAAGGTATCTATAGACTAACATATGGCACTCTCTCTTTATATCTTGACAGTAAAATAAGCAAGGAGATAGACCAGATGCTTTTCAACTTTCTTTTGAGAAACCGTACCCATTACATTAGAAAAACTGTTGTAATGAACACTTATGAGAAAGGTGGACTGAATTTTCTGGACTTTACTACTTTAAATAATACTTTTAAGATCAATTGGATAAAACAATTCCTAAGAAGACCCACTTCTATCTGGAATTTTATTCCTCATCATGTCTTCTCTACTTTTGGTGGCCTTAACTTCAGATTGTTTTGCAATTATAATATTGACAAAATTCCAGTGAAACTTTCTGCTTTTCATCAGCAGGTTTTCTTGTCATGGTCCTTAATTTATAAACACAATGTTTCTCCACACAGATATTATATATGGAATAATCGGGATATATTGTATAAAAATACTTCTTTGTTTTTAGAATATTGGTTCCGAAATAATATCCTATTGATGAGTCAACTGGTAAATGCAGAGGGTCTTTTACTCAGTTATAAGGAATTCTTATCACTTTACAAGGTCCCTGTAACACCTAAATATTTTGCAATTGTTTTAGATGCCATTCCCTCAGGTGTTGCTCTGTTATTCAGGAATGTGTCAAGACCTGACCCTCAGAGCCTACCTTCTATTGACCCTGTTGACTCATCAGTAAGAAAGATTTGTTTCTCTTTTGGTCCATTCAACAACAGAGCAATACGAACCTTGTTTCAGCAGGATGTTGTATCTATACCTTATGTCATGCCTTATTGGAATGGATTTATTGATAATATCTGTTGGAAAAAAGTTTGGATGTTGCCACACACATACCTACTTGTTAAAAAAATTAAGGAAGTTTCCTTTAAAATTATTCATAAAATTATTCATATCCTGCCAACCACTAAATGAAGAAGTTTAAGGAAAACATCAACTCAAATGGCTCCTTTTGTAATGACTGCCCAGAAACAGTGTTGCATCTTTTTTGGCATTGTATTCATGTAAGAAAACTGTGGCAAGACATCATTAGATTTATAATTGAACACATTTATGAAGATTTTACACTATTGTGGAGAGATGTACTGCTTGGATTCTTTACATATGATAGAAATAAGCTGAAACATTTTTATGTAATTAATTGCATTATTCTTTTGGCCAAATTTCATATACAGAAATGTAAATTTACAAACAAAAAAACATTATCTTACCCTACAAAAATAACTGTATTTTAAGACAGTTAGGTACTCTACTAACAAAAAAGCTGTTAGAATTGTAAGTATATGTATGTCCCTTATTAAGGTCCTTGTGTAATTGTAATGTGATATTGTACCCCCTAGCTCGATTGTCCATTGTTTGTCATCTATGTATGCTTGTGTTCCCTCGTGTGCTTTATGTATTGATTTGTTGTTAATAAACAAATAAATGTAAAAATCAAACTGCATCCGGTTTTGACTGGGTTTCCCGGGAGAAAGTGGTTAGGAAGAGGGCTGAGGGGCAAACATAACGTGTTAGGACTGCAGCAATCAGGGCGGGGTTTGGGGTTTTAGAAATCAACCACTTTTCTTTAGATGTTAATTTTCTCGAAATCTAAAGGAACAATCTAGGTTCGAGCCAATGGCTTAAGCTGTTGAACATATTATCACTCCAACCTCATGAAAGTGACAAACTAACACATTTTTGTTAAATAAAAACAATACTATTAAACTGTTCTTTCGTTCCAAAAGCCTGTGGAATTTTCTTTCCCAAAAGCTAGCTATTGGCTACTAGCTATCCAGTATAAAAGACAGGTTTGAAAACGCAATTAGGTGAAGGTACCACCAAAGACAGTACAGTATGAAGATAGGCTAAAACTGCTTCTCCAATCGAAATCCCCAATCACACTTGTAAACGATGTTGGCTAGCTAAGCTCATGCACATGAACAAGTCTTCGCGTCTAACGGACGTCTCGGGCCGAACTACGCATGTGCAGGCCGTGGAATCAAAGGCACTCCTTCAATATAAAGTCGTTTTTATCACCACCGAACATTTGGAAATAGAGTGCTGTGGAGTGGAAGTAATTTAGATATTCATTGTATTAATTGGATCTGTAGAGTTGCTATTTTCTAGAGTATTCATGTGTCAATTAACTCGTGACATTACTGGATTACTCATTATATAAATAAAGTCAAATTTAATCAAGAAATACTATAGTCAGTTTTAAAAGGTTTAAGGGTACAAGACTAAGATATGTAAATCACCATGAATCCAATGTTTACCACTGCATTTTAAACAAATAGGAGAACGATTAAATTAGCATTATTTTGGGTTCTGGAGGAGCTGCAGCACCCCTGATAAATTGAATACATTTGCCAAAGTTATATAATTACTGCTGACTGTTCAGAAAGAAATGTAACAATTCAGAATAGCCTACTACACCATGAGAAGGCCTATAATTTAGCCACAGAGGATCATTAGCTTTAAAAAATTCAAAATTGCCTAGCTGTGGATTGCATAGCCTACAGTTGGGAACGAGCGGCAAATCTTTAAGTGAACAAACAGCATGCTGACGACATTCAAGACGAGGTCGTTTTTATTGATCTCAGATTCTCAGTTTGTCAGTGTCAGAGTAGCCTGTTATTTCAATCATTTGTGCAATATTAAAGATTCTGCCAAAGTCTCTAGTCATGTTAAACGAAGCAGCATTGTATAATATAGGCCATATTTATCCCTGACCGAAGGCTACTAAAAATGTTTCCCCATGTGTACAATTTATGTTACGCCCTACTGCAATATGCACGTACAATGAGCTATTTATTCTTATATATATTTTTTGGTTTATTGGCAGACTACACTCGGTGTATTGCCGCCACCTACTGTACGGGATTAGTAAAATATCCCCCAAAACAAAATATGTTTTGGATGAACAAGTCTAACCAAAATGCACGGTACTTCTGTTAAAATCACAAAGTCCACACAGGCTCAAATGCGATGACATGCATACAATGCTTTGTTATTGAGTTTATTATTTTTCTCTCGTGCACACTTTTTGTTCTGGCACCTCCTAAGCACTGGCTGAATTTATCTGACTCTTCTTGTAACTGGGACAACGGGCAGCCTCTCCCCGCTTGGCTCGATGGCATATTTAGGGATTTTGCCAACACAACCATATATGTACACAGTCATGTATCCTTAACCTTTTTTCAACTGACTCTCTTATTTGTTCATTAAATCGGCCTTTATTCATATAATGCGTAATCCTGGAATGTAACGACTTAATTGGCACGAGAAAACTCGAGAAAATAGCAACTGCACAAATCGCAATGACTACAATGAATGGCTAAATTACTTCCGGACACTAAGGTTCCGCGGAGCTCCTCCTCACTATTCTTTATATTAGCGACACCCATTCAGTAGATATTTGAGCATTTTTAGTTATCTGTTCATGTAGTAGATTGGAATGCAAAGTTTGTTTGCTCAAGTAAGTAACGTTTCCTTCATTTGTGAGTAGTTTTACTTGTGTAACGTTAACAATTTAGCAAGCTAGCTAACGTTACTTGGCTAGCTTGCTAACGTTAGCTAGCTATAAACATGAACTGTTGCTAGCTAACTCAATGGTAAATGCGGTTAAGTTGGATAGTAAACGATCTGATTGTGTCCCTGCTAGACGAGTTATTTAGCTAACTAACTAGCTAACGTTAGATTTGTTAGCTTGATATCGATGTTTTATTCGTTTTGGAAATCAATATAGGCCCGATGTAGTGTAGCGGTAAATAACTAATAGGTGGTAAACTCTGATTTGTCGGTCGCGGTGAAACAGTCACACTTGCTGTACGTTTAATGCATTTTTCCGCAAAAGGTGTGTAAACTGTTCCGCAAAATAAAAAGGTGAGTAAAGTGTTTTTACCCTCCACTACCACTGCATAGGCCAAGTATTATATTTGCTGTTTTTTCTTCTTCTTTGGGATTGGGTTGGTGGATCGTATCCATCTTCATAGTGCATGCACTGCCACCTACTGTACTGAAGTGTGAGGCCAGTTACGGCCTGCCTACATGAAAATCTCTTCATTATTCCTGTTCCTAAAAGGAGAAGGAAAAAAATGCACCACCAACTAATCTTAACACCTACACTATATATACAAAAGTATGTGGTCACCCTTTCAAATTGGATTCGGCTATTTCAGCCACACCCGTTGCTGACAGGTGTATAAAATCGAGCACACAGCCATGCAATCTCCATAGACAAACAGTGTCAGTAGAATGGCCTTACTGAAGAGGTCAGTGACTTTCAACGTGGCATCGTCATAGGATGCCACCTTTCCAACAAGTTAGTTCATCAAATTTCTGTCCTGCTAGAGCTGCCTCATTCAGCTGTAACTGTTGTTATTGTGGAGTGGAAACGTCTAGGTGCAACAACGGCTCAGCCGCGAAGTGGTAGGCCACACAAGCGCACTGAACGTGACCACCAAGTGTTGAAGCGCATGGTGCATAAAAATCTGTCCTCTGTTGTAGCACTCACTACTGAGTTCCAAAGTGCCTCTGGAAGCAATGTCAGCCCAATAACTGCTCCCTGGGAGCTTCATGAAATGGGTTTCCATGGCCGAGCAGCAGCACACAAGCCTAAAATCGCCATTCGCCATGCCAAGCATCAGCTGGAATGTTGTAAAGCTCGCAGCCATTTGACTCTGGAGCAGTGGAAATGCTTTCTCTGGAGTAAATTAATCACGCTTCACCATCTGGCAGTCCGACGGATGAATCTGGGTTTGGCAGATGCCAAGAGAACACTACCGGCCTGAATGCATAGTGACAACTGTAAAGTTTGGTGGAGGAGGAATAATGGTCTGGGGCTGTTCTTCATGGTTTGGGCTAGGCCCTTTAGTTCTAGTGAAGGGAAATCTTAATAGTACAGCATACAATGACATTCTAGACGATTCTGTGCTTCCAACTTTGTGGCAACCGTTTGGGGAAGGCCCCTTCCTGTTTCAGAACGACAAAGCGAGGTCCGTACAGCGAGGTCCGTACAGAAATGGTTTATCGAGATTGGTGTGGAAGAACTTGACTGGCCTTCACAGAGCCCTGACCTCAGCCAGGCCTAATTGCCCAACATTAGTGCCCGACCTCACTAATGGTCTTGTGGCTGATTGGAAGTCCCCGCAGCAATGTTCCAACATCTAGTGGAACGCCTTCCCAGAAGAGTAGAGGCTGTTATAGTAGCAAAGGGGGGGACCAACTCCATATTAATGCCCATAATTTTGGAATGAGATGTTTGACGAGCAGGTGTCCACCTATTTTTGGTCATGTAGTGTGTTTACAACTATTTACCACTATTTACCACATACCATGTTTACCACATTAACTCTTCTGCAGTAAAATCTCATACACCCATGTACTTCTGCAGTTGCCACCTACGCTGATTAAAAACCCACTACCCCATTCCACTACTTTGACCCTATCTGCTCCTGCCCATGCCAACAGCCTGGGAGGATGGGACACCACCCCGTAACACTTCTGAAGTCAAATCTCAAATACCCAAATACTTCTCTGCAGCTGCCACCACATATATTTTCTGTGATTTACGCTCCATTTCTGCGATACAGTTGCTAACCATTGCTATGACATCTAAGAAGCCAAGCTTACTGAAGCATAACTCACTACTTACCCTATCCCTCTGTACAGGCACAGATCTACTACTCACAGGGGTCCTCTCAGGATCCCTCACCCTTGATCCAACCTCCGCATGCGACACCCTCTGCACTACTTTGACTCTGTCCACATAAATCTGCCTGTCTTGCGCCAGACACTTCCGATCCCCAGCAACATGAGCACCCCTATAATTGACGCAACTTTATCCACCTAAACTACACAATTGTCTGTCCCATGCCCTCCAGCACACTTCCCACATCTCCCTCCTACACACTGCTGCAAGATGGCCATAAACGTTACACCTGAAACACCTCAGTGGATTCGTCACAAACGCTCTAACAGTATAACTGATATATCCTAATATGACTTTGTCTGGTAGAGACTCAACTCAAAAGGACTGACAATGACTGTTTCACCATGCTCCCCACCGGGTCTGCGTCGTACCAAACAGTGGGCATCACAAACAACAAGAATCTTCAACTTCAATTGTACCACCTCCCCACATGACGCTACCCCATAAATCACTCCTTTCAATGGTGCCCTGTTCCTAAGAGCAAAGCAAGAAAAAGATCTAGACCCAAGTTGTGTGACACGGAGTGCCTTTGCCCTCTAGTCAGAAGAAACACAAACAAATATCACAAGTCCACTGCAGGTTACCTTCACGGATTCAACTTCACTCAAATCCTTTCTCACCCACCATGAAGCCACAAATGGATCTGCCATAAGGCAAGGGATCCACTTCCTCCCAAAATTCCACTCCTACTGGTCCAGATTCTTCTTTATCATGTCTGACACCATTCTTCCTCAACACACATCTTCCCACTACACTCGGCTCTCCTTCCTCACTGTCCATAACCATGTCTATCCGTTTACCTCGCTCTTGCCGCGCCTTCATCCTCTACATTGCTTGCAAAGCACACACTGATGGCGTTTCTCATAAACACAACTTCTGTTCCTTAGCCCATTTACAAGTCTGGCTATCTCTGACTTCTCCAAAAATTATATTGTATTGGTTTTTGTACGTATACAACTTCATATACAGTACAGAAAGCTTTTCCTCCTTTCCATTCACAGTACGTGTTAATCAACGTGCCCCAACTATTCCTGGCATGTTGTCCCTAAACCATGAAGCCTCGATCCAATGAGACACCAGATATGACACCTTTCTTCGGTGCCTTACTCTAAAAATCATAACTCTCCACTTCGTACATTGAAAGTTTATAGAGCCACAGAGCTTTCTCCTTTTGCTTATTCAATACACATGAAACACCAACATACTGCTCCTGGTCAATCTGACCAACTCCACCTTTCACAATTCTTCCTTCACTCTCTTCGTAACTGCAAACGGGTCTCCCAAATAAAAATCCTTATTCATGAAACGTACTCCAACCAGAAACTGCAATTCAATTCTAACTTCAGCTTTTTTAGCTTCATTCTTATTTATTAACATCGTTCAGTTATTCTTACCAATTTAACTCGCGCCAACAGAATCAAACATTGCATCCCCTTCCACCATTACACGACCTGCCAAATTCAAGCTCATCAGAGATTTGGATATAATGATGAGATACCTACAGTACCAGTCAAACGTTTGGACACACCTACTCATTCAAGGGTTTTTCTTTATTTTTACTATTTTCTACATTGTAGAGGAATAGTGAAGACCTCAACACTATGAAAAAACACACTGGAATCATGTAGTAACCAAAAAAGTGTCAATCAAATCAAAATACATTTCTATTTGAGATTCTTCAAAGTAGCCACCTTATTGCCTTGACAGCTTTGCACACTCTTGGCATTATCTCAACCAGCTTCATTAGGTATTCACCTGGAATACATTTCAATTAACAGGTGTGCCTTGTAATTTGTGGAATTTCTTCCCTTCTAAATGCGTTTGAGCCAATCAGTTGTATTGTGACAAGGTAGGGGTGGTGTACAGAAGATAACCTTATTTGATAAAAGACCAAGTCCATATTTTTGCAAGAACAGTCCAAATAAGCAAAGAAACAACAGTTATCATTACTTTAAGATATAAAGGTCAGTCAATCCGGAAAATGTCAAGAACGTTGAAAGTTTCTTCTAGTGCAGTCGCAAAAACCATCAAGGGCTATGATGAAACTGGTTCTCATGAGGACCGCCACAGGAAAGGAAGACCCAGAGTTACCTCTCCTGCAAGAGGACAAGTTCATTAGAGTTACCAGCCTCAGAAATTGTAGCCCAAATAAATGCTTCAGAGTTCAAGTAACAGACACGTCTCAGAGGAAACTGCATGAATCAGGCCTTCCTGGTCGTATTGCTACAAAGAAACCACTACCAAATGGCACCAATAATAAGAAGAGACTTGCTTGGGCCAAGAAACACAAGCAATGGACTTTAGACTTGTGGAAATCTGTCCTTTGGACTAGAGGTCGACCGAATAATCGGAATGGCCGATTAATTAGGGCCGATTTCATGTTTTCTTAACAATCGGAAATCGGTATTTTTGGACACCGATTTTGCCTATTTATTTTTTTACACACCTTTATTTCACTAGGCAAGTCAGTTAAGAACACATTCTTGTTTTCAATGACCACCTAGGAACGGGTGGGTTAACTGCCTTGTTCAGGGGCAGAACAACAGATTTTTACCTTGTCAGCCCTGGGGATTCAATCTTGCAACCTTACAGTTAACTAGTCCAACGCTCTAATCACCTGCCTCTCATTGCACTCCACGACGAGCCTACCTGTTACGCGAATGCAGTATAAGCCAAGGTAAGTTTCTAGTTAGCATTAAGCTTATCTTATAAAAAACAATCAATCATAATCACTAGTTAACTACACATGGTTGATGATATTACTAGTTTATCTAGCGTGTCCTGCGTTGCATATATCGTTGCAGCGATTCTATTTAGAATTCAAGGCACACAAAACCAGCATGACTTCCACATCATTCTGCAGCGATACGCCATCCCATCTGGTTTTTGCTTAGGACGATCATTTGTTTTTCAACAGGACAATGACCCAACACACCTCCAGGCTGTGTAAGGGCTATTTGACCAAGAAGGAGAGTGATGGAGTGCTGCATCAGATGACAATCACCTGACCTCAACCCAATTGAGATGGTTTGAGATGAGTTGGACCACAGAGTGAAGGAAAAGCAGCAAACAAGTGCTCAGCATATGTGGGAACTCCTTCAAGACTGTTCGAAATGTAATCCTGGTGAATCTGGTTGAGAGAATGCCAAGAATGTGCAAAGCTGTCATCAAGGGTGGCAACTTTGAAGAATGTAAATTTATAAAATATATATTATTTATTAGGATTTGTTTAACACTTTTTTTTTTTGGTTACTACATGATTGCATTTGTGTTATTTCATCATTTTGATGTCTTCACTATTCTACGATGTAGAAAATAGTAAAAATAAAGAATGAGTACGTGTGTTCAAACTTTTGACTGGTACTGTATGTCTCCACTCTAACAATGGGATTCGTTGTCCACAAAGCGGAATGGTGGGCTGTCAAGCTCCCGCCTCTTCCTCTTTGGATTGGTGGATACATTTCGTTATTTTAATACTTTTTTGAATATTCGATGAGGGGTGTTGACATCAACCGCCTGTGTTCAATGGAAAGATGCTATGCTACTAGCCTCGTCATGAATATGCATAGCCATCTCAAGGCACCTTCGATATAGTATTTATTTCTCAAAGTTGTCGGGATGTTATGTGTCCTACTTATCAGTACAATCATCAGCTGGTCCTCCTCAACACTTAACGCCACTCCAGTTATCATGTCTTTCAAAGCCGCCCTGTTCAGGAGAGCAAAGCATGTCACCGGTCTTGTTCCGAGGCACGTGGTGTGGAGCGCCCGCTTCCTCTGGATGGAAGACACACAAAAAATAATCACAAGTCGGCCTCCCGAGTGGCGCAGTGGTCTAAGGCACTGCATCGCAGTGCTAGCTATGACACGAGATTCTGGGTTTGAGTCATGGGGTGGTGCACAATTGGCCCAGCGTCATCTGGGTTCAGGGGGGGTTTGGCCAGCAGGGATGTCCTTGTCCCATCACGCACTAGTAACTCCTGTGGCTGGCCTGGCGCAGTGCACGCTGACACGGTCGCCAGGTGTACTGTGTTACCCCCAACACATTGGTGCGGCTGGCTTCCGGTTTAAGTATGCATTGTTTCAACAAGCTGTGTGGCCTGGTTGGGTTGTTTTTCGGAGGACGCATGGCTCTCGACATTCACCTCTCCCGAGTCCGTACGGGAGTTGCAGCGATGAGACAAGACTGTAACTACCAATTGGTACCACGAAAAAGGTGTAGAAAAAAATATAATAACACAAATAATAATAATCACAAGTCTACTTCGAGTTACTTTCACCGATTTCAACATTCCCCAACCTCTTCATCCTAGTCATTATCCTGATGAGGCTTGAACTCGGCGGTCTTCCCCGTATATGCCACCGCAGGTAATTCCTCCTCACTCTTCAGGTTTGTTTTCTAAGCTACCGAAAGTATGTTTTTTTTCCCCCCTTTTTTTGTACTTTGACGCCAATCTTTCTCACCACACCGCTTCCCTCTACACTCGGCTCCTTTCCTTCACGCTCTTTCCACTCCTTCATCTGCTGTAATAGCAAATGGTTCTTGTATTTTGAATATGACCATATTCCTCCACTCCGGAAACCTTTTATCCTTCTCATCCTCTCGTTGTAGCTAGCTAGCTGCTTCTTGTTATGGTATATTAGCATTCACACTTTAGTGTGCATGCCTGCACCTACTGTCCGGGATGGAAACAGGATTCCCAAAAAACTGAACCAATGTGGGTTCATGCATTCATACAAACTACCAAAATAAATAAACAAAACTAAATCAAACTACTTTTCTGTTAAAAATAAAAAGGATAACTAGGTCTTCCATTCCGTCCGACATTGTTTCAACTTCTGTGTTCTAGTCCTTAGAATCACTGTCTTCTATAGTATAGAGTACCACAGTATGAGACATAATACCCATGAAACCTAGCGGTAAAACATGGAAATGGTTTCCAATAGTTTTTCTGCCATTCATTTTTCCCATAGTGGTTTTTAGAAACACTTAAAATAAGGGCTGTGTTCCATGTAGGCTTAGCCTGGCGTGACGTTTAGATACCTTGTCCTAGAGAGATTTACACAGTTGACTTTCATTAACATATTCGGCTGTATTTAACACCCAAAAAGGAAATTATATTTATCTGCTAATGTAGCTATCATAAACAACTTCAAATGGCATGATGATCTAGATAAGACTGCCAAATCAGGACAAAGGTAAGAATCTCTGGATTAACTATCTAATGTTAGCTAAATGTAGTAATGAATAGATTAGCTACATTTCTTTGAATTGACAATTCTGTGAACTGTCTTACGTAAGTTTTAAATTGACACTACCTGTTAACAAAGTTGTCAGAGATGACTTACAGGAGCTTGCAGGGATTTGTAGTCTTGCATGATGTCTACTTTGATGCTAAGTAGCATTTTCAAATTTGGAGTAAATAGAGCTGAATATATTGATAAAAAGTACCTTGTCTGAGAGAGATTTACAGGGTTATCAAAACGTCATGCCAGGGTATGCCTACACTAAACAGTCCTTATTTTAAGTGTTTCTAAAATCCCCTATGGAAAAAATGAATGCCAGAAAATCCCGATTGGAACCATTTCCCTGTTTTGACCGCTAGGTTTTGTGGGTATTATGACAACTCCACTGTGGGGCTCTATTATGGTGGTCCCCAAACAAAGGTTTTAGGTACATGCCACCACCTACTGTATGGGGTGAAAACTGGGGAACTTTAACGCAGAAAAACACAGGAAAAAGGGAAAGGGTGAAACAAAACATTGATGTTATTGCAACAGTGCTTGATAATGTAGCCTAGCTTGTGAGCTTTGTCACGCCTGGAAGTTAAACTAGTTACCACAGCCACTACATTGTAAAAGTTCCTAACATTTTTTTCACCTTTTTGGTCTTCATTTAAGGTTAGGGTTAGTCAAGGTTAGCAGTGTGTTTTTTACATTTGATTTAGCAGTGTGGTTAAAGGAAAGGGCGATACCTAGTCAGTTGCACAACTGAATGCATTCAACCGAAATGTGTCTTCCGCATTTAACCCAATCCCACTGAATCAGAGACCATAAGCTTGGCACCTAAGTTTAGGGTTAGGTTTCAAATCAATTGAATATTAATTGTAGAAATAGGTGGGGTTTAGCTATTTGTGGCTGTGGTAAATAGTGACGGCCAGAACAGTGTCCAATATCTTGAAATGTCTTTCCTTGCTTTGCTTACACTCTGATAAACAATGCCAACTGTTATGTCTTCTGCCTAGGTGGTGTCCACTGTCCAGTGCATCAGGGGGAGTTTTAATTGCTGGTGCAACCTATATAGTGGGCTGATGCATTGCCGAAACGTCCAGACTGGAACCAAACAATGGATAGAGTAGGCTGCCCTGCACGGGTGTCACACCAGTCCTTGATGGCAGCTGCAGTGTCTGTGGGTTTTCCTTTCTCCATTGCACTTAACTGATCAGCCAATGTTATTGATTTGAGGCCAACGTACACCAGTGATGTACTATATTAGTTAATGTGCAACATCCTGAACTTTACAGATAGAAATGGAATGAATAGGTTCTAGACGATTCCCATTTCTAGATGACAGAAAAGTTTTATGCAGAATACATTTTGTCTATCTGAGCATACGGTAATGTTGCAGCTGAACAGGGCCCTTGTTCTAAATTAGACACTGACTAAAAGGGAAAAAGGAATACCTGAATCGTGTTCATTAGCGCATACTGTAGAAAAACATTTTAAAATAGGAAACACAAACAAGCTTATTAAACAACATTTCACTCCGTTTCGGGTCACTGTCTTCCATTGCGTGCCTACTGAACATGACCCAGCAGACACTGCAGCAGCCCTCCAGGTATTGAGCCCAGCTGTACAGGCATAAGCCCTGCAGGGTTTTAGTATGGCTTCAGAGAAGATGGATGATTGCAGTGGGACACTGGGGCTGAATGTTTACGTCAAAGAGGAGGAGGAAGAGGTGCAGGTGGAGGATTTCACAATGAAGGACAAGGAGGCATTCACAGTGAAGGAGGAGGAGGAAGCTTTCACAGTGAAGGAAGAGGTGTTGACTTTCACATTTAAAAAAGAAGAGGAAGAGGTTTCAACAGTGAAAGAAGAAGAGGACGAGGTTATCACAGTGAAAATTGAGGAGGGTGGAGGTAAGAATTGCACAAGTAGTCCTAAGCGATGTCTTGAAAATGACATTTCAACTCTTCAGTAGGACTGGAAGTGTTGTTTAAAAAGTCATTATGACGTTCTTCATTTGAGGGGATGTTCCACTCAAAATACAATTTAGCATGATTATAAACACAACGTGGCTGTTGATTCCCCCAAGGCAGACTTTTTGTATTTAGTTCTCTTATATTGACATGATTTTGTTGAGTCAGTATTGCCATAGAGCTCCATTCAATTTAATTCAGAACATTTCAACGCCAAACACTCCTATCCAACTCCTATTATGGCCAGTATCCCTTTCTGAAGAACGTGTCTGCATTAGATTTGAAAAAAGTTACTTTATTGCTAGAAAAATTCTGTACTTGCTTCAGCTGCTAAAAATGCTAACTGGAAAAGGGAGAAGTGGTAGGGAGCTGACAACGGTTGTTATAACGCCTTCTAGCAAATATGTTATTTTATGCTGATGCTACATTTTTTTACTTGTTTACAAAATGATTCTCATCCTCACAGCAGAGAGGCCTAGCCCCAGCACCGAGACTAAATGGGGCTCGAAGAGTGGAAAAAGTTCGATACAGGAACTGGACTGGCGAGCTCCTGTGGAGAAACCTCACTGCTGTTCCCAGTGTGGCAAAACATTCTCAGAGTCCGGAAACTTGAAGCAGCACATGCGGACGCACAGCGGAGAGAGACCTTACCACTGCTCCAAATGCGGGAAACGTTTCATACAATTGGGACACTTCAACAGCCACCAGCGCACACACACGCAGGAGAAACCGTTCAGTTGCGGTGAGTGCGGGAAGAGTTTCTCTCAGAGAATCAATTTGAAGAAACACCAGCTCACACACTCCGGTGAGAGGCCTTTCCTGTGCTCTGACTGTGGGAAGAGTTTCTCTTCATCTACCAACCTAAAAAGACACCAGAGCACGCACAGCAATGAAAAGCCTTTCCAGTGCACCAACTGTGAGAAAAGTTTCACTCATATACACCACTTGACACGTCATCAGACCGTACACACTGGGGAGAAACCTTACACTTGCTCTGACTGTGGGAGGAGTTTCTCCCTCCAGGGGACTTTAAAGAAACACCAGCGCACACACACTGGGGAGAAACCGTACCAGTGCTTGCTCTGCGGGAAGAATTTCTCTCTTTCGGTGGCACTGAAGAGACACCAGCTCATGCACACTGGAGAGAAACCGTACCAATGTTCTCAATGCGGGAAGAGTTTCACCCAAAAGGGACAATTAACTCAACACCAGGGCACACATGAACTAGAAAAGCCTTACCCCTGCTCCCAGTGTGGGAAAAGTTACTCCTCAGCCCCCTCATTAAAAGCACATCAGAGGACTCACAAAGAGTCAACGTCACTCGCAATGACAGCACATTTCAGAAAGTAAATTATTGAACTGGTTGTCTCTGATTGGGATTGATAGCCTACATTTGAAACTATAGATTGTGCCTTAAATGCTTTGTCATGTTCAAACAAAACTCTTAGTCCCAATTTCATTTTCTCCCTGAAATGTTCACTTGCACACTCCTTACAGATTTAAAAGGAATGGACTGGTTTGCATTCAGTACCACAGAATGGTGAGCAACCTTGAATTCAATGGAAACGGCACTTAAAAACTTTAAGCCATTTGCAACCATCGATGGCCACCAGATTATCGCCAGCTGATCTTTAGTTAAACCAATAATTGGCGCTAAAATCACCTACACAGCTGATCTCAATTGCAACCATTATTGGACACCATTACCTCTCCCTAAAGTGGATGTTGGGCTTTACTCTTAGTTCTGATTTTAAGACTATTTTGCCCTCTGTTGGGTATTATCATCAGAACAATTGAATCCTGTTATTATTATTTTTTTTTGCAGATTCAAGGTGATTTTAATCAATTTGACAATCATTCCATACAAGTAAAGTATTTAATTTCCTTGTTTTCCACAGCAAATCTTCTATGGCAGTTTAGCCTACCCTACACATTTTATGATTGGAAAAATCATGGTGTAGGATACATTTATTTCCAATTTATGTAATCCATTAATGATTTAACTTGTCTAAATAAAATATGCAATTTTTTTTTCCATCAAGAGAGGTGAAGAACATTTTCCTGAACTGTAGGATACACATTTGAAACAGTATTGTAGGCAATTTTATATAAAAAAATATCTTGTATTCTATTTGGAAGTCGTTATCTTAATTTAATTAAAGTGCTTCATTTTATATTGATATTTAAATTGTCTCACGTGTTGCCACAATCCATATCACTTTAACCGCTGGGGCGGCAGCATAGCCTAGTGGTTAGAGCTTTGTACTGGTAACCGAAAGGTTGCAAGATCGAATCCCAGAGCTGACAAGGTACAAATCTGTCATTCTGCCCCTGAACAAGGCAGTTAACACACTGTTCCTAGGCAGTCATTGAAAATAAGAACTTGTTCTTAACTGACTTACCTAGTAAAATAAAGGTAAAATAAAAAATATGCAATTGGGATGGAAGTAGACAATGACCATTTTCATGCGGGCTGTAACAACTTGGTCTGTTAGTTTATTTGGTTGTTATTTTAGCTCAGAGCGCCCAGAAGTATTGTTTTAAGGAAACCAGTTAGCACAGTGATGAGTGCGTAGTTTGTTGCTTGTTTATTGCAATGAACCCGTGTGACTATGGTGGCCCAGAGAGCAGATCCCATATGGTTTGCTGCATGATTTTCCGATGATCACACCAATATTGATCAGGCAACACTTAACCACACCCACCAAACAGGAGTAAACATACCTCAAAGGCTGTTGAAGATGGGTTTTGGGGTAATGTGTCATTCAATAGAAACCATCACACAACTTAGCAAACTTTGAAGCGAACTGAATGCACCCCTGGTGTTATGCTGTGTTTGTAACCAAGTGGGAGGTGGGAATTTCCCACTTTTGCAGTCGTAAATACCAGTTGGATGCATTCGCATGCTTTGAACTCGTTGAGAAACATTGATTGGCTAATGCCCAACAAGCTGGGTAAACCATAAACTAACAGTACAGCTATCATGCTTGTTAACAAATTAGTGCTCAAAAAACATATTAGTAAATGTATTTTTATAAATAATGTGTTGTTGCATTGAAAGGTCCAATGCAGACGTTTTTATCTAAATATTACATTTTTGGTTAGCAATTAAGTACCTTACTGTCTATAAACAAAAATAACTTCTTAGCAAAGAGCAATTTCTCAAGCATTGAATGTTGCTAGGACTGTCTAGCAGGGGAAAACTAGCTGTTATTGGTAGAGGTTTGGAACTCTCTTTCTTATTGGTCTATTAACTCATTTACCACCTATTGATGTCACCAGGCAGGCCAAAACTCCATCCCACCAAAGCAGGCAGATATAGTCTTTTCAAACAGCTCTTACGCTAAAATGGCATAATCACAATTTCACAGTATTATTCCAACCTCATAGTGTAGAAAAAAATATAAAACACAGGAAAATCACGTTTTGCACTGCCTATGCTGTCAAGTTAAGAACAAATTCTTATTTAGGGCCTACACTGGCAAAACCCGGATGACGCTGGGCCAATTGTGCACCGCCCTATGGGACTACCAATCACAGCCAGTTGTGATACAACCTGGTTTCGATCCAGGGTGTCTGTAGTGACGCCTCTGGCACTGAGATGCAGTGCCTTCGACCGCCACCCAGTTGCTACAATAGCACAGATACAAAGATGAGTCCTCTATATATCTATGATTTTCCCCAGTGGTATGTGGTAAATTCCCACCTGCCACTTGGTTACAAACGCACATAGGGAATGTGTTGGGAACTCCCTCAAGCCAGTGCATACACCAATCCAATGGCACTAAATCTTTGAGGGGGGAGTGAACAAGTGCACAACTTGGGGGAGAAACTAAATTGGGTGTGCACCCTTTCACTAATCCCACTTTTCTAATATTGGACTGCACTAAGTAAGCAGACAGAAGTTCAATGCTCACTGCATGTAATTGCTTATTGACGATGCTATACTGTATTTTATTCATATGATCTTACTAATGTGGTTGTATATATTATTTTTCCAGCCGTGTAAAACCAAGCAAAATCCTGTCAACATTGTTATTGTAAAATGTATTCACCTCAACAGATGGATCAGAACTGCAAGCAACTTTGTCCAAGATACAAGTTAGGCATTATCGCACAAATGAATAAATCTATCAATGTAATCAGCACAGATGTTACTGATCAGATTCTCTTATTGATTCTATTCATTAAAAACATGCTTGAAAAGTGTTTTTTGAAAATGATAAAAGGGAAGTGATAAAAAGGAAGAAAGGAGATTGGAAGTTGTAGGAAATTATTAAGGCTCTATTTTCAGCTGACCTTAAACCAGCACAATTGTCAAACGCATGCTCATTTGCAATTTCAACCTGTCAAAGCCGGTGCTCTTCTACACTGAACATAAATATAAACACAGAATGCAACGGTTTCAAAGATTTTACTGAGTCACAGTTCCTATAAGGAAGTCAGTCAATTGAAATAAATAAATCGTCCGTAATCAATGTATTTCACATGACTGGGAATAGAAGGTAGGGGCGTAGATCAGAAAACCAGTCAGCATGTGGTGTATTTGGTATTTTATTAGGATCCCCATTAGCTGTTGCAAAAGCAGCAGCTACTCTTCCTGGGATCCACATGAAACATGACATAATACAGAACATTAATAGACAAGGACAGAACTACATTCATTTTATTTTTAAAGGCACATGTAGCCTACACATCAATACATACACACAAACTATCTAGGTCAAATAGGGGAGAGGCGTTGTGCTGTGAGGTGTTGCTTTATTTTAATTTTTTATCTGTTTTTTTAAACCAGTTTTGTTGTTTATTTGAGCAATACAAGATGGAATGTCATTCCATGCAATAATGTCTCTATATAATACTGTACGCTTTCTTGAATTTGTTCTGTATTTGAGGATTGTGAAAAGACCCCTGGTGGCATGCCTGGTGGGGTAAGTGTGTGTGTCAGAGCTGTTTGTAAGTTGACTATGCAAACAATTTGGGATTTTCAACACAATGTTTCTTATAAAAAAATAAGAAGTGATGCAGTCAGTTTCTCAAATCTTAGCCAAGAGAGATTGGCATGCATAGTATTTATATCAGCCCTCTGATTACAATGAAGAGCAAAATGTGCCGCTCTGTTCTGGGCCAGCTGCAGTTTAACTAGGTCTTTCCTTGCAGCACTCGACCACACAACTGGACAATAATCAAGATAAGACAAAACTATAGCCTGCAGAACTTTCTTTTTGGAGTGTGGTGTCAAAAAAGCAGAGCATATCTTTATTACGGACAGACCTTTCCCCATCTTTACAACCATCAAATCTATGTTTTGACCATGACAGTTTACAATCTAAGGTAATGCCAAGTAATTTAGTTTCCTCAACTTGTTGACCACCACCATTCATTACCTTATTCAGCTAAGGTTGAAAACTTAGGGAATGATTTATACCAAATACAATGCTTTTAGTTTTAGAGATGTTCAGGACCAGTTTATTACTGGCCACCCATTCCAAAACAGATTGCAACTCTTTAAGAGTTTCAGTGACTTCATCAGCTGTGGTTGCTGATGTGTATATGGTTGAATCATCAGCATACATGAACACACATACTTTGTTTAATGCCAGTGGCAGGTCATTGGTAAAAATAGAAAAGAGTAGAGGGCCTACAGAGCTGCCCTGCGGTACACCATACTTTACATGTTTGACATTAGAGAAGCTTCATTAAAGAAAACCCTTTTCAACAACAGGTTATGGTCAATAATATCAAAGGCTGCACTGAAATCTAATAGTACAGCTCCCACAATCTTATTATAAATTTCTTTCAACCAATCATTAGTCATTTGTGTCAGTGCAGTACATATTTAGTGCCCTTCTCATAAACGTCTGTTGTTAATTTGTTTACAGAGAAATAGCATTGTATTTGGTCAAACACAATTTTTCCCAACAGTTTGCTAAGAGCTGGCAGCAAGCTTATAGGTCAGCTGTTAGAACCAGTAAAGGCAGCTTTACTACTCTTGAGTAGCGGAATGACTTTGGCTTCCCTCCAGGCCTGAGGGCAAAGACTTTCCACTAGGCTCAGGTTAAAGATATGACAGATAGGAGTGGCTGTAGAGTCAGCTACCATCCTCAGTTGATTTCCATCTAAGCTGTCAATGCCAGAAGGTTTGTCATTATTGATCGATAATGATAAGTTTGAAACATTTTCCAAACTTGCAATGCTTTTCTTTCATTATTTGTTTTTTTTAATGCATGAATACGATGGCTCACGTTGTTGGCATTTCCTGCCTAAGTTTGCCCACTTTACCAAAGAAGTAATCATTGAAATAATTGGCAACATCACATGATTTTGTGATGAATAAGCCATCGAATTCTATGAAAGATGGAATTGAACACCCTGGTAGGTTGATTAATAACCTGAACCAGATTACAGGCACTGGTTACAGTGAGAAGCTTCCTCTTGAGTGGACAGCTTGATGAAAACCAGTCAATATTCAGGTCCCCCAGGAAGTAGACCTCTGTTGACATCACATACGCTATCAAGCATTTTACACACATTATTTAGATACTGACTGTTAGCACTTGGTGATCTATAGCAACATCCCAAAAGAAAATGCTTTAAATGTGCCAAGTGAACCTACAATCCACAACACTTCAATAACACTTGACATAAGATCTTCTCCAAGCATTACAGGGATATGGCTCGGAATATATACAGCAACACCTCCCCATAAGCATTTCTGTCTATTCTATAGATGTTATATCCTTGTATTGCTACTGCTGTATCATCAAATTAATTATCTGAGTATTAGAAGTGGCTAATAGATGAATGTTATCTGATTGCTAAGGCTACATATATTAAAATTGGCTATTTTCAGCACTTTCCTGGGTAGCTTATCAGAAATTGACATAATACTAAAAAGAGCAAACAAAACAAGATAAAAAAAAAGATATACATTCAGCAGTCCATTAATAAATTGGTGTGTGTGTGTGCTGCGGGGTTGAAGCTACGAACCCATAGGCTTGGCTCTCATCCCTTCCAGGCTTCTGGGAGGGAGGGTGGACAATGAGCCTGTCATAGCGGATGTAAGCAATGGCCCCACGCACTCTGGTAGCTTACATGATTGGGATAAGTTACTTCCTCTTCTGGCGCACAGCTTCAGGACTGTCCTCGTTGAGGAAGATATACATTCCTTTCAGGTTCTTGGATCTTTCCATAACAGCTACCTTGTCCTTGAACCTCAGGACCGTGACCACTATCAGTCTGGGCCTGTCACCTGAGTGGTGGGTTTTCCAGTCCTGTGGGCGTGCTCCACCTCAATCTTCCTGTGGTCCATCTTCAGTTTCTCAGAGATCATTTCCCTCACTTTGTCCTCAGACTCCGTCCAGGTCTCTTGTGGAGATTCTGCAACTCAGCCCACAACCATGTTGTTCCGCCTGGATTGTCCCTCGAGATAATCTGATTTCTCCATCATTGTTATCATGGATTCACACAAAGAACTGATGTCCTCTCTCAATGACTTACAGATTGCTGCCATCTTGCTTTCCTCCTGTTTCAACTCCCCAAACTGCAAACTGTTCTTCAGGTCTTGGACCTATCTGGTCAGGTCTTCCATTCTTGTATTAGTTGAATCCACCAGTATTTGGACAAAACACTTGAAGCTATTTTCTTGTTGTTGTAACAACTTCTTGTAGAACTATTTTTGTTTGTTTAAAAGATCCTTTACGTGTGAGAGACATCACTGTCCTCAACGGTACTCCCACCGGCTTTTGTCATGGTTGCTAGCAACATATGTTACGCTGTTACTCCTCACAGTTCCAGACAGGGCAGGTCAAAGGGAGTCCCAGCTACAATGGCTAACCGCGTCGCGTGCTGGTTTCAAACCTTCAAGAAAACCCAGCTAGCTTGATAGGCTAGCTGCTACGCCAAATAGCTATTCAGACCTGGCCTCGGACAGCAGGATCACTGGACAGAGACTAGCAGTCCCATCAGCTGTTGCCAAATACATCATGGGATCCAAACTAAAAAGTTAGCTAGCCACTAAGAAATGTTCCAATATACTGTACTTTCAGAACAACAAACTTTTAAAAAACGAGCTCTCCCTTGTTCCCACCATTTGCCTCATGCAGCGCGGCACATCTCCTTTCCATAGATCAAACTGTTGATTGTGGCCAGTAGACTGTTGTCCCACTCCTCTTCAATGGCTGTGCAAAGTTGCATTATATTATATAAGTTTACATACAATTAGGTTGGAGTCATTAAAACCTGTTTTTCAACCACTCCGCAAATTTCTTGTTAACAAACTATAGTTTTGGAAAGTCGGTTAAGACATCTTCTTTTTGCATGACACAAGTCATTTTTCCAACAATTATTTACAGACAAATTATTTCACTTATAATTCACTGTATCACAACTCCAGTGGGTCAGAAGTTTACATACACTAAGTTGACTGTGCCTTTAAACAGCTTGGAAAATTCCAAATTATGTCATGGCTTTAGAAGATTCTGATAGGCTAATTGACATAATTTGAGTCAATTGGGGGTGTACCTGTGGATGTATTTCAAGGCCTACCTACGAACTCAGTGCCTCTTTGCTTGACATCATGGGAAAATCAAAAGAAATCAGCCAAGAACTCAGAAGAAAAATTGTAGACCTCCACAAGTCTGGTTCATCCTTGGGAGCGATTTCCAAACACCTGAAGGTACCACATTCATCTGTACAAACAATAGTACGCAAGTATAAACACCATGGGACCACGCAGCTGTCATACCACTCAGGAGGGAGATGCGTTCTGTCTCCTAGAGATGAACGTACTTTGGTGCGAAAAGTGGAAATCAATCCCAGAACAAAAGCAAAGGACCTTGTGAAGATGCTGGAGGAAACAGGTTCAAAAGTATCTATATCCACAGTAAAATGAGTCCTATATCGACATAACCTGAAAGGCTGCTCAGCAAGGAAGAAGCCACTGCTCCAAAACCGCCATAAAAAAGCCAGACTACGGTTTGCAACTGCACATGGGGACAAAGATTGTACTTTTTGGAGCAATGTCCTCTGTTCTGATGAAACAAAAATAGAACTGTTTGGCCATAATGACCATCGTTATGTTTGAAAGAACAAGGGGGAGGCTTGCAAGCCAAAGAACACCATCCCAACCATGAAGCACGGGGGTGACAGGAGGAACTGGTGCAATTCACAAAATAGATAGCATCATGAGAATGAAAAATTATGTGGATATATTGAAGCAATATCTCAAGACATCAGTCAGAAAGTTAAAGTTTGGCAGCAAATGGGTCTTCCAAATGGACAATGACCCCAAGCATACTTTCAAAGTTGTGGAAAAATGACTTACAGACAACAAAGTCAAGGTGTTGGAGTGGCCATCACAAAGCCCTGACCTCAATCCTATAGAAAATGTATGGGCAGAACTGAAATGCTTGTGTGAGCAAGGAGGCCTATACAACCCTGACTCAGTTACACCAGCTCTGTCAGGAGGAATGGGCCAAAATTCACCCAATTTATTGTGGGAAGCTTGTGGAGGGCTACCTGAAATGTTTGACCCAAGTTAAACCATTTAAAGACAATGCTACCAAATACTAATTGAGTCTATTTAAACTTCTGACCCACTGGGAATGTGATGAAAGAAATAAAATCTGAAATAAATTATTTTCTCAACTATTATTCTGACATTTCACATTCTTAAAATAAAGTGGTGATCCTAATTGACCGGGAATTTTTACTAGGATTAAATGTCAGGAATTGTGAAAAAATGAGTTTAAATGTATTTGGCTAAGGTGTATGTAAACTTCTGACTTCAACTGTACATGATGTCTGTTATCTGCCGTTTACAGTTTAAACCGGGATTAATCCGTGAAGTGCACTTTTCAGCGAGCCAGTGGCCAGCATTTGCCCACTTGTCGTCCCTGGTGAGGACGACAAGCACGAAGATGAGTTTCCCTGAGACAGTTTCTGACAGTTTGTGCAGAAATGATTCGGTTGTACAAATCCACAGTTTCATCAGCTGTATGGATGGCTTGTCTCAGACAATCACGCAGATGAAGAAGCTGAATGTGGCGCTCCTGAGCTGTTGTGGTTACGTGCGGTCTGCAGTTGTGAGGCCAGTTGGACGTACTGCCAAATGTTTAAACTATATTGAAGCGGCATGATGGTAGAGAAATTAACATTCAATTATCGCAACAGCTCTGGTGGACATTTCAGCAGTCAGAAATACCAATTACACGCTCTCTCAAAACTTGAGAAATATGTGGCGTTGTGTTGTGTGACAAAACGGCACATTTAGAGTGGCCTTTTATTGTCCCCAGCACATGAAGCACTTGTTCAATGGTCATGCTGTTTAATCAGCTTCTTAATATAGGAGAAAGGAGAAATGCTCACTAACGGATGTAAACAAATGTGTGCACAAAATTTTAGAGATATACGATTTGTGTGCATATGGAACATTTCTGTGATCATTTATTTCATCTCGTGAAACATGGGACCAACACTTTACATGTTGCGTTTATATTTTTGTTCAGTGTATTTTCAAACCCCAGAGCCAAGATTGGTAATTTGACTGTATTATATGAGCTCGCTTGCGCTGAGGTGGTAATATCCGAAGTGTGTCCTTAAAAGTGCCCCAAAGTGCCAATTTCCAGTATGGGCCTGGTGGGGATATTTAAGAGCAACTGAATGCTGGTCTTAGTGGTAACACGGTTGGTAATGGCATGGATTTTGACAGCGGAAGCGCAGTCAGCCTTGACGCACATGGAACAAGAGCTGTGCTTTTTGCTTTTTTTGTGTGCTTTTTGTGCCTTATTCCTCGTTTCCCCCCCCCCAATTTCGTTTAATTTGATTAAAAACCAAGCATAGCATCCCCTCTCAATGAAGGCTGTTTTTTTATGTCATACCCAATACATTCGCCAAGTGGTCAAGACTATCGATTAAGTGTTTGGTTTATGAGACCGCTTTCAAATAAATCTTAATCACCAATAAATCTTAAATCACCAGAGCTTTGTTAAAATATCAAATTTGTCAAAACAGTGAATACATCCTGTGCAACGTCACACCTACAGTATGTAGGGTATTACAGCGCATTTTATTATTTGGGATGTGCGTTAAAACTCCATACATGTAGGCTATAAAGGCCTAACCATCTTGGAACGAGAGCTGAGACAATCCGGTGAAACTCATATTTAGAAGCATTTAAGTTATTTTCCTGTAACAATGGCTTGTTTTCCATTTCATTTGATTTAAAAAAAACAAGCCCCTATAGTAGGCCACCCTTACCCTAGTATAACGAAAGCTGTTTCAACAGCAATGTGTCTACTGTATTTTTCTTATCCCGGCCATGTATTAGCCAAAGAGCCTATCCATAAAACATTTCTAAAATGTATACTTGTGACTTTTGCCAATATTCACAATTAACATACGCCTACCTGCAGTGCATAACATATGGCTTGTATCCATTTCCAAAGACCACCTCTTGTCCAGTTGCCAAAGACTCGCTCCTCCAAACACAGGCTATTCAACATTTTCAGTACTTTAACGCTGTATCGACAGTAGGCCAAGGCTATATCTTGTTTATTGAGAACATGCCTCACACATACAATACAATTTACGGAAGACTAGTATTTTTTATTTGCGGATAAGTGCGATGCATAAAGGCCTATACTCATTGAAGCTAATTACAACAATCTTGACTGTCAACACTCCAAAGATATTGAGCAAACAGTGGATTTTTTTTAATAGTGTTGCTATCACTAGTTACTGTTGCCTATGCTATTTAATAAACTGTAGTATCAATCCACAATCGACTAGGATGAGAATATTCTGTGCCCCTAGCCGAATTGGAGTTGATGACAACGCAATAATATACAGATTTTGCGAAAAATGCATGAGGTATTAAGCCATGGAATGCCTTGATTGGCCAGTGAGCGGCCAAGCCCTCATTACACCTAAAACTTGTCTATTCGTCAAAACCCAGCCCTTTCGGCCTTCTGCCAACTATTGTGTTCATTACTGCTGTGAAAATAGCAAAAATATTTCTGACACACCCCTGGACCTATAGCACTATGCCAGCACTTAGATTTACCATTTGCATTAGGTTTCTTAAAATAACACCCTCAAACATGAACTATTCTTGTGATTGGGCACACCTCTTTGACCTGTGTGCCCTGAGTTAGTCCAAAAAACTTGACTGCTGACATGCAAAACATTTTGGGACTGTATTAACTGGACTAATTAAAAAAATACCGAAATATAGTTTTTCAGTGGATTTTTCCTTTATGGCCAGGTTTCAATCTTAAGCATTACAGCCTGCTTGACGCTTAACGGTTGATTCCAATTGAGCTCACATCTGCAGCGTTTACCTTGAATGAGATATCTGTGAACGTGATTGATTTGATCTTTCCATGACAGACTGACCAGGTAAATCCATGTGAAAACTATGATCCCTTATTGATGTCACTTGTTAAATCCACTTCAATCAGTGTAGATGAAGGGGAGGAGACCAGTTAAAGAAGGATTTTTAAGCCTTGAGATAATAGGGACATGGATTGTGTATGTGTGCCATTCAGAGGGTGAATTGGCAAGACAAAAGATTTAAGTTTGTTTAAACGGGGTATGGTAGTAGGTGCCAAGTGCACCGGTTTGTGTCAAGAACTGCAACGCTGCTGGGTTTTTCACGCTCAACAGTTTCCCCTATGTATCAAGAATGGTCCACCACCCAAAGGACATCCAGCCAACTTGACACAACTGTGTGAAGCATTGGAGTCAACATGGGCCAGCATCCCTGTGGAACGCTTTCGACACCTTGTAGAGTCCATGCCCAGACAAACTGAGGCTGTTCTGAGGGCAAAATGGGGGGGGTGCAACTCAATATTAGAAAGTTGTTCCTAATGTTTGGTATACTCTGTGTATATTTAAATGCAACTACGATGTGAAATTCTCTACTTTTTTCATCCAGCAGGTGTTTAAAAATCACATGAAAATCACATGAAAATGTGCACAACCTGGCTCTTAAACATTTCTACCATTTCTACAGTTTTTACAGAGAAATGTTCACATATAAACAAGACATTAAATGAAACGTAAATGAAGGGGTTGAGAATGTCAGTAGCTTGAGCCAAGTCATGTCTACTACATATATAAAGGACGTCACGCTGCTTGCTTAGCGAGTACCGCTTCCCCTTGATCGACTCATATCGAGACTTCCAACTCAGGACCTCTGCCCCGCAAACACACGTGACCTCCCTCCTGAAGTGTTCTAACCTGTCGCACTATTGAAAAGGACTTTTCCAATGGCACAAATAGTGACACTTCAGGTTAAGGAGTGAGTTTTACAGTTCTCCCATTTGCTACACATAGACAGATAATCAAAGGGCGCATCTCATTAGTTTGAGAAACAAGCTTGAGCTACCGTTACATTACCAATACCCAGGTGGTGCAAATATGGCTGGCATAGAATAAGGCGATGGTACTGTATCAGAATCTCACAATGCTTTAGGGTTGGGACGGTAATGGCCAAGCTTTCCATCTACAGCTTTGTTCAGTCCAGTCATGTTGAAAGGGAATCAAAAGAGTACCAACAAATGGAAGCTAAGGGCTAGGATTCAGTCATTGTCTTTCAACAGGTGGCGCCACTCCTACTTCTTCGACTGTTAGTCCCTCTACCGATCAGTGCAAACAAAAGTTATGCTATCTGATGTAAGACAATGGGGTTCTATTTGAAACAACCACATCCCAGGCGCATAATCACTGTATTTCAGAAAGTATTGCATTTAGTAATATGGCCCTGCTTTTTTCCCCACTAGGTTGTATATTGTTTATACCTATCCAATGCTTTCAGATCTACAAGTGCCTGGGGGTTAGGCATTGTTAAATTGAGGCCTGGGCCTTGGTGCCCCATACATGCCCACTGCCCCGCCCTCTGTTGTGGCAAGGGTGTGAACTGTGAAGCCTAGTCAGACATGGGACTGGTTAGCCAGGGTTTTTGTCCCCCTTCAGTCGGCGGACGAGCTTCTCGCTGCTCCGTCGAATGGAGGCGCGCAGCTTACTGAAGGAGCTGCTTCTCTTCAGGGAGCCACGGTCATCCTACGGGGAGAGAGAGCAAGGGAGGGTTACACACACATGCTCACCCACATGTATGCATGCAACTGCTCGTACACATGTATGTATGCACATGCTCACACACCACACGCACATGCTCGTACAGACACAAACACACACACCAGTTGGGGCTGCTGAGGGGAGGACGGCTCATAATAATGGCTGAAACGGAGCGAATGGAATGGCATCAAACCATGTGTTTGATACCATTCCACTCCAGTCATTACCACGAGCCTGTCCTCCCCAATTACACACACAGGCCCAATTGTCTGTATACATGTACATATACATCATGCATACTCTGGGTAGGGCTATACAGTCACACTGTAGGCAGCACATACTTTTATAGACTAAGCGTTTTCACAGGCTGCCCAATTCTGATATTTTTTCCACTAATTGGTCTTTTGACCAATCACATCAGATTTTTTCACAGCAGATCTTTTTCACAGCTGATCCAAAGACCAATTAGTGAAAAACAGATCAGAATTTCGCTGCCTTTGTAAACACAGCCTAAGCAGGACGATCTGGATTTAAACCAAATAGCAAAATTAGAGCAGTTGAAGGGAGAGCAGCTCATAGTAGAGCTGGAATGGAATGAATGAAATTAATGTGTTTGATACCGTTATATTAATTATGTTCCAGCCATTACAATGAGCCCGTCCCCCGATTTTAAAGTGACACAACAAGCCACTGCTGTCTTCACTGACATTTTCGACCTCTCCCTGACTGAGCCTGTAATACCTACACTACAGTTCAAAAGTTTGGGGTCACTTAGAAATTTCCTTGTTTTTTAAAGAAAAGCAAATTTTTTGTCCATTAAAATAACATCAAATTGATCAGAAATACAGTGTAGACATTGTTCATGTTGTAAATGACCATTGTAGCTGGAAACGGCAAATTCTTAATGGAATATCTACATAGGCGTACAGAGGCCCATTATCAGCAACCATCACTCCTGTGTTTCAATGGCACGTTGTGTTAGCAAATCCAAGTTTATCATTTTAAAAGGCTAATTGATCATTAGAAAACCCTTTGCAATTATGTTAGCACAGCTGAAAACTGTTTTGCTGATTAAAGAAGCAATAAAACGGACCTTCTTTAGACTAGTTGAGTATCTGGAGCCTCAGCATTTGTGGGTTCGATTACAGGTTCAAAATGGCCAGAAACAAAGAACTTTATTCAGAAACTGGTCAGTCTATTCTTGATCTGAGAAATGAAGGAGATTCCATGCGAGAAATTGCCAAGGAACTGAAGATCTTGTACAACGCTGTGTACTACTCCCTTCACAGAACAGAGCAAACTGGCCCTAACCAGAATAGAAAGAGGAGTGGGAGGCCCCGGTGTATAACTGAGCAAGAGGACAAGTACATTAGAGTGTCTAGTTTGAGAAACAGACGCCTCACAAGTCCTCAACTGGCAGCTTCATTAAATAGTACCCGAAAAACATCAGTCTCAACGTCAACAGTGAAGAGGCGACTCCGGGATGCTGGACTTCTAGGCAGAGTTGCAAAGAAAAAGCCATATCTCAGACTGGTCAATAAAAAGAAAAGTTTAAGATGGGCAAAAGAACATAGACACTGGACAGAGGAACTCTGCCTAGAAGGCCAGCACAGCTCATAGTAATAAATGTCTGGAATAGATTGAAGGGAATGGTATCAAACACGTGTTTAATGTGTTTCATACCAATCCATTTATTCCATTCCAGCCATTACTATAAGCTGCCTTTCCTCACCACGGAAAAACTTGACTCGAGTTGAACTTTTGACGGACAAAAACGGACAATTGATGATGAATGCATATACACGATTTCATCCTTGCTCATGAGTCTCTGTAACCGTAGCCTGAGCGGTAGAGAATTGTGCTCTTCCTCACCCCATTCCATTCCAGACTGAGTCTGACCTCCTCTCCCCCATGTAGGCCACTGTCGTACTTCACTGTGATCACCTCAGAGGTCAGGCTCTCACTACTGCTGCATTGGTGATCCATGGCCGTGCTGTTGCTGGAGGCCTCTGCAGCTAGAACACACCGCTTCTGGCTCTATACACCCACAGACGCACACACAGATGAACCCATGATTGCATGAGCGGGCCTAAACTCAAAAGCATGCATACACACAAATGCATAAACACACACACATCTCATGAACACATACAACATGGAAACACACAGCAATACTACTAATTGTGGGAGGATAAACACATCCTGGCCATTCCCTGGCCAGGTATTTCCTAAACCTTCACATTTCATCAGTATTAATAAGTCACTTGCGGGTGAACTCGTTTCCTACTTGTAGATGGTTACGGTTGTATGTATTAGATCATTTCTCACAATCAAATGCCGACCGCATTATCTCCCAAGAGAACTCTCCTCCGTTATTGTCACAGCCGTGTATATCGCCCTATAAGCGGATACCAAGATGGCCATCAAGGAACTTCACTGGACTTTATGCAAATTGAAAACCATATATCCTGAAGCTGCATTTATTATAGCTGGGGATTTTAACAAAGGTTATTTGAGAACAAGGCTACCTAAATTCGATCATATCTATTGCAGTACATGAGCGAGTAACACGCTTGACCATTGCTACTCTAACTTCCGCGATGCATACAAGGCCCTCCCCCACCCTCCTTTTGGCAAATCTAACCATGATTCCATTTTGTTACTCCCCTCCTATAGACAGAAACTAAAACAGGAAGCGCCTGTGCTTAGGTCTATCGAACGCTGGTCTGACCAATCGGAATCCACGCTTCAAGATTGCTTTGGTCACGTGGACTGGGATATGTTCCGGGTAGCCTCAGATAACAGCATTGACGTATATGCTAACTCCGTGAGCGAGTTTATAAGGAAGGGTATAGGAGTAGCCACTGTGACTATTAAAACCTTCCTTAACCAGAAACCGTGGATTGATGGCAGCATTCACATAAAACTGAAAGCACGTACCACCGCATTTAATCATGGCAAGGCAACACGGAATATGGCCGAATACAAACAGTGTAGTTATTCCCTCCAGATTACAAAAAGAAAACTATCCCCGTCGCGGACATCGATGTCTTGCTTCCAGACAAATTAAACAGCTTCTTTGCATGCTTTGAGGACAATACAGTGCCACCGACGCGAACCGCTACCAAAGACAGGAACAATGGAGGCCAAGGTAACTGAACTAAATGACCATCGCCCTGTCACACTCACTTCTGTCATCATAAAGTGCTTTGAGAGACTAGTCTAGGATCATATCACCTCACCTGTCACCTTAGACCCACTTAAATTTGCTTACCGCCCCAATAGGTCCACAGACGATGCAATCGCCATCACATCTACATACTGCCCTATCCCATCTGGACAAGAGGAATACCTATGCAAGATTGCTGTCCATTGAATATAGCTCAGCATTCAACACCATAGTACCCTCCAAACTCATCATTAAGCTTGAGTCCCTGGGTCTTGACCCCACCCTGTGCAACTGGATCCTGGGCTTCCTGACGGCCCGCCGCCAGGTGGTGAAGGTAGGAAACAACATCTCCACTCCGCTGGGGCCCAACAAGGGTGCGTTCTCAGCCCCCTCATGTACTCCCTGTTCACCCACGACTGCGTGGCCATCCACGCCTCCAACTCAATCATCAAGTTTGCAGACGACACAACAGTGGTAGGCATGATTACCAACAATGATGAGACAGGAAGGCAAAATGATCATCAAGGACAATAACCAAGCAAGCCACTGCCTGTTCATCCCGCTTCCATCCAAAAGGCTATGTCAGTACAGGTGCATCAAAGCTGGGACAGAGAGATTGAAAAAGAGCTTTCTCTCAAGGCCATCAGATTGTTAAACAGCCACCACCAGCACAGAGAGGCGGCTGCCTAACTACAGACTTGATATCATTGGCCACTTTAATAAATGGAACACTAGTCACTTTAATAATGCCACTTTAAGAATGTTTACATATCTCGCATTACTTATCTCATATGTATATACTGTATACTGTATCCTTCACTATCTATTCTTTACTATCTATTGCATCTTAGCCTCTCTGTCACTGCTCATCCATATATTTGATATTTCTATATTATCATCCCATTCCTTTATTAGATTGTGTGTATTAGGTTTTGTTGTGGAATTTGTTAGATATTAGGTTTTGTTGTGGAATTGTTAGATATTACCTGTTAGATACTGCTGCACTGTCGGATCTAGAAGCAAAAGCATTTTGCTACACTCGCAATAACATCTGCTAACCATGTGTATGTGACCAATAAAATCTGATTTGATTTTTATAGGAATTTCATTATGAACAATACATTCATGTGTACCATACTATAACTGAACACTTGCCTTTTTTTCCCTTCCTAAAAATAAATCTAAACTGTAAAAATAAATCAAGCAAATAATAATAAAAGTTAAATAAAACAATTATATTAAGTTAAGTAATATATATATAGATTTTTAAATGCAGACCAAACCTACTTGTTTAGGGGTGTGAATGGCCGCCGCCTCCACTGTCTCTGCTGCCTTCAGTTTGCCCTGTCGCCTGTAGAGGGCTCCCAAGTTCCTCAGGGTGTTGGTAATGGTGGCACTGCACGGGGTCAAAGGTCAAGGGTTGTGTAAGCCAGGTAATATTCATTAGTGTACACCATAGCAAAACCTTTTACAACAGAAAACTAAAACAAGTCTTTCTTGTTGGACAGTTTCAGGTATTCCTTCCCCGTTTCAGCCTGTTTTCTTTCATTTCATGCCTAATATGAGCCTAATGGAGTAGGACAAATTTTCCCAGCCTTAGGCACAGATCTAGGATCAGCTTTCCCGCCCCAAATCCTTACCTTAACCATAGGGAGGGAGAATGAGAAACTGACCATACATCAGTGACTCAAGGGACAAATTCAGCATACTCAGTTAGAAAACTACTGGGTAGATGGTGAATCTTAAAAAACAATGTTTTACTAGGCAAGTTAGTTAAGAACAAAATCTTGTTTACAATGAAGGTCTACCAAAAGGCAAAAGGCCTCCTGCGGGGACAGGGGCTGGGATTTAAAATAAAAATAAATTAAATAAAAAAATAGTACAAAACACACATCACGACAAGAGAGACAACACTACATAAAGAGAGACCTAAGACAACACCATGGCATGGCAGCAACACATGACAAGACAACATGACAACAACATGGTAGCAACACAACATGGCAGCAGCACAAAACAGGGTTTCTTGGGCACAGACAACACAAAGGGCAAGAAGGTAGAGACAAAAATACGATATAGGAATGACTTCTTGGTAAAGTTGTCTCTAGATGCTGATCTTGAGTCAGTTTAGTTTTTTCCCCACTAATGGTTAAGGTTGGTATTAGGGGAGGGGAAGCTGATCCTAGAGCTGTACCTAGTGGAAATGTCACCCGGAGCATGGAGATGACTGACCTGTCCACTTTGCGAGTTCTGTCCCAGCTACCTTGATCTCCTATAGACAGGCCTTCTCTCTGTCTGCCCTGAGGAGCACACTTTTAGGAGAATGGTGAATAATGGCTCAGTTGGTTAGAGCATTGGTTGCTGTGCAGGTTATAGTCCAGTGTGGGCAAATTGTTTACTATGGTTGTAGTAGGTGAAATGAGATTTGATCAAATATGAGGGGCTGAGTTTGCTCACCTGTTCCTCCCTCTCCTCTGCCTGCATCCAGATGGACTTGACCTCCCCTGTATCGACAGATAAATAAATACACAGACAGACAGACAGACAAGTTAACTGGTGTAATGGAACCAATAGAATAGCCCCCAAAGTGCAAACCCACCCATCCAGCATGCAGGCTAAGTGAAACACAGCACACCTCAAGGATTTGAAAGAGTTAAAGTACTATTTCAATCCAGGTATGGCTGGGAACTAGAGGCATTTTCCATACTGTTTTCAAAATAAAAACTTGAATGGAAGATGTAAATGATGGGTCCTTACCATTTGTATAGCCACTGGCCTTCTCGTGGGCATGGGTTAGGATCTCTTTGAACAGCACTTCTGCTTGTTTAAACTTCCCCTGCTTTAGGTAACAGGAGGCCTAAGAGAGGAAGGGAGATACAGAGAGGGGCAAAAAAGTATTTAGTCAGCCACCAATTGTGCAAGTTCTCCCACTTAAAAAGATGAGAGAGGCCTGTAATTTTCATCATAGGTACACTTCAACTATGACAGACAAAATGAGAAAAAAAAATCCAGAAAATCACATTGTAGGATTTTTATGTTCTTTCAAAATGGAGTTCTAGCCCAGGCACTGTTTGGGACTAGATGCTAGTGTCCCGGTATTTTCCTTTCATCATTCCAGCACACTTCTATCAACTGTGATGGATGCTTAACCAAGCCAGACCATTAAAACTCAGCTCAGCTCAGTAGTGTGGAAAGGGTACCAGACTCTCACCAGCTTGTTCTTGGTTTTAGCCATGTTGGGGTCGTCGGGGCTAAGCCTGGTCTGGTAGATGTCCAGGGCCCGTTGGTAGTGCTGCTCCACCTCTCCATATTTCCCCTGGTTCTGGCACAGCAAGGCCAGGTTGTTCAGCTGCTTGGCCACGTCAGGATGCTCCTTACCCAGTATCTAAATCAACAGGGGTTAGGAGTTTAGGGTAGGATGAGCTATTTAGATAAATGCAGACACACAGGCACACACACAGTTTACATTTACATTTTAGTCATTTAGGAGACACAGACTGACCAGGTGAATCCAGGTGAACGCTATGATCCCTTTATTGATGTAAACTGTTGAATCCATGTTTTATTATAATTTTTACACACACACACACACGCACGCACACACACACACACACGCACACACACACACACACACACACACCTAGTGACCCACCTTCTCCCTAATCTCCAGCGCTCGTTTACACAGTGGCTCTGCGTCTTTGTACCTCCCACTCTTCCCATAAAGCACAGCCAGGTTGTTGAGTGTAGCAGCCACCTGAGAGGAGGGTAGGGGACATTAGACACAGGGTCAGTGACACTCACACAGCCGCTAGGTCAATGACGTCTACAGTGACTAGTAGCTGTCAGCCTTAGGATTGGAAGGGGAAGCAGGTATGGGAGCAACACAACAGTGGGGTCAGGGACAAACACACACAAACACAAAGTTATGGTCATACACACACATAGACACAAAGTGATGGTCATACACTCACCGCCGGGTGGTCCCTGCCAAGGGTCCTCTCCCGTACCGCTAGCGAGTCATTGAGAAGGTTTGCTGCCTCTTTGCACTTATTCTGGTCCCTGGAAGGAGAGGGGTGGAGGGACTGGTTACTAGGGTATCGCCACGGCAACCTCAGGGTAAAACCAGGGTTAGGGTTGGCAGATCTTGGCTGTTTTCAACAACAACAATGGTTCCCATCATGTGAGAAGAGTAACTGACAATTTATCATGTTAAACCCGAATGCTTTCACTGTCAAACATTAGGCTGGGATTGGGCTGCAGAGTTGGTGGATCGTGCTTTGAATTAAATGGTGTGGCTGGCAGGTAGGATTTCCACACTAAATCATACAGACAGAAGAAAAAACAAACATTTGCGCCTGGCAGCTATTCCAAAAAAGGCGGAGCCCATGTCCTTATAAACTTCCTGCATCATAATGTGCTTCAACACTGAAATTTGACACCTGATATTTTTACTCTATTGGAAGCCACTGCTTCTTTGAAGTTTAGAACCTGCTAGCCCATTGCCATCTGTGGGAAAGCTAGGTGCCCCCTACATGAGGAATGCACAAAGCTGGATCAATTACTTAGCTCATGTTAGCTGTTGTCTATTCAAAAGTAACATAATCCTAAATCGATGGTACCATAACGTTGACCAATTCGTTTTGGGAAAAATAAGTAAATATTGATATTCATATTTAGTCAAATATGACTGGAAGACCATAAGAGCACTCATTGAAGGATACATAACTTCAGTGTAATAAAGACAATAGGCCTATGTTGTCATCACTATGATATGTTTTATGTTCTCTGATCAGATTCTTTCCATTACAAACACTATCCCGTCTTAATCTTATCAAACTGGTGGAACAATATCTCATCGGAGAACATAACTGAATATAACGCAGGATCGTTCCTGTGGTCCGTCATCATATTCTCCGGCATCCCGCGGGGCTCACCTGTAGACTAGGGCCAGAATGTTAAGCATGGTGGCCACATCTGGGTGCTCATGTCCGGAGGTCTTCTCCAGGTCCTCCAGGGCCTGTTTGCAGAGAGGCACGGCCACCTCGTAGCGACCCTGCGAGGCGTACTGGATCACCAGGTTGTGGAGCGTACGCAGGCGGTCTGGAATCTCGTAGCCACCCTGGTTGGCGGCAGCCATCGCCACATTGCTACTGTGCTGCTGAACTGAAGGGAATATGGAGTCTACCTTATTTAATGGCATAGAAATTGTGACTATTATCTCTACCGCTAGTTTACTAGCTAGTAATACTAGCTAGTAATACTAGCTTCTAATACATGCAACAAATAATTTGTGCCACTGACAAAATAATACCACCATCACCATTACAACAATTAGTAATTGTACTATTGTCGTTAGGGGAATAAAATGTATTTTGTTTTTATTTTGTGACTATCATTGCTGTTACTGTTAGTGTTTCACTGTGCCAGAGAATGTTTGAAAGCTACATAGTAGGCCATTCTGATACTGAATACGATTCTAGTTTAGATTACAGTAATAATCCCGGTCTCTAATCCCCTGCCCACCCAGTGCTTACCGCCATGGCCCTGGTTCTCCTCTTCGTCATTGCGTAAGAGGTCATCCAGTGTCTCCTTGCTGGAATCCATCTCTTCCTGGTGAGTAAAGCTAGGGTTGTATTATCACTATTGTTAGCGCACACACAGCTAACAAGAATTGTTCCTAGAACATGAGGTTAAGTTCTCACTCCTGTCTGACTGAGAAGAAAGCCCAACAAAACTTTATGGGAACATATCAGGTGATTCATGTTCTGGATACATTGACAATGTGGAAGAAAAACGTCCCTGTTCATGTCATCACCCCACAATTTTTTTTGGACTGTCCTGGAATGGTTTTGCGAGAAAATAAGTTGTTAGAGATGCTAGAATGCTATCTGTAACATTGATTAATTGTTCTGGGAACCAAAAGTTGTTGGCTTGGCATGCATTCACACATTCTGTGGCACTGTTGAATCCATGCTTGTCTCCAAAAGTCTCCTCTTTAGTACCTTGACAGAAACTCTGGCTTCTTCTGTGCCTTCTGTTATAGCATGGATCCCACTGCTGCCACCAAAAACCATTAATCAAAATGTCTGACCTGCATTTGAGTATAAAGTTCTCAAACATGATCTAGGAAATGTTGCTGTCTGTAGGGACTTAAATCCCAGTGGCTCCCAAGTGGTGCAGTGGTCTAAGGCACTGCATCTCAGTGAAAGACATGTCACTGCAATCCCTGGTTCAAATCCAGGCTGTATCACATCTGGCTGTGATTGGGAGTCCCAGAGGTGTGTTATCTGGGTTTGGCCTGAGTAGATTGTCATTGTAAATAAGAATTTGTTCTTAACTGACTTGCCTAGTTATATAAGGGTTCATACAGTGCCTTGCGAAAGTATTCGGCCCCCTTGAACTTTGCGACCTTTTGCCACATTTCAGGCTTCAAACATAAAGATGCAACTGTATTTTTTGTGTGAAGAATCAACAACAAGTGGGACACAATCATGAAGTGGAACAACATTTATTGGATATTTCAAACTTTTTTAACAAATCAAAAACTGAAATATTGGGCGTGCAAAATTATTCAGCCCCTTTACTTTCAGTGCAGCAAACTCTCTCCAGAAGTTCAGTGTGGATCTCTGAATGATCCAATGTTGACCTAAATGACTAATGATGATAAATACAATCCACCTGTGTGTAATCAAGTCTCCGTATAAATGCACCTGCACTGTGATAGTCTCAGAGGTCCGTTAAAAGCGCAGAGAGCATCATGAAGAACAAGGAACACACCAGGCAGGTCCGAGATACTGTTGTGAAGAAGTTTAAAGCCGGATTTGGATACAAAAAGATTTCCCAAGCTTTAAACATCCCAAGGAGCACTGTGCAAGCGATAATATTGAAATGGAAGGAGTATCAGACCACTGCAAATCTACCAAGATCTGGCCGTCCCTCTAAACTTTCAGCTCATACAAGGAGAAGACTGATCAGAGATGCAGCCAAGAGGCCCATGATCACTCTGGATGAACTGCAGAGATCTACAGCTGAGGTGGAAGACTCAATCAGTCGTATATTGCACAAATCTGGCCTTTATGGAAGAGTGGCAAGAAGAAAGCCATTTCTTAAAGATATCCATAAAAAGTGTCGTTTAAAGTTTGCCACAAGCCACCTGGGAGACACACCAAACATGTGGAAGAAGGTGCTCTGGTCAGATGAAACCAAAATTGAACTTTTTGGCAACAATGCAAAACATTATGTTTGGCGTAAAAGCAACACAGCTGAACACACCATCCCCACTGTCAAACATGGTGGTGGCACCATCATGGTTTGGGCCTGCTTTTCTTCAGCAGGGACAGGGAAGATGGTTAAAATTGATGGGAAGATGGATGGAGCCAAATACAGGACCATTCTGGAAGAAAACCTGATGGAGTCTGCAAAAGACCTGAGACTGGGACGGAGATTTGTCTTCCAACAAGACAATGATCCAAAACATAAAGCAAAATCTACAATGGAATGGTTCAAAAATAAACATATCCAGGTGTTAGAATGGCCAAGTCAAAGTCCAGACCTGAATCCAATCGAGAATCCAATCTGTGGAAAGAACTGAAAACTGCTGTTCACAAATGCTCTCCATCCAACCTCACTGAGCTCGAGCTGTTTTGCAAGGAGGAATGGGAAAAAATGTCAGTCTCTCGATGTGCAAAACTGATAGAGACATACCCCAAGCGACTTACAGCTGTAATTGCAGCAAAAGGTGGCGCTACAAAGTATTAACTTAAGGGGGCTGAATAATTTTGCACGCCCAATTTTTCTGTTTTTTATTTGTTAAAAAAGTTTGAAATATCCAATAAATGTTGTTCCACTTCATGATTGTGTCCCACTTGTTGTTGATTCTTCACAAAACATACAGTTTTATATCTTTATGTTTGAAGCCTGAAATGTGGCAAAAGGTCGCAAAGTTCAAGGGGGCCGAATACTTTCGCAAGGCACTGTATTTATTTTTTAATTAATGCTGAGAGAGCAAGTTTATACTAGTCTAGCAATATACATATTTCTTTTTTACAATTCCTGATGGCTAAATGGGGTGGATTAATGCCTGTAAGTTTGTTTTTGATCTGATAAAATGTATTTATGCTTTACTTGAAATCACTTGAAAATCTCTAAATAAACTGTGATGGCGGTGACTATTGACTCACGGCGGACGAAAGGTCATCGCCGTCGTCATCATATCGCCGGAGGCAGCTCATGAACTCCAGGTGCTTCCTCTCCTCCTCCAGCTGCGCCACACTCTGCTCGCTCTCCTGCAGCCTCCACTGTGCCCTGGCCAGCTCGTCCCGCAGCCACTGGTTCTCCTGGCACAGCTGCCTCACCTGAGCACGCAGCTTCTGCTTCTCCGCCTCCACCATGCTAAGGTGGGCCGACAGTGCCAGCAAGACCTAGGGAAGGGGAGGTAGGAAAATAATTATTGGAAAAGACAATATGGCCGCCAGTCCACCCATCACTTGCATGTGAATGTCCGTTCTCGTAATTCTATTTCTATGGGGGAAAACCCAGATAGGCCTTTAACCTGAAACTGCATAGGTTTTTCTTACCATGTCTTGCCTTATGGTTTGTTCAAGACAACTGGGAAATCAGAAAATAAGAGGTAAAATCATGACGTTAGGGATCTTTAGGTTGGAAAGTCGGAAAGAGGCCCGAGTTCCTAAGTTGAAATTCCGAGTTGGAAGACCGTTCAAAACTATTTTTCCCACTCTGTGCTAGTTTTTCCACAGTTCCTAGTTGTCTTGAACGCACTGAAGTCGGAAGTCAGAGATTTTTGAGTTCCGAGTTCCCAGCAGTTTTTAATGCTGCATTACTGTGGCTGACATCAAGCAAGTGTCATCTGACCTCCCATGACATGACCTCAACCCTAACTTGATACATACTGACAATACTATGCAAATTGCTCTAAGCTAAAGAAAGCTTACCCCAGCTGCCACAAGCAGTACCCTTAACCTCTGACCTCGGTCAGGTCCATCAGGCAAAACAGAAGTGAAACAGGAAACAAAGTGGCTAGCTACAAATTGAAAAACGCGTTCTCCTCCTCACAAATGTTAAGATAGACAAAGAATAAGAAACAGATATTCTTGATCCAAAATCTGAGCGCAGTCCCACATGTGATTTTGACTAAGAGACTGAAACATTAACTTAAGAGTTTTGGCATATAATGTACCATAGACATCTGACCTGCACATCACCCACATAGGCTGCTACAGCCACAACGTGTTTGTGCATTTTTTATTCCTGCCACATGTATAAACAAAATAATTGAATAAAGAATTTTACTTTTCTACACAAGAGATATCCTACAAATGTCAAAAATGTTTTTGCCCTGCAGACATTTATTACATCAGCAGCATCTGTTCTTCATCTGCAAATTGCAATGATTACAATTCAATGTATCTGACCTGCGCTTCGCCCAGCCCAAGCTCTAGGGTGTCCAGCGAGCGGCGGATGGCCCTGGCCTTCTCCTGGGCAGGGCTGGGCTCCTCGTGGTTCTGGCTCCCCTCCACCTCCAGGCAGTGCAGGCTCCCCAGTAGGCCCTCCAGGAGAGAGTGGTGCTCTAGTCTCAGGGCCTCCATCCCCTGGATCACCTGCCTGGTCTGGCCCAGCATCTCCTCCTGAGTTGTCCTACGATCACCCAAGACCCTCTGTGGTGCCACCAAGGCGGGTGCGTTTTCATACATCCTGGGGAGGGATGGAGGGTGGGGAAGAGAGGACATGGCGAAAAAATTTTGGGATTAGGTCCTAATTCAATTAAATTAGAAATAGATTGTGTAGAATAACCCCATTTTCTCTGGGCTTCGAGGGCTGCAGCACTGCTGGTTTTCATCCTTCCCCTCTTATCTGGGACTGATTCTGACCTGGGACACCAGGTGAGTGAAATCTGTGGGAAATCCATGTCAATTCATTAACTACAGATGCAGTATTTTATGCACACTGCACAGCATGTTGCACTCACCTGGGTAACAATCTGTGAGAGAAAGGCAGACACAAAATCATTTAATTTCCTGGTGATGATGAGGATGGGTTGCATTTGTTATTTCTTTGTAATGCAGTCAAATATTTTTCCCAATGTCATTTGGACCCAGGAGAGTGCAGCATGCTGTGCTGATGTTGTGCTGATACCCCTGATGTAAAACAGTTGGCTGTTAGTGCTGTACATGATCAATCCAGGAAGCTCTGTTATCACACACCAAGTGTAATGTAAGATGATCAGAGTTAATTTTGGCAGTAGTTATTCTACTGTCTTCTTTATTTTCCCCTTGTGTTGTCAATTAATAAAATGACATTCTCTTTGCTGCGAGAACACACAAATTAATCATTTTCCGGCGCCGACAGAGATGGCCGCCTCGCTTCGCGTTCCTAGGAAACTATGCAGTTTTTTGTTTTTTTTACGTGTTATTTCTTACATTAGTACCCCAGGTCATCTTAGGTTTCATTACATACAGTCAAGAAGAACTACTGAATATAAGATCAGCGTCAACTCACCATCAGTACGACCAAGAATAAGTTTTTCGCGATGCGGATCCTGTGTTCTGCCTTACAAACAGGACAACGGAGTGGATCCCATGCAGCGACCCAAAAAAACGACTCCGAAAAAGAGGGAAACGAGGCGGTCTTCTGGTCAGACTCCGGAGACGGGCACACCGTACACCACTCCCTAGCATTCTTCTTGCCAATGTCCAGTCTCTTGACAACAAGGTTGATGAAATCCGAGCAAGGGTAGCATTCCAGAGGGACATCAGAGACTGTAACGTTCTTTGCTTCACGGAAACGTGGCTCACTGGAGAGACGCTATCCGAGGCGGTGCAGCCAACGGGTTTCTCCACGCATCGCGCCGACAGAAACAAACATCTTTCTGGTAAGAAGAGGGGCGGGGGCGTATGCCTTAGGGCTAACGTGACATGGTGTGATGAAAGAAACATACAGGAACTCAAATCCTTCTGTTCACCTGATTTAGAATTCCTCACAATCAAATGTAGACCGCATTATCTACCAAGAGAATTCTCTTCGATTATAATCACAGCCGTATATATCCCCCCCCAAGCAGACACATCGATGGCTCTGAACGAACTTTATTTAACTCTTTGCAAACTGGAAACCATTTATCCAGAGGCTGCATTCATTGTAGCTGGGGATTTTAACAAGGCTAATCTGAAAACAAGACTCCCTAAATTTTATCAGCATATCGATTGCGCAACCAGGGGTGGAAAGACCTTGGATCATTGTTACTCTAACTTCCGCGACGCATATAAGGCCCTGCCCTGCCCCCCTTTCGGAAAAGCTGACCACGACTCCATTTTGTTGATCCCTGCCTACAGACAGAAACTAAAACAAGAGGCTCCCACGCTGAGGTCTGTCCAACGCTGGTCCGACCAAGCTGACTCCACACTCCAAGACTGCTTCCATCACGTGGACTGGGATATGTTTCGTATTGCGTCAGATAACAATATTGACGAATACGCTGATTCGGTGTGCGAGTTCATTAGAACATGCGTTGAAGATGTCGTTGCTAGAACGATTAAAACATTCTCTAACCAGAAACCGTGGATTGATGGCAGCATTTGTGTGAAACTGAAAGCGCGAACCACTGCTTTTAATCAGGGCAAGGTGTCTGGTAACATGACCGAATACAAACAGTGCAGCTATTCCCTCCGCAAGGCTATCAAACAAGCTAAGCGTCAGTACAGAGACAAAGTAGAATCTCAATTCAACGGCTCAGACACAAGAGGCATGTGGCAGGGTCTACAGTCAATCACGGACTACAGGAAGAAATCCAGCCCAGTCACGGACCAGGATGTCTTGCTCCCAGGCAGACTAAATAACTTTTTTGCCCGCTTTGAGGACAATACAGTGCCACTGACACGGCCTGCAACGAAAACATGTGGTCTCTCCTTCACTGCAGCCGAGGTGAGTAAGACATTTAAACGTGTTAACCCTCGCAAGGCTGCAGGCCCAGACGGCATCCCCAGCCGCGCCCTCAGAGCATGCGCAGACCAGCTGGCCGGTGTGTTTACGGACATATTCAATCAATCCCTATACCAGTCTGCTGTTCCCACATGCTTCAAGAGGGCCACCATTGTTCCTGTTCCCAAGAAAGCTAAGGTAACTGAGCTAAACGACTACCGCCCCGTAGCACTCACTTCCGTCATCATGAAGTGCTTTGAGAGACTAGTCAAGGACCATATCACCTCCACCCTACCTGACACCCTAGACCCACTCCAATTTGCTTACCGCCCAAATAGGTCCACAGATGATGCAATCTCAACCACACTGCACACTGCCCTAACCCATCTGGACAAGAGGAATATCTATGTGAGAATGCTGTTCATTGACTACAGCTCGGCATTCAACACCATAGTACCCTCCAAGCTCGTCATCAAGCTCGAGACCCTGGGTTTCGACCCCGCCCTGTGCAACTGGGTACTGGACTTCCTGACGGGCCGCCCCCAGGTGGTGAGGGTAGGCAACAACATCTCCTCCCCGCTGATCCTCAACACTGGGGCCCCACAAGGGTGCGTTCTGAGCCCTCTCCTGTACTCCCTGTTCACCCACGACTGCGTGGCCACGCACGCCTCCAACTCAATCATCAAGTTTGCGGACGACACAACAGTGGTAGGCTTGATTACCAACAACGACGAGACGGCCTACAGTGAGGAGGTGAGGGCCCTCGGAGTGTGGTGTCAGGAAAATAACCTCACACTCAACGTCAACAAAACTAAGGAGATGATTGTGGACTTCAGGAAACAGCAGAGGGAACACCCCCCTATCCACATCGATGGAACAGTAGTGGAGAGGGTAGCAAGTTTTAAGTTCCTCGGCATACACATCACAGACAAACTGAATTTGTCCACTCACACAGACAGCATTGTGAAGAAGGCGCAGCAGCGCCTCTTCAACCTCAGGAGGCTGAAGAAATTTGGCTTGTCACCAAAAGCACTCACAAACTTCTACAGATGCACAATCGAGAGCATCCTGACGGGCTGTATCACCGCCTGGTATGGCAACTGCTCCGCCCACAACCGTAAGGCTCTCCAGAGGGTAGTGAGGTCTGCACAACGCATCACCGGGGGCAAACTACCTGCCCTCCAGGACACCTACACCACCCGATGTTACAGGAAGGCCATAAAGATCATCAAGGACATCAACCACCCGAGCCACTGCCTGTTCACCCTGTTCACCCCGCTACCCTTCATCCAGAAGGCGAGGTCAGTACAGGTGCATCAAAGCTGGGACCGAGAGACTGAAAAACAGCTTCTATCTCAAGGCCATCAGACTGTTAAACAGCCACCACTAACATTGAGTGGCTGCTGCCAACACACTGACACTGACTCAACTCCAGCCACTTTAATAATGGGAATTGATGGGAAATGATGTAAATATATCACTAGCCACTTTAAACAATGCTACCTTATATAATGTTACTTACCCTACATTATTCATCTCATATGCATACGTATATACTGTACTCTATATCATCGACTGTATCCTTATGTAATACATGTATCACTAGCCACTTTAACTATGCCACTTTGTTTACATACTCATCTCATATGTATATACTGTACTCGATACCATCTACTGTATCTTGCCTATGCTGCTCTGTACCATCACTCATTCATATATCCTTATGTACATATTCTTTATCCCCTTACACTGTGTATAAGACAGTAGTTTTGGAATTGTTGGTTAGATTACTTGTTGGTTATTACTGCATTGTCGGAACTAGAAGCACAAGCATTTCGCTACACTCGCATTAACATCTGCTAACCATGTGTATGTGACAAATAAAATTTGATTTGATTTGATTTGATTTCAACGTGTTAACAAGAGCAGGGTATTTAGTTTAACTTGAAAACAGCAGTATATTTTGTTAAACCTACCTTAAATTGAGAATTGGGAGACAGAGAGACGCTGATCCTAATCCTGTGTTGATGTGAGGCACTGTAAGTACAATGAAGTAGTGTGATGAAAGATTTGTCCACAGCTTAGCCACACCCTATGAGTAAGACAACAAACTAAAATGGCACTAACACACACCCAATTAAATACAGTATTTGGATCGGCAATGAAACATTGTGCATATACTAATACAACACACACACACAAAAGCACTCTCTGTCTCTCTCTCTCAAACTTAGAGCCATTGACTCTCACTCACAAACTTCCACAGAGTCCCAAACTCATCATCTCAAGCTCACCCCGGTCTCGTTCGCAGCTAAAATGAGATATTCCCATAGTACCCTGACCCCCTGCAGAGGGGTCGCTGGCTAACCCCAAGGAATGCTTTTGTGAATGGGCACCGTGGACGGGCCACAACAATGGCCTGACCCACTCATTATACAACCCCTCCCAGTATGATTTGGGGGCAGAGGTTTGAGTCCATCATAATAGGGGGGGTTGTGTGGAGACGGAGAAGGGTGCCGCTACAGACATTTCATAAGAGGAGGGATGTGCAGTCTGCAAATGAAATGTTGTCCTATTTAATTACCGTGGATGGAATATTTTGTTATTCATTGTCCTATAAGATCAGTGGAATATAGTGAAAGACATACCTGAGACATTATTGATTAATATACACCCTGTATAATTGATGGGACCAATGGAATTAAATATGAGATAACACATATTGAAGCCAATCCATACACATCATAAAAAAATGAATATCCTCATGTGGCTAACTGTGATATAAATACACATAGAGCCATCATAATTTATAGATGTGACATCCCACAGCCACAGTATCCTGGTGCTGCTCTGTGCCAGAGTGTTAGCGGAAGTCCATTGCAAGAGTCATGGTGGCTAATAGATAACATTGTCTTCTCTGTTTCTAGGCTATATAGCCTATTAGTCACCAAAACAAAGAGTTCCATGCCAACTGTTACTAGGACAGCTGGACACCGCCTCTTGAATGAGTGGGAGTGCTCCTGGGCTTGAGGCACAGTGGAGGGCCCAAACTACCTACCGTGTGACGTTCAAGGCAACTAACTGCCTTCGAGAGGAAAGCTCTGTGCATACTCAGGCTGTACAACTGGTGTACCGCGCATTTGACAGAATGGTTGGTTGCGATTTAACGGATACAGTATGTTAGTTACACAACATAACGTTTGTCAGTCTTGAATTTCGGCATGAGAATAGCATGCTATTCACCCGCTATTCGTTTTGAGGGAAGATGGAATAAATGTAGGTGTGGCGGAGCAGTGTCTACAGAATAAGGTCTAGCGAACAAACCCGTTCCAAGTGGAAAAATAATCTACTTCCGATAGAAATGACATCCTTCTCCATGCACTGTCGTTTACAAGTTGATAAGAGCTAGGTAATAAATGAGTAATCCGTTTGGATAAGGGAATGCGAAACCAGTCATATGGCAGCAAACTGAAGCAGTAAAGTTTATGAAATCCTGTACCATTACGCAGAATTGAAATTGTATGGCCTTTTAACTTGCAGGGATGGGCATTCTCGAATGTCTTCATTATAGGCTACCCTGACTTTCTCTGTCTCCTATTTATATCATGTTAAATATCAGTATTGACAATCACTAGGCCTAATAACCAAACAAATTAAAATGCCAATTTACTGTTAGTTCCCTTCAGGTTCCCTACATTATTATTCCATATTGTTTCATTTACCTTCATTTGCTTCCTCTATAAACGACGGCATGGCCATGTGCTTGTTGCTGAGGATCATTAGTAACAGTTGATAATATATATAAAAAAAATGTAGGCTGATTAAATCGTAATGGAGTGGAGCGCAGACCAAGCCGTAACAGTTTGAAACCGACCTATGGCGCAATACTAGGCCGCGTCATCAGACAGTTTCATGGATAGTGCAGGCAATAGACCGGGGAATAGACTACTATTGTACACTATTCCCCTTATTATAATTATATGTACAATAATCTTCCAACCTTAACATGGGTTGAAGAACTGAAAGTGTAAATTTCTTTCATGAGTAAAGGCTCTCGAAACCATTTTTTTTAATGATTCATAAATACCTTTCTAAACCTAAATAATCTATCTAATCTCATTTTTTCTCTACCAATTGATACTGAAACAGAGACGAATGTGCATATATTTCGAAGGTTTTCTTCAATTGATCCCTATTATTCTGAACCTGTACTCTCAATATATTCTAGCGCGTCGACAAAATTCAAACTAAAAGGTGTACCGCATTAAAAGGGATGGTTTAAGGTAAATATACTGAAAACCCCATTGAATTAAACATCTGTTGGCCAGGAAGTGGGAGGGTTTTCAGCGGTTGAATGAAATGTATTCAGAACGCGCAAGGTAGCCACACCTGCAGAGCCAAATAAGGTAAGTCTGAATACCAAAATATTTTAAAACTGGAGGAGAGAGTGTCACTGCCTGAGTTTAAAGCTCTGATAGAAGAAAATTTCATTGACCATTGTAATTGTATTTAATGTATTGTATTGTGCTCTTGTGTTATGTGTACACGCTGACTACTTCCTGCTGACATCTCGCCAGGTGATCCTCAAAACCTCAAGGGTTTTTAAAATAAAGGTTAAATAAAACATATACATATGCCCATCAGGGGCACACTCAGTGTCTTGTCTCACATCTTTATACTGGTTTCATTCTGTAAGCCTCGAATGAACAATGAAGGTCAATTGTTTATATTAATTTTGCTCATTTGGTGAAACAGCACAAATATAATTTAGGTTAGTACAATCATAGTGTGGCACTTAGATCACTGCTATGTGTTGGCCTAAAGACAGTTATTTGACTCATACAAAAGGGTACACCAATTGTCTTTGAGGTGGTTGAATTAATGGAGTGACAGGGATTTAATCAGACCTGCTACATTGGTAAACACACAAAGATTCACCAACCTCGCTTAGAGGAGATAGCTATCCCACAAATGATTCCTTATTCACTGTGCACTTTTTGGTAACCTTGTTCAATATTGAACCAAAGATTCTGATTTCTGGTTCTCAACCCACTCTTTCTCCCCAATGGTACAAAATAAATGGAACTCACAAGTAGATGCATGCATTACACAGGAAGTCACAGCAAGTTATTATGAAAAGTCATGTGAACATATTTTTTTTATGTTGGGGAGAGGGTTCATTTTACTACTGTCAAACAAATTATATTTTATGTCCAGGTTCCAACGTGAATAATATAAACTGTACACAGGTGCCTTGACACCTTACCTAACCAATAATGTTGCTAACTCAATGAACATGCAATGAAAACAGTGGTGAAAGAGATCTTTACCACTGTTGTTCACTGTAAGCATCTCCTAAAAAGGTACTTGTGCCAGGAAGCTACTAGAATGTAGAGAAGAGCTCTGCAATCCTGTTCCTGGAGAGATGCCGTATAGTAGGTTTTCACTCCAACCCCAATCTAGCTCACCTGATTCTAATAATTAGCTAGTTGATAAGCTGAACCAGGTAAGTACAACTGGGGTTGGAGCGAAAACATACAGGAGGGTAGCTCTCAGGAACAGGTTTGTGAATCCCTGATGTAGGCTATGTGCTGTACACTGTATAGTCTATTTGCAATGTCAATGAAATACTTGTAATATAATGGTGGCAAATAGAAAGACATATTTTGTCTTTCATTTCTGCATATAAAACAGGGATGAAGTGAATTGAATAATACTTGGTTATTTGAATAGATCTATATGTATCTTTCTATTTGTATATTATTGTCAGAATATTATTTCCTGTATCAGATATTGATACTTTTAAAATATGGTAATACTTTATCCAGGTATAATGGTTTATAACTTGTTATACAGTTGAAGTCGGAGGTTTACATACACCTTAGCCAAATACATTTAAACTCAGTTTTTCCACAATTCTTGACATTTAATCCTAGTAAAAATTCCCTGTCTTAGGTCAGTTAGGATCACCACTTTATTTTAAGAATTTGAAATGTCAGAATAATACTAGAGAGAATGATTTATTTAAGCTTTTATGTCTTTCATCACATTCCCAGTGGGTTAGAAGTTTGCATACACTCAATTAGTATTTGGTAGCATTGTCTTTAAATAGTTTAACTTGGGTCAAACTTTCAGGTAGCCTTCCACAAGCTTCACACAATAAGTTGGGTGAATTTTGGCCCATTGTTCTTGAAAGAGCTGGTGTAACTGAGTCAGGTTTGTAGGCCTCCTTGCTCGCACACGCCTTTTCAGTTCTGCCCACACATTTTCTATAGGATTGAGGTCAGGGCTTTGTGATGGCCACTCCAATACCTTGACTTTGTTGTCCTTAAGCCATTTTGCCACAACTTCGGAATTATGCTTGGGGTCAATGTCCATTTGGAAGACCCATTTGCAACCACGCTTTAACTTCCTAACTGATGTCTTGAGATGTTTCTTCAATTTATCCACATGATTTTTCATTCTCATGATGCCATCTATTTTGTGAAGTGCACCAGTCCCTCCTGCAGCAAAAAGCACCCCCACAACATGATGCTGCCACCCCCGTCCTTCACGGTTGGGATGGTGTTCTTCGGTTTGCAAGCCTCCCCATTTTTCCTCCAAACATAACGATGGTCATTATCGCCAAACAGTTCTATTTTTGTTTCCTCAGAACAGAGGACATTTCTCCAAAAAGTACGATCTTTGTCCCCATGTGCAGTTGCAAACTGTAGTCTGGCTTTTTTATGGCGGTTTTTGAGCAGTGGCTTCTTCCTTGCTGAGTGGCCTTTCAGGTTATGTCGATATAGATCTCATTTTACTGTGGATATGGATACTTTTGTACCTGTTTCCTCCAGCATCTTCACAGGGTCCTTTGCTGTTGCTCTGGAATTGATTTGCACTTTTCGCACCAAAGTACGTTCATCTCTAGGAGACAGAACGCATCTCCTTCCTGAGTGGTATGACGGCTGCGTGGTCCCATGGTGTTTACACTTGCGTACTATTGATTGTACAGATGAACGTGGTACCTTCAGGTGTTTGGAAATTGCTCCCAAAGATTAACCAGACTTGTAGAGGTCTACAATTTTTTTCTGAGGTCTTGGCTGATTTCTTTTGAGTTTGAAGGTAGGCCTTGAAATACATCCACAGGTACACCTCTAATTGACTCAAATTATGTCAATTAGCCTATCAGAGGCTTCTAAAACCATTACATAATTTTCTGGAATTTTCCAAGCTGTTTAAAGGCACAGTCAACTTAGTGTATGTAAACTTTTGACCCACTGGAATTGTGATGCAATGAACTATAAGTGAAATAATCTGTCTGTAAACAATTGTTGGAAAAATTACTTGTGTCATGCACAAAGTAGATGTCATAACCGACTTGCCAAAACTATAGTTTGTTATCAAGAAATTTGTGGAGTGGTTGAAAAACGAGTTTAATGACTCCAATCTAAGTGTATGTAAACGTCCGACTTCAACTGTAATGTTTTATAACAAGGCTTGCGCTGTGTCTCACTATGAATACATTTCTCAACCAAACTGGCTGTTATTTAGCAGATCATTGAGATTATTATAAGTCATTATAAAGTGGTCATAATATGTTGCTCCTGACAAGTAGGCCTTTTAATGCATTATAACTGCATCATTATGCATTATACCTGAATGCTTACTGAAAATATTTGTGTCATTTTATTTCTAGGGAATTTCATGCATATCATAAAATAATGAACGTCTAGCTTCATCGAGACCACTACACACTGTATAGGCGCAAACACATTCACATAACGACGTGTTACCGGTACGCCAAAGTAGCCTACATTCACTTACCTCCAAATGTGGAGTGGATTCCTTTCGAATAAAGACACTGAGTATCGTCGGTGTTGTCTCTTTGACATCGCTTTAGTGCTGTGGAAAACATCCAATCGATAGCGTATATCGTCCGGCAAAACTCCGTCTACGTGCTCAAATTCGCTCTGGATTCAAAGTGCACACAAACTCAGCCCCGTATCCCCCCCCCCCCCCCCCCCATTTGGGGTTCAAAGTGATTGCCATGGTGGGAAACCTTTGGGGTTATTATTTGTATATTATTTGTATACTAACAGTGTAATTCTTACCTATACAGCCTCTATCAATTGATCTACTGAATATACGCCAACATACTTTTATATTAGCCTCTCATCTCCCTCCTTAAAATGTACAAGTTAGTTTTAATGAATCACTTTTTCTTAACATTATATATGTTTATCAAATCAAATCAAAACTTATTCAGTATATCCTAATCAATAAGAGATCCACATGTTTGCGGAACATCTGCACAGAAGAAACAGTATACAAACTCATTTAAATAACATACATTATTCAGAACTTGTATGCAAAGTTAGCCAAGTTAATGTTACTGTGCTGTGTATGATACATGTGTGATTTTTATTGAGCTGCCCTCTTGGCCAGATCTCACTCATAAAATAGGTCGTCTGACCTCAATGGGACTTCCTGGATAAAAAAAATACATAAATATATATTTTTTAAATGCAGTCCTTGTTATTCCATACCACATTCAAGTAGATTAAAAAAGAGTAATGTTCCATCTGCCTATTTGCTGTTCATTGTTGCATTAAACATGAATTGTCCCTGTGACATAATCTTGTGGATGATAGAAGTATGTGTTCCTTATGGAGATTCCTTCTTCACTCAAAGCTCCACTCCTCAAACACCTGCATTAAAAAAAACTCAGGAAATACAGCACTCACCTGATCTGTACAGGGTAAAGTACATCACAGCACAGTAAAACACAGCTGACTCACATACTGGTTCATTTACTCTGTTCTCTCAGAACTCCATGCTATTGTATGTCTTACACTGCAAAGAATACACAATCATACACAGGTAATACAGAGTCAATAAAGTCTTATTACAGGAAGTAAAACTCATTGCAGCACTAACATTTAGCTCTGTTCTACTGGTGTCTATTTGACTTATGTACTGTATATACAGTGAGTGTACAAAACATTAGGAACACCTTCCTAATATTGAGTTGCGCCACTTTTGCCCTCAGAACAGCTTTAATTCGTCAGGACATGGACTCTACAAGGTGTTGAAAGGGTTCCACAAGGATGCTGGCCCATGTTGACTCCAATGCTTCCCACAGTTGTGTCAGGTTGGCAATTCTTGATACACACATTGAGTGTGAAAAACCCAGCAGTGTTGCAGTTTTTGACACACTCAAACCTCTGCACCTGGCACCTACTACCATACCCCATTCAAAGGCACTTAAATATTTTGTCTTGCCCATTCACCCTCTGAATGGTACACATACACGATCCATGTCTCAATTATCTCAAGGTTTAAAAATCCTTCTTTAACCTGTCTCCTACCCTTCATCTACACGGATTAAAATGGATTTAACAGGTGACATCAATAAGGGATCATAGCTTTCACCTGGTCAGTCTATGTCATGGATAGAGCAGGTGTTCCTAATGTTTTATACACTCAGTGTATATATGATAGGTGCAGTGAAATGTGTTGTTTTACAGGGTCAGCCATAGTAGTACGGTGCAAATTAGGGTTAAGTGTCTTGATCAAGGGCACATGGACAGATTTATTTTCACCTTGTCAGCTCGGGTATTCAAACCAGCAACCTTTCGGTTACTGGCCCAGCGCACTAACCACTAGGCTACCTGACACCAGACCTATGACTCATTAATGTCAACATTTCAGCGTAGTTACTGGAGGAGAAATCACTAAAACTGTCAATATAGCTCTGCTACTAAACAAGGGTAAGTCTTTAAAAGTAACCTCCTTTCTTAGGGCATTACTGACACAAGAGGCGAGTGTGACTGAGTGAGAAAATGGCTTCCAGACTGTTTCTCCCAGAGGATCTCTCCTGTCCTGTGTGCTGTGACATCTTCAAGGATCCTGTCCTCCTGTCATGTAGACACAGTTTCTGTAAAATCTGTCTGCAGGAATACTGGAAAGGGAATGAGTGTAAGGAGTGTCCAGTTTGCAGGAGTGGATCATCAAGACACAAACATCCATGTAACCTGGTTTAAAAAAAAACCTGTGTGAGGCCTTCTTACAGGAGGGAGGTCAGAGAGCTTCAGAAGAGTTGCGCGACAGTCTGCACAGTAAGAAACTCAACCCACTGGTCACCCGTGCGTCAATCTAAGTAACACAAAAAAAAACCATCAAAATCTGTCAGTTTAAGCTAGAGCTATTTTGCATCTCAATCTACTGCATCTGGCTACGGAGGCCTTCCGCATCTGCGGTGGAAGATGGCCGAGCTACAGCTGTTTGTCAGACCATGAGACATCCCGAAAATCAGTTCTCTCACGAAAACGTCTGTAGCGTCTATTAATTTGGCTACTATTATGACCACTCTATGAAAAGGGGAGACTCTCACGAACACGATGACGGGACTCATCTGAAGGTAAAAAATATTTCCTGAGCTTTCTTATATCTTGATGCTCTTTTACCATTTATGGATGTGTATTCAATGCAATTGAGGTATTAGTAGTAAAGGCCAAATTCAATATTTGATCAAATCATTTTTCTATATATCTTTTTGATACCTAAAAGGGGTCCTAAAATGTAAACTCAAATAGCTAAGTGATCCATGGTATGACCATCTTAGACTTTTAAAGGTTGTAAGCGCTGTGAAGATAATTGTGCACCCCTGAGATATGACACTGACTAATTCAATCTTTCAGTAAAGAAAGGTTTTATTTCAGGCTAAACTCAAGACTGGACTTTGGACCTCAGAGGAAAAGCTGGAAGTCTCTACTTTGACAAATAAATCATTTTATTCAGTCCATCCTTGCCTGGGTAATTCATTTTTAAGCTTAATACAGATTTAATAGATTATCAATATAGTATATAGATATGTACATTTAGGGTCTGATTCTCTGATAAATTAGGCTTAACTGTGCTGTTCCACTGTTACAAATACAGGTAACTGCCAAAATAATGCATCTTAATAGGGCAATGGGCCACCACGAGCCAGAACCGCTTCAATGCACCTTGGCATAGATTCTACAATCTGTCCGGAACTCTATTGGATACCCTTCTTCAACAAGAAATTCCATAATTTGGTGTTTTGTTGATGGTGGTGACGCTGGCCATGTCCAAATACCCATAATAGTGTACAATGTACTTAAACTGCATCGTATGTACTCCTCTTCGCATACTATTTATGATGTAAGGTTTAGTAAAAAGTATGCAGTTTGCCACGGGCGTAGTGTGCTACTTTGCTATTGGATTGGGACAGGGAGCTGTTATTCTCTGATCCTGATAATACTGAGGACAAAAGGAGGTGCAACTCAGGGCGGCAGATAACCTAGTGGTTAGACCGTTGGGTCAGTAACCGAAAGGTAGCTGGATCAAATCCCAGAGCTGACAAGGTAAACTGTTGTTCTGCTCCACTGTTCCCCAGTAAGCCGTCATTGTAAATAAGAATTTGTTCTTAACTGACTTGCCTAATTAAATAAAAAGGTGAAAGAAAATCATAAAAATATCAATATTAGGAGGGTGTTCATAATGTTTTGTACACTCAATGAATGTATAAGAAGGGAACAGCAGCTAGAGCTGTTAGCAACTGCCAAAATAATGGAAACACTAAATGAGGGATACAAAGTATATTGAAAGTAGGTGCTTCCACACAGTTGTGGTTCCTCAGTTAACTAAACAATAAACATCTCAAGGTTTGGGTCATGTATAAAAATGCCGGGCAGGACATTATTTTGGCTACCATGGTTATGCCCCCATAGGATGACAGTGCCCCCATCCACAGGGCACATGAGTGGTCACTGAATGGTTTGATGAGTATAAACTAATGTAACCCATATGTCATGGCCATCTCCGTCACCAGATCTCAACCCAATTGAACACTTAAGGGAGATTCTGGAGCGGTGCCTTCGACAGCGGCCGTGCTCCAAATACTCATACTAGCATCCTAAATAGTAGCCTTTTGAGTATGCGAACAATAGCATGTGACATTTAAAAAAGTAGTATGCTTTAAAAGCCAGGATGTCATACTCATTTCGGCTTCTCATGTAGTATGAATGACTTGTAAACTTTTCAGGAGTTTCTCTCACACACACAAACACAAAATGTATTCATACCAGATAGGTCTTTGGAATTTGATAGCTCTCTGAAAGTAAACAAAAAAACATATTGAAGATGGCTAAGACAACGAGCAGAGTCTCCTGTTCAAATGCAAGTCATTTTTTTGTCCTTAAAAAGGATCATGACCATTTAATCGTATCTTTGAAAACAGATTGTTATTTGCAGCATGCCGTGCCTTTACTTTAGCTAAATACGTTAACTATGTGCTTTAGTAGGATTTGAAGTTGAATACCCGATAAGCTTGCTGTTGTTGAGCAACAACTTCATATTTAACCTAGCTAGCCAGTTACATATGCGAAGCTGTAGCAAAAGTAGCACACTACGCCCGTGGCAAACTGCATACTTTTTTACTAAACCTTACAACATAAATAGTAGGCGAAGAGGAGTACATACGATGCAGTTTATTTACATTGTACACTAGTATTGTAGTAGTATAGTATATACTACTACAATATATAGTATAGTATAGTATGTACACTAGTATAGTACTGGTATTTGGACACGTATATATCATGTACATATCTATATTGATAGTCTATTAAATCTGTATTAAGCTTAAATGAATTACCCAGGCAAGGAAGGACTGAATAAAATGATTTATTTGTCAAAGTAGAGAGATGACAGGAGAGATCCCCCTAGGATTTTTTTTCAGCAGTGGTGGCAAGGGTAAGAGGGGTTCTATTGCTGCTAGTGCCTGCACAATGATATGCTAGCTGTTCCCATAGACTTCCAGTTATTGAGCCAATGACTATCCATTTAAAAGTACGTCTGCAGAAATATATAAAAATGACTTTTGCAGGACACACACAGTGACATACAAAGACACAAAGCCGTACACACACATGCACATTGTGGATAAAGAGTTACCCGACTAACAGAACACAGAGGGTGTTCTTTAATGGAAGCCTCTCCAACATAATCCAGGTAGAATCAGGATTTCCCCAGGGCAGCTCTCTTGGCCCATTACTTTTTTCAATCTTTACTAATGAATTGCCACTGGCTTTGAGGAAAGCCAGAGTGTTTATGTATGCAAAGGACTCAACACTATACATGTCAGCTACTACAGCGACTGAAATGACTGCAACATTTGAAGAGTTGCAGTTAGTTTCAGAGTGGGTGGCAAGGACTAAGTTAGTCCTAAATATTTCTAAAACTAAAAGCATTGTATTTGGGACAAATCATTCACCAAACCCTAAACCTCAACTAAATCTTATAATAAATAATATGGAAATTGAGCAAGTTGAGGTGACGAAACTACTTGGAGTTACCCTGGATTGTAAAAACTGTCATAGTCAAACATACTGATACAACAGTAGCTAAAATGGGGAGAAGTATGCCCATGATAAGGCGCTGCTCTACCTTCTTGACAGTACTGTCAACAAGGCAGGTCCTACAGTCCCTGGTTTTGTCACACTTGGACTACGGTTCAGTAGTGGTCAGGTGCCACAAAAAAGTACTTAGGAAAATTGCAATTGGTTCAGAACGGGGCAGCACGATTGGCCCTTGGATGTACACAGAGCTGATATTACGAATATGCGTGTCAATCTCTCCTGGCTCAAAGTACTGCTTGTATTTGAGAGGTGTTGAATGCACCGAGCCGTCTAAAGTAAATGCACGTAAATGCCATTTACTCTTTTTGTGCGAGTGTTTACCCAGCTATTAGGGAAAAATGCACTGCGAGTGTTTAGCCAGCTATTAGGGAAAAATGCACTGAAAGTATAAAAAGCGTTACTTCATTCACCACCAATGGCAATTAGCTTTACCCACCAATTTTATTTACCACTACATCACTGGATAGAACGTCCTCTAACATGTGAAACAAATAAAAGACTTTGGCCAGAATTCAATCGTTGCAGATAGTTTTCTGCACTGTTTTCAGAAGTGCATTTGACTTGCAGAACAGCATGTCCTGGTTGGAGTGAAATTACACTATTTAGAAACCGTCAGTGCTGTTGCTAGGATGTGCTGTTGTCAGTACTAATTGGCATACACCACAGGCCTGCCGATTTCTAAATCAAGTGTCAGCTCCCTCCAACAGGAACACGCTGCTATGCAAATGAAACTTCAGAAGTGTAGTGCAAAAATATATATATATTTTTGCAATAGCCTATATTACATTCTGTTGTGAAAAGAAAAGCAAAAAATGTCTGCTGCTAAAAATGTATTTCGATTTTTTTTTAAAGGTGGTTTGTCAGGATTTCCATATCATTTGACACATAATACTTTCATACTTTTTCTACTATCTTCTCTCTCCTTTTAAATGCATATAGGCTTCACTATGGAATGTCGAAGCACAAAGTAAGGCAACAGTCCTGCCATCCTGCAGTGTCCACTCTCCTCCAGTGTGCATTCCCTGCTGGAATCACCTGATACAAAAAATGCCTTTGTGGTTACAATATTACCAAGAAAACTGCAGAGCATCTAAACAGTGTGCGGGTCCCTATCATTTTCCCATTTGGCACTTTTTTCCTGTATCCTATAACTGTAAAAGTTTAATCGGATTTAGGTACCATCGTTCAGGCCCAATTCGCCTGTGGTTTCAAGTCTCTTGGTAACGCTGTTGGTGACAGACCGGGGTCTGTTTGGCAGCCCTCTCACTCCTTCCTCCCACACCCCACACAGGCAGCTGGCTCTGGGGAGGTGGGGGGCGAACACCACCTCCAGCCTGCGAGGGGCGCTGGTACCGCCCTGCTCCCCGGTGCCCACACAGCCCGGGAGGCGGAGCAGCATCAGCCTCACCATCACCTGGTTGGCCCAGGCCATGCCCAGGGCGGGCAGCACCTTATTGTCCACCAACCTGAGAAAGAAGCATGTGGACGGACACAAACACACACAGTCGCGTCAATAATGTCTGATCCCTGGCCGTGACCCCACTCTCCGAGGGTGTTTCAGGGGGAGTGGGGTAAACAAACACCACTTTTTCCAATTCACACGTATTTATACACACTGCTACATGTGTGAAATAGGACAAATGTAAGCACCCACCTAATTATTACTACAACACAAAGACACAAAGCCATACACACACACTAGTAAATATACCAGGAGACTCAAACAGCTTACCCAAAGTTACAGTGTGCTGGATCTGGCCCATCCATTACATCTGTCACCTGAATAGGTACGGTGTAATAACTCATTACATTATTCTGAACATACCGCTAGCTTTTGTTCATCTATAGGGTCAGGCTAACATAATATAATTACATTAATAATTACATAACATAATTACATTATACAATGCAATATCAATAGAACACATCCAACATCATTCATTGTATTGATCCTTTATTTAAAACAGCAAAGTCACATTGAGATTAACACGTCCTTTTCAAGTGAGCCAAGAATAATAATACATCATCGGACATGCATGTGTAGCAGCAGACCTAGGTGAAATACTCGGAAGTTTCCGGATATACTCGAGTTTGCACTTTGGAACTATTCCAGTGTTTCCCTACTAGTACCAGGAAAACCTAAATAGTCTGATATAGTGAATTTGACCTGGGCCTGCTGAGTAGTTAAGGCTTTCCCTACCTGGTTGATGCACAGCACCGGGGTACTGTAGTTGTGACTCAGGCGGTGGAGAGTGGCGGCAAAGGCCAGCATGTGGCGGGCTCTCTCGATACCCTCGTCCGCCTGGAACTCGCTGCGGAACAGAGCCGCCACCGAGTCCACCACCACCAGCCGAACAAGGCCCCGGGAGAGCAGAATGGGCACCCGCTGGGACACGCAGGCCTGCAGTGCACCCTGTTGGCACAGCACAGAAACACTGGTCACATGTATATTAGGAAGCACAGGTGACCAGAAAGTATTAGCACAGGTGAGAGGAGAGAGCATATGGTTCTTACAGTCTCACTAGAACAGCTTATGGAATGCTCCTCATCATGTTTGAACCAAAATATTTTGTATCTTTTACTTCTGCAATAAATGGGAACATAACCTAACTACATATCTGGAAAGCCAATTGCATGTGGACACGTCATGAACTGCTTTCAACCTGTGCCAGTGGCGTTTTATAGTAATTCTCCACTAAAGTGGGTGTCTGTTGCACCACTGTCCTACCAGATCGGCAGCATGCTCTATATAGATGTTGTCGCTGAAACGGATGCTCTGTATCAGGGCATGGGGAAGCTCTGGCCGCAGCCGAGCCTGCTGGGTAATGAGCTGCCGCAGACGCTTGATGGGAAACGAGTCTTCTGTGCAAATATACACAGCTCCTGCAGGTGTAAAGACACATGCACATACAAAATATCATGCCATAAGCCTCACTATCTGCCAATAATGAAAAAGTTACAATATTTAGACAATACGGTTTACAGGCAGAACATCAGGACAAAACACTGCCAACAAAGAGCTGGGTCGCATTTATAAGGGCATGCAATGGAAAACGTTTTAAAATGTTTTGCAACAAATTATGTGTTCCTTATTGGAGAGGCTAGTCCAATTCGTCCCTCCCCGATTCAGTCCATTTTATCCATTAGGTCACCTGAATTGAGCCCTCCATACGCCAGTGGGTACTGCACAGAAAGACACAGCTGCAAGCCAAACTGGGTCTTTCCTGCACTGCTCTCCCCTGCCAGTTCTGTGATGCCGCTCAACGGTATACCACCTCGCAGTAGAGCGTCCAGAACAGGGCAAGCCAAACTTAGCTTGTGTCCAGGTTCCAAAGAGGGACACTCTCCACGGTGCACTTGTAAGGCTGTGTGAAAACAAACAATCCGTTACTTTGAATAATAAACTAAAACTTGTTTGAGACTAGGATTGTAAAGCCTAGGCTACAATCACTTCCGGGTGGCTGGATACAGTGGTAGAGTGCATCTCCAACTCTGGTGAGTTACTGGGGGTGCAGGCTTTTGTTAATTAATGCAATGCTGCAGAGGACTGAAAATGTCTCGGTTACTTTTTAAACCTCCTGTTTTGGACTCAAATTTTTTTTTTAAGAAAATAAATTAAACTAGGCTACTTTTCCATTTGCCAGTCAGAAAAAAAAGTCTGCCCTGCCCTCTCTCACTAGAATGAACGATATGCATCTTATAGCAATCTATTGATTGAACAGGCAGTCAGTCGCAAGGCGAGCGCTGACAGGGAAACACTGCTGATTTGACAATCTGCCCTCTGTCCCACCTCCCGTTACCTGTTGGCAGTGTGATTTGTGCGCAGTGGTTGGCTGCAGTCAAATTTCTTTACATGGAGGAGAGCATGATGCACCTTCATCTCGGTGTGTGAATTTCAGGGCTATACAGTGCGACTATTTTACTCGCACATGCGCCTAAAAATAAAAACATCCCAACAGAATGTTGCCACCACCATTGCTTCACCGTAGGGATGGTGACAGGTTTCCTCCAGCTTGGCATTCAGGCCAAAAAGTTCAATTTTGGTTTCGTCAGACCAGAGAATCTGGTTTCTCATGGTCTGAGTCCTTTAAAAGTGCCTTTTGGCACACTCCAAGTGGGCTGTCATGTGCCTTTTACTGAGGAGTGGCCACTCTACAATAAAGGCCTGATTGGTGGATTGCTGCAAAGATGGTTGTCCTTCTGGAAGGTTCTCCAGTCTCCACATATGAACTCTGGACGTCTGCCAGAGTGACCATCTGGTTCTTGGTCACCTCCCTGACCAAGGCTCTTCTCCCCCAACTGCTCAGTTTGGCCAGACAGCTATAGGAAGAGTAGTGGTGGTTCCAAACTTCTTCAACTTAAGAATGATGGAGGCCAATGTGTTCATGGGGACCTTCAATGCTGCAGAAATGTTTTGGTATCCTTCCCCAGATCTGTGCCGACACAATCCTGTCTCGGAGCTCTACGGACAATTCCTTCGACCTCATGGCTTGGTTTTTGTCTCTGACATGCACTGTTAACTGTGGGACCTTACATAGACAGGTGTGCGCCTTCCAAATCATGTCCAATCAACTGAAATTACCACAGGTGGACTCCAATCAAGTTTTAGAAACATCAAGGATGATCAATGGAAACAGGATGCACCTGAGCTCAATTTCGAGTCTCATAACCAAAAGGGTATGAATATTTATGCAAATAAGGTTTTGTTTTGTATTTCTAAAAACTTGTTTTCGCATTGTCATTATGGGGTATTGTGTGTAGATTCAGGAGTAAAAATGTTTTGTCAATTATAGAATAGGGCTGTAACATAAGAAAATGTTGAAAAAGTAAAGGGGTCTGAATACTTTCCGAATGCATGTTGACATGATTTTGCTGTACAAAAAAATCTATGCAAATGTATGGTTTTTGCATCACTTAGTCTAGCCAGCACTAAAACACCTGTCTAAACATAGCTAGCTAGTTGGTGTGTTAGTGCTGGGCCTGAATCAAAATCTGCACACCCAGTAGCTCTCCATGTTTGGAGTTGGAGAACCCTGCAATAGAATAGAGCACGCCTACCTGTTACAGGTGAATGTCTGCGGTAAGAGACAGCAACAGCTGTGTGCAGGTGTTGCACGTCTGACTTTGACAGGTGGGTGAGTCGTTGTAGATCCGGACCCGAGAGACTGAGAATCTCCCTCGCTGATTTCACATTAGCTAAGATCAACATAAATTAATAATGAGCAGACGCACCTACAGCATACATTTTAACACCACAACGTTGACTAGCAAAGCGAAATGTTATAGATACATTGCCTTCAGATGGTATACACACACCTATTGACTTTATCCTAATGTTTTGTATTACAGCCTGAATTTAAAATGGATTACATTTTTTGTCACTGGCCTACACACTATAACCTGTATATTATTAAAAAATGAAAAGCTCAAATGTTTTGAGACCAGTATTCAACTCCTTTGTTCTGGCAAGCCTAAATAAGCTCAGGAGTAAACATGTGCTTAAGTCACATAATAAGTTGCATGGACTCACTGTGTGCAATAATAGTGTTTAACATTATTTTTTTAATGACTACTTCATCTCTGTACCCCACACATACAGATAATAGTAAGGTCCCTCAGTGGAGCAGTGAATTTCAACACAGATTCAACCACAAAGACAAGGGAGATTTTCCAATGCCTCGCAAAGAAGGGCACCTATTGGTAAATGGGAGAAAAAAAAGCAGACATTGAATATCGATTTGAGCATGGTGAAGTTAATTACACTTTGGATGGTGTATCAATATACCCATTCACTACAAAAAGATACAGGTGTCCTTCCTAACTCAGTTGCTGCAGAAGGAAACAGCTCAGGGATTTCACAATGAGGCCAATGGTGACTTTAAAACAGTTAACTTCTTGGATATAGGGGGTGCTCTTTGAATTTTTGGATAAAAAAACGTTTTAAACAAGATATTTTGTCACGAAAAGATGCTCGACTATGCATATAATTGACATCTTTGGAAAGAAAACACTGACGTTTCCAAAACTGCAAAGATATTGTCTGTGAGTGCCACAGAACTGATGCTACAGGTGAAGATGAAAGATGAAATTTCAAACAGGAAGTGCCCCAGATTTTGAAGGCGCTGTGTTCCAATGAGTCCTTATATGGCTGTCAATGGGTCACGAATGAGCTTAGACTTTCTGTCGTTTCCCCATAGTGTTGACAGCATTGTGACGTATTTGTAGGCATATCATTGGAAGATTGACCATTTTACACTACATATACCAGGTGGTCGCTTGGTGTCCTCCGTCGCAATTATTGCGTAATCTCCAGCTGCGTGTATTTTTCCGTTTGCTTCCGAGGAGAAACCCAACTGCCACAAATGATTTATCATCGAATAGATATGTGAAAAACACCTTGAGAATTGATTCTAAACAACGTTTGCCATGTTTCTGTCGATAATATGGAGTTAATTTGGTAAAAAGTTCGGCGTTGTAGAGACTGCATTTTCAGATTTTTTTCTTAGCCAAACGTGATGAACAAAACGGAGCGATTTCTCCTACACAAATAATCTTTTTGGAAAAAATGAACATTTGCTATCTAACTGAGAGTCTCCTCATTGAAAACATCCGAAGTTCTTCAAAGGTAAATGATTTTATTTGAATGCTTTTCTTGTTTTTGTGAAAATGTTGCCTGCTGAATGCTAGGCTTAATGCTATGCTAGCTATCAATACTCTTACACAAATGCTTGTGTAGCTATGGTTGAAAAGCATATTTTGAAAATCTGAGATGACAGTGTTGTTAACAAAAGGCTAAGCTTGTGAGTGAATATATTTCTTTCATTTCATTTGCGATTTTCATGAATAGTTAACGTTGCGTTATGGTAATGAGCTTGAGGCTATGATTACGCTCCCAGATACGGGTTTGCTCGACGCAACAAGTTAAGAGTTGAATGTGATAGGAGAAAACTGTAGTTACAATACTAACCTAATTGAGAGTGAAAAGGAAGCCTGTACAGAACAAAAATATTCCTAAACCTACATTCTGTTTGTAACAAGGCACTAAAGTAATACTGTCAGAAATGTGGCAAAGCAATTCACTTTTTGGCCTGAATACAAAGTGTGGTATTGGATATGCTCCAAACATATTACGAGATATCACTCTCCATATTTTCAAGCATAGTGATGGCTGCATCATGTTATGGGTATGCTTGTAATCGTTAAAACTGGTGAGTTTAAGATAAAAAAACAAACAGAATGGAGCTAAGCACAGGCAAAATCCTAGAAGAAAACCTGGTTCAGTCTGACTGCCACCAGACACTGGGAGATTAATTCACCTTTAAGCACGACAAAAACCTAAAACACAAGGCCAAATCTACACTACAGTTGCTTACCAAGAAGACAGTGAATGTTCCGGAGTGGCCTAGTTACAGTTGTTACAAATGTTGCACAATCCAGGAGTGGAAAGCTCTTTGAGACCTACCCAGAAAGACTCACAGCTATAATTTCTGCCAAAGGTGCTTCTACACAATATTGACTCAGAGTTGTGAATACTTATGTAAATAAGATATTTCTATATTTAATTTTCAATAAATTAGCAAAAAAAATCCAAAAAGGTGGTTTTCACTTTGTCATTATGGGGTATTGTTCGTAGATGGGTGATATAAAAAAAACGATTTCATCAATTTTGAGTTCAGTCTAACACAACAAAATGTGGAATAAGTCAAGGGGTATAACATTAGCTACGTTTCCATGTCATATGGCAATACAACACAGGAGGTTGGTGGGACCTTAATTGGAGAGGATTGGCTCATGGTAATAGCCTACCACAGTATGAGTCATAACACACAAACTTAACGGTCAAACATGGAAATGGTTCCAATCGTTTTCCCACCACTCGTTTAGCCATTGTGAATTTTAGAAACACTTCAAATAATGGCTGTGTATCGTGTAGGCTTACCCTGGCGTGATGTATTCATAATCGTGTACATCTCTCTCAGACAAGGCGACTTCTCAATATATTCGCCTGTATTTACCCCCCTGAAATTAAATGCTAATTAGCTGCTATCATACAGCATGACAAATGCCTGTCTCAAGCTTCACGTCACCTCACCAGGGCCATGATGACCTGGACAAGACTGTCAAATCGAGGCAAAGGTAAGAATCTCTGGATTAACTATCTAATGTTAGCTAAATGTATTAATAAATTGGCTAAAGTTTTTTAAAATAGACCATTCAATTAAATATGCCTGTAATCTAGCTAGCTAGCTCGCTCACAGTCAGATAATTAGCAACATTAGCCTGGCTAGATAGCTACATTAGCCATCGACTTGTCTAGTCATTTAAATGCATGAGAACCTTCTTTGGCTTTTATAAACCAACAGTCTAGCTTGCTAATTAACTTAAATGGTGAAGCTAGGGCTAGGCGTTCTTGATAATGTTGGTTTGTGTCTGGGTGAGGGGTGAGACATACTACTTCAAGTACTACTACTTGTAACTACCCTAGCTAGCTGTATTATTTTAGTCTGGCTTTGATAGGTTTCAGCAGTCAACAGTGTGCTTACTTTACTGCAGGAAAACATTGATATGTTTGCTGTAACGCTTTGGTCAGCAGATCATTAGTATAGCTAGTAGGCAAAGTTATGCAACCTTGTTTAGTCCTACCTGCTATAGTGGGTTTTTAATTAATTGGTACTCAAAACATTTGCTTTTTCGGTAGAATTACTGTCATGTTATTGAGGCCAAATTGAAAACCTTATTTGCGCCTTCTCTATTCCAGAACCAGTGGGTGTGCCGGAGTCTTGCCACCTCTCAACTAAGTAAGCGGTTTCAACCTGAAACACTATTCTCCTGCTCTAGTCTGTTTCAGGCATTGCAGGAAGTCCTGAAGACCAGATGTGTGTGACAAATTTTGTCCCAGCCCAGCTCAAACACCGGACTTAAATAATCAACATACTGAATCATGGCAATAGGCTATTTGTAATCAGGTAAGGGCTGGAACAAAAGCGTATACACACTCCTGCCATTCAGATCTGGATTGGGGGAGGGGGGGTATTGATATAATGCATGCTCCACTCTCAAATTGAACTTGTTGACTGATGCCATGAAAGCCAACCACCCCCCAAGTTACCCCTTATTCAACAGTGTGCCTTTTATGCCCCATAGTCCCTCAACTTTGGGCACTGTGGAGCACTCCACCTGATCTCTTTATAGATGCAGACCCAAAGACATTCAAACAGCATTTTGAGAGCAAGCGTTCCAAGTCTCCAATGGTCCCAGTACTGGTTGATGTGCAGGCCTAAATGACCTCAAACAATTGACCTACAGCTGGGGTAAGATTCTTCCATCATTCACACACAGTAGACATAAATGTAAACCACCATGTTGTCTACAAAATGCTGTCATCAATAATTAAGTTGTATGCCTTTCATGCCCCCCTCAACTTCGGACATTTTGGAACTCTCAATCTTATCTCTATAAACACACCCTACCTTCACCCATTTTCCCTATGCTGCTTCCTTCACTTGTTCTTCTCCTGATTTGATAACCTCTAGACTCAGTAACATGTTTAAAAGTGTTGTGGTGTACTGTTTTTGCTACCTTTTTCCCCACCTGTGTAATGCTGTCCCGCTAATTCTGGGGTTCAGACTAGGGTTACAAAGGGTCGGAAACTTTCCAGGAAACATCCGGAAATTTTCCATGGGAATCTTTCTTAAATTCATCAAAAAAAATTATAAGCTAACAGTTAACCTCTTTTGTGGGATACACAAGGCAATTCTAGGTCTTGTGGCATATTTTGGTTAAACTATTCCCAATTCAATGGAATTGCAACCCTCTGCATGCACAGTGCATTCTTCCATAACATGTACAGCTGATCCTCAAGATCTTGCACACTAATGAGATGCTATTGAGCCCACACTACTACACTGTCTGAGCCTAGGACTACATGCTTTCTGGTAAGTTTTGATTACAATACGGGGTGGGGTGAATATATATTTTACATGACATACATTTTTTGTTACTAGTAAATAGTAGCCTACAGCAAAGTGTGTTTAAATTACTTCTAACTTGTTAAAGATTTCTGCTAGTTAGTCTTTGCTACCATGTGGGTTGTAGCTAACTTGAGCCTGCTAACTGAGGAGTGTTAATTCCCCTGTTTCCATACATGTTTCATTTTAAAACATTTATCTTACAAAGGAGTTGTTTAATCTAACTGCTTAACTATTTATCTGTACATGGAATTGTGCGTTTTTTTTTTTTTTACATAAAAAAAAAACTAATCTTTACAGGAAAATGTCAAAAGCACTATCTGATGTGTGGAGACATTTTACTGCAGCTAATGTAGAAGGAAAAGCTGTGTACATTGGCAAATACTGTGCCAAATCATATGTGAAGAATGCAACAAAGATGCAGAATCATCTGGCCAAGTGCATAAAGTTCCCTCAGCGCTATAGCAAGCAACCTCTGACAAAAGTCCCTCTACTTCTATTCGAGGTGAAAATTATGAATCAGACACCTTATCAACAGCAACAGCTCATGGTCCTCCTGGAATCAGAAGTTTTTTTGACTCATTGGAGGAACGTAGTCAGAGAAATTATGATGAATGTCTTGCTAGAGCTGTGTATGCAACTGGTTCACCTCTGATGCTCACAGGCAATGTGTATTGGAAGAGATTTCTGAATGTTCTTCGCCCAGCATAAATCCCTCCAACCAGACATGCTTTATCTACTCATTTGCTGGATGCAGAGTTCAAGTGAAGGTCAAGCAAATCATAGAGAAAGCAGACTGTATTGCAATCATCTCTGATGGGTGGTCGAATGTTCGTGGGCAAGAAATAACTACATAATCTCCACCCCTCAACCAGTATTCTACAAGAGCACAGACACTACGGACAACAGACACACCGGTCTCTACTTTGCAGATGAGCTGAAAGCAGTCATCAATTACCTTGGATCACAGAAGGTAGTTGCACTGGTGACAGACAATGCTGCGAACATGAAGGCTGCTTGGTCTAAAGTGGAGGGGTCCTACCCTCACATCACAACCATTGGCTGTACTGCTCATGCATTGAATCTGCTCCTCAAGGACACCATGGCACTGAAAAAAATGAATACACTCTACAAGAGAGCCAGGGAAATGGTTTGGTATGTGAAGGGTCATCAGCAATCTACCTCACCAAACAAAGTGAGAAAAATAAGAGCACCACATTGAAGCTGCCCAGCAACACCCGTTGGGATGGTGTTGTCATCATGTTTGACAGTCTCCTGGAGGGGAAGGAGTCTCTCCAAGAAATGGCCATATCACAGTCTGCCGATATGGACAGCCCCATCAAGAGGATCCTCCTGGATGATGTATTTTGGGAAAGAGTGGTAAGCAGCCTGAAACTCCTAAAACCTATAGCAGTAGCCATTGCACGGATTGAGGGAGACAATGCCATCCTGTCTGATGTTCAGACTCTACTTGCAAATGTAAAAGAAAAATCTGTACAGCCCTGCCCACTTCACTGTTGCTCCAAGCAGAGGTTACTGTACTTCTGAAATACATCAAAAAGTGTGAAGACTTCTGCCTGAAGCTCATACACGCCACAGCATACATGTTGGACACCAAGTATGCTGGCAAGAGCATCCTGGCTGGTGCAGAGCTCAACAAGGCCTATGGTTTCATCCCTACCGTGTCTCACCACCTTGGCCTGGATGAGGGCAAGGTTCTTGGCAGAAAAATTGGTGGTCATCCAGGCAAATTTGAGGCTTTTTGAGCCTGACAACAAGCCATCCCCAACAAGGTTGGAAAGTGACAGTGAAGATGAGGCCTCAGTCTGATGTTCAAGAGGTGGACATTGAGGAGGTCCAGGGAGAAGACATGGAAGCCTTAGAGGAAGACAACCACAAAGCTTTAGTCTAGAAACTATCATTTTACAGATGTATGTTGAAAATGTTTTTTGGGAGATGCGATGGATCATTCAATATTCCCTTTCGTTTGTTGTTTGTGCTGGTCTAATTCGTCAAAATGGAAAAGCATAAGAATCTGTGCGCTCTCAATAATAATAGTTCATATGGTGCTCTTCCCAGGTTTGTGACATTGATGAATTCATAATTTTACTTCAATTCATATGTTATGTATAAAAGGCATATGTACAAATTGCTTACTATTTTGATTTCTTTAAAACAATGTAATTGTTGGAGTTCGGGTGTTTGACGTGATTTGATCGGTGACTAGGTGCATTTTTGTCAAATAAATGTACTTATTCATTCATGATTATGGATATATTCTGCAATGAGTTCATCTGGCTTTGAATCTGCAACAAAACATGTCAACAAATTAGTTCTGAATTGCTTTAAAGTTCCACTACGTGGAAATCGCTCCGCCATTTACTGGTTGCTAAAATTCTAATGTTTGCCTAATTTCAGTTTGTGACAAAACAAGCAAGAATCATGTTGAGAATAATTGTACCATCTAAAAACGCTGTGAAATAACTCTTCTATAAACAAAAAATATTGTATTTTCAGCTTTTTTGAAGCTGGTGTACAAAACTGAAAGTAAACGACGCCAAATATAAACGTAAGAATGGGAAGCATAACAATAGTGCACATAGAACAGCTCTACAGCTTCTTAAACTTGCTTTCAATGATAATGACAGATCTATAAAACTCACATTTCACTGTGAATTGTTCCGGTCGCCCCAAAAGGTTACATATTGCAGCTTTAATAGAGCAGTGTATTCTGACACCATGAATTAAAATAGTCACAAGAGCATTAGTGAGGTCGAGCACTGATGTTGAGCGATTAGGCCTGGCTCACAGTTGGCGTTGCAATTCATCCCAAAGGTGTTTAATGGGGTTGAGGTCAGGGCTCTGTGCAGGCCAGTCAAGTTTTTCCACACAGATCTCAACAAACCACTTCTGTATGGACCTCGCTTTGTGCACGCACGGGGCATTGTCATGCTGAAACAGGAAAGGGCTTTCCCCAAACTGTTGCCAAAGTTGGAAGCACAGAATCTAGAATGTCACTATTCTGTAGCGTTAAGATTCCCCTTCACCTGGAACAAAGGGGCCTAGCCTGAACCATGAAAAACAGCCCCAGACCATTATTCCTCCTCCAACAAACTTTAGTTGAACTATGCGTTCAGGCAGGTAGCATTCGCCTTGCATCCAACAAACCCAGATTTGTCCATTGGACTGCCAGATGGTGAAGCGTGATTCATCACTCCAGAGAACACGTTTCCACTGCTCCAGAGTCCAATGACAGTGAGCTTTACACCACTCCAGCCGACGCATGGCATTGCACATGCTGATCTTAGGCTTGTGTGCAGCTGCTTGTGCATGGAAACTCATTTCATGAAGCTCCCGACTAACAGTTATTGTGCCGACGTTGCTTCCAGCGGCAGTTTGGAACTTGATAGTGAGTGTTGCAACTGAGATGATTTTTACGTGCTTCAGCACACAGCAGTCCCGTTCTGTAAGCTTGTGTGGCCTGCCACTTCACGAATGAGACGTTGTTGCTCCTAGACATTTCCACTTCACAATAACCGCACTTACAGTTGACCGGGGCAGCACTACCAGGGCAGAAATTTGCCAAACTGACTTGTTGGAAAGGTGGCATACTATACCTGTCAGCAACGGGTGTGGCTGAAATAGCTGAACCCACAAATTTGAAGGGTGGTCCACATAAATTATATATACAAATGTATCTGACTTCTACTGGCATAGTATGCTGTAAAAGACCAAATGCATAAGACAAATAACACGAATTATAACGCAACATGCAACAATTTCAAAGATCTTTACTGAGTTACAGTTATATAAAGGAAATCAGTCAATTGAAATAAATTCATTAGGCCCTAATCTATGGATTTCACATGACTGGCATATCTGTACATCTGTCAGTCACAGATATATACATACATACAGTGCCTTGCGAAAGTATTCGGCCCCCTTGAACTTTGCGACCTTTTGCCACATTTCAGGCTTCAAACATAAAGATATAAAACTGTATTTTTTTGTGAAGAATCAACAACAAGTGGGACACAATCATGAAGTGGAACGACATTTATTGGATATTTCAAACTTTTTTAACAAATCAAAAACTGAAAAATTGGGCGTGTAAAATTATTCAGCCCCCTTAAGTTAATACTTTGTAGCGCCACCTTTTGCTGCGATTACAGCTGTAAGTCGCTTGGGGTATGTCTCTATCAGTTTTGCACATCGAGAGACTGAAATGTTTTCCCATTCCTCCTTGCAAAACAGCTCGAGCTCAGTGAGGTTGGATGGAGAGCATTTGTGAACAGCAGTTTTCAGTTCTTTCCACAGATTCTCGATTGGATTCAGGTCTGGACTTTGACTTGGCCATTCTAACACCTGGATATGTTTATTTTTGAACCATTCCATTGTAGATTTTGCTTTATGTTTTGGATCATTGTCTTGTTGGAAGACAAATCTCCATCCCAGTCTCAGGTCTTTTGCAGACTCCATCAGGTTCTCTTCCAGAATGGTCCTGTATTTGGCTCCATCCATCTTCCCATCAATTTTAACCATCTTCCCTGTCCCTGCTGAAGAAAAGCAGGCCCAAACCATGATGCTGCCACCACCATGTTTGACAGTGGGGATGGTGTGTTCAGCTGTGTTGCTTTTACGCCAAACATAACGTTTTGCATTGTTGCCAAAAAGTTCAATTTTGGTTTCATCTGACCAGAGCACCTTCTTCCACATGTTTGGTGTGTCTCCCAGGTGGCTTGTGGCAAACTTTAAACAACACTTTTTATGGATATCTTTAAGAAATGGCTTTCTTGCCACTCTTCCATAAAGGACAGATTTGTGCAATATACGACTGATTGTTGTCCTATGGACAGAGTCTCCCACCTCAGCTGTAGATCTCTGCAGTTCATCCAGAGTGATCATGGGCCTCTTGGCTGCATCTCTGATCAGTCTTCTCCTTGTATGAGCTGAAAGTTTAGAGGGACGGCCAGGTCTTGGTAGATTTGCAGTGGTCTGATACTCCTTCCATTTCAATATTATCGCTTGCACAGTGCTCCTTGGGATGTTTAAAGCTTGGGAAATCTTTTTGTATCCAAATCCGGCTTTAAACTTCTTCACAACAGTATCTCGGACCTGTCTGGTGTGTTCCTTGTTCTTCATGATGCTCTCTGCGCTTTTAACGGACCTCTGAGACTATCACGGTGCAGGTGCATTGATACGGAGACTTGATTACACACAGGTGGATTGTATTTATCATCATTAGTCATTTAGGTCAACATTGGATCATTCAGAGATCCTCACTGAACTTCTGGAGAGAGTTTGCTGCACTGAAAGTAAAGGGGCTGAATAATTTTGCACGCCCAATTTTTCAGTTTTTGATTTGTTAAAAAAGTTTGAAATATCCAATAAATGTCGTTCCACTTCATGATTGTGTCCCACTTGTTGTTGATTCTTCACAAAAAAATACAGTTTTATATCTTTATGTTTGAAGCCTGAAATGTGGCAAAAGGTCGCAAAGTTCAAGGGGGCCGAATACTTTCGCAAGGCACTGTATATTTTAGTTTTTTTAAAGTACGGGCGTGGATCAGAAAACCAGTCAGTATCTGGTGTGACCACAATTTGTCCCATGCAGCGCAACATATCGCCTTCGCATAGAGTTGATCAGACTGTCGATTGTTGCCTGTGGAAAGTTGTGCAAAGTGGCTCTGATATTGGTGGGAACTGGAACATGCTGTCGTACACGTCACATCCAGAGCATCCCAAATATACTCAATGGGTGGCATGTCTGGTGAATATGCAAGCCATGGAAGAACTAAGACATTTTCAGCTTCCAGGAATTGTGTACTGATCCCTTCAACATGGGGCCGTGCATTATCATGCTGAAACATGAGGTGATGGCGGTGGATGAATGGCACCACAATGGGACTCAGGATTTCATCACGTTAACTCTGTTGGTTCAAATTGAAATTGTGTTCGCGGCCCATAGCTTTTGCCTGCCCATACCATAACACCACCATGGGGCACTCTGTTCACAACATTGACATGCGTAAACTGTTTGCTTCCACACGACGCCATACACAGCCTGCCATCTGCCTAGCACAGTTGAAACTGAGATTCATCTGTGAAGAGCACACTTCTCCAGTGTGCCGAAGGCCATCGAAAGTGAGCATTTGCCCACTGAAGTCGGTTACGGCACCGACCTGCAGTCAGGCCAAGACCATTGGAAGTACCGACCGGTTGGACGTACCGACCAATTCTCTGAAACGACGTTGGAGGCAGCTTATGGTTGAGAAATGAACATTTAGTTATCTGGCAACAGCTTTGGTGGACATTCCTGCAGTCAGCATGCCAATTGCACACTCCCTCAAAACTTGAGACAGCTGTAGCTTTGTGTTGTGACAAAATGGAACATTTTAGAGTGGCCTTTTATTGTCCCAATCACAAGGTGCACCTGTGTAATGATCATGCTGTTTAATCAGCTGTGCCAATATATCCTTCAAACACCAGCTTTAAGGGCATTATCACTTTCATATAATGGGTTACCAACATAGTCAAATAATGATTGACATTTTCATTTAAAAAAAATTATTTTGATTAATTTATTCATACTATTTCATCCTTCCACAAGATATAGTCCTGACACAAATCTAGGGTTGCTACCCAGAGCCGGCTGATCATTCGTTCTATTGGCTTGGTTGCCAGAGACGTGACCCAGTCGTTCAGTCTTTTGTTCGTACTAAATGTTCCATTGTCATACTGGCTGGCAACATTCTTATAACCCTTTCTTGCTAGCTAGCCAACTACGCCAGAATAACAGCAAAGTAGCTGCATTTGCATTTGTTTAAGCTGTTTTCTAGTGACATTTATTTGGATACACGCACAACAATGAGCTAATGATCCACGATTTTGCCTGGCATAGAAGATGTGCTTTCTCGTCAGGACACTTGTTCAGAGGAGCTAGCCAACAACACAATCACTTCAAACTGAAGCTGGAAAGACATCAAACTAGCTGCATTTCGTTTCACCTGTTTTCTATTGACATTTCTATGTATACATCCATAAAAATGCTGCCAGCTGATTCATGATTTTGACTGGCTGACTAGATGCCTGTCCGTCTCGTCTCGACATGTTCATTACTATGGGACAGCGGGATATCCAATTTCAATATTGAAACAATGTTGCAAATATCAGAGACAGACAGCAAGGTTTATACAAATATCTGCTATTTAAAATCAAATGCTAGTCTAAATTAAATGTCTAGATGCTTTTTATAGTGGAAATCAAATCTATAAATTGGCTGGCTGGGCTGATCACAGTGGATTGCACAGTGAGATGGATCAAAGTAAATAGACATTTCAACATCATAGCTTTAGCCAGTGGTAACTTGTGGAATATACAACTGGGTGGTTCGAGCCCTGAATGCTGATTGGCTGACAGCTGTGGTATATCAGACTGTATACCACAGGTATGAAAACACCTTTCATTTCACAGCTCTAATTACGTTGATAACCAGTTTATAATAGCAATAAGGCCCCTCTGGAGTTTGTGGTATATGGCCAATATACCACAGCGAAGGGCTGTATCCAGGCACTCCGCGCATAGCGTCGGAATTACAAACAGCCCTTAGCCGTGGTACATTAGCAATATAGCACACCGCTCGGGCCTTACTGCTTAATTATAGACACGGGCTGGAATGCGGTTTTAACCAATCAGCATCCAAGATTAGTCCCAACTGTTATATAAAATTAGCTAATGTACGTCTAGCCGAATTATGGCTAGCTAGCGAACGTCCGTTTATTTTTACCTTTCTTTACGGCTGCTATAATCCTTGGGTTGAGCTCCAATTGTTCCCAATCCATATTTCCCATACATACCATTTAGTCTGGGATACATTTCTCCATTCTGTGAGGCATCAGCAAGCAAAATGTGAACGGCATGCTGGTTAACTATTGTGGTAACAAAAACACTGGAGGATTGGCGCGCGAAATACCCGCCCACCAATCGTCATCACAGAGCGCGTCGCACCCGGATTAGTGATGGAAGGAACTAAATGTAAATTTAGGGGTGTACATTTAAAACCTTTTTTTTAAAAGCAATAGCTACTAACTGTAAAGTGATTTCATTGTATTTCGGTGTACATAATAATTGAGATACATAAATAAGAATACTGTGTACATAATAATTGAGATACATAAATAAGAATACTGTGTACATAGTTTCAATAAATTCAATACTCATCCTGAAGTTGTCATCCTTACCCTGAAAATAAAATATTTGGTTTAGCTTATGCCGAGTAGGTTTTGCGAAAGTCAAAACACCAAAACATAAGCAACCTCGTCGAATGGGATATGAAATTAGCTAACAATTACCTTTTTTTAACGGCATATCGTTGTATCACGTGAACATGTTTTGAGAACAAGCTTTTAGCATATGCACAGTCTTTTTACTATGAGAAAAGAGTTAACCAAGTATCCATAGCGTCTGAAGTGTTTCCTCCTGTACTGGATTTCTTTGTCGCCATTACAAGTACTAGCTAACACCGCGCAGGTATTAAACTTTGAATAACGTCAGGTAGCTAGCTAAATATAAAGATAGTAAGTACTATCTCGGCTTTGAAAATGAAATGAAAACATATTTGCCATGCATGTCTCCCCTTCTGCATTACAGTAGTGGGTGTGTGATATCTAGTTGCTAATGTAGCTAGCTACACATTAAATGGGTTAGCTAGCTGGTTATCTTGACTTTGGTACTGTTGTGACAATGAGCGCAAACCTTGTCCCAGGTTACTGTGATCTCATGTCTTGTCCGAACAATTTCAGTAATTGCTTGAAAAATCTTCTCTAAAGCAAAGTTTAGCATGCACAAATATATTGATGGCTTGTCAATGGTGGCCTACTGGTCTAATCAACACATTGCATGGGGAATGTGTAAATATGATTATGTAGCAAACGTTACACAGAAGTGACAAATGATCCTCTTTTGATACAGGTTTATTTGGGCGGACACCACAGACATGACTTCCCGCATATGCAAGAACTGTGGTTGTTCCGAGATCGACCTCGATCAGGCTCGGGGCAATGCAGTATGCACGAACTGTGGGTCTGTGCTGGAGGACAACATCATCGTGTCCGAGGTGCAATTCGTGGAGGGCAGTGGTGGGATTTCGTCAGCTGTGGGGCAATTCGTCTCAGCAGATGGTAAGACCTGCATTTTGCATAAGACTTCAGCACCACAAAAAAAAAGAAATTGAGCTTACCACTGTGCAGTATTACACAAATATCCTCTGCCCAAATCCATATTTAGAGATGCTAAATATTGCATATGTGAAAATGCACCATATTACATGCAAGCTTGTCTCTGATGTTAAGCAGACAATGTAAGAAAAGTTCTTCACAAATAAAGACAACTGTTCAAATAAGCTTGATGGTATAATACAATTGGCAAGAAATCATTGCAGTTAGATTAAACAAAAAGTATATATATAGTGCATGTCATCATAAGCACTAGGCTACATAAATGTTTCACAAATCATAGACTACCTTTAAAAAAAATAAAAATCAGCATTTGGCTACGTCTTGTGGGCTTTGCTAAATGTTTCGTAACCCCCATGCTGTTTTCTTATGATTTGAGAAATAGTAACAATAATAAAGCCTTCACAAACCCATTATGAAGTGTTCACCCTGGAAGTTGGAATGAAAGATACTGTTCTAAGTTCAGTTAATTGTGTTATGGTCTTGCTGTAAGGTCAGTCATAAAAAAATAATTGCACATCATAAATATGGGAATTTTAAATGAATGATATGCATATGGTTTTGAAGTATACAATCATGCCACTAGCCCAATATTAGACCTCTGATTAATGAATAAGACAAGGTCGATGGGCATTCCATAGCGACTGCATTTGAGAACTTCTGGTACAATGACTACCTGCTAGCAGCATGTGCCCCATGTCCATAGCTACATCCATATATAAAAAATATTTTTAAAAAAAAGAAGCAATTTCCATCACCGAACAATGAGCAAGAAACTTAAATCAAATTGGTCACATACACATGGTTAGCAGATGTTATTGCGAGTGTAGCGAAATGCTTGTGCTTCTAGTTCTGACACTGCAGCAATATCTAACAATTTTACAACAACTATCTAATACACACAAATCTAAGGAATGGATTAAGAATATATAAAAATATGGATGAGCGATGAGAGGCAAGATGCAATCGATGGTATAAAATACAGTATATACACATGAGATGAGTAATGCAAGATATGTAAACATTATTGAAGTGGCATTAAAGTGACTAGTGATCCATTTATTAAAGTGGCCAAAGATTTCACATTTGTATGTAGGCAGCAGCCTCTCTGTGTTAGTGATGGCTGTTTAACAATCTGATGGCCTTAAGATTGAAAAACAGATTCTGTCGCTTGGTCCTAGCTTTGATGGACCTGTACTGACCTCGCCTTCTGGATGGTATTGGGGTGAACAGGCAGTGGCTCGGGTGGGTGTTGTCCTTGATCTTTTTGGCCTTTCTGTGACATCGGGTGCTGTAGGTGTCCTGGAGGGAAGGTAGTTTGCTCCCGGTGATGCGTTGTGCAGACCGCACCACCCTCTGAAGAGCCCTGCGGTTGTGGGCGGTTCAGTTACTGTACCAGGCGGTGATACAGCATGACAGGATGCTCTCAATTTTGCATCTAAAAGTTTGAGGGTTTTAGGTGACAAGCCAAATTTCTTGAGCCTCCAGAGGATGAAGAGGTGCTATTGCGCCTTACCATACTGTCTGTGGGTGGACCATTTCAGCTTGTCCGTGATGTGTACTCAGAGGAACTTAAAACTGTTTCCTGAAGTGCACGATCATCTCCTTTGTTTTGATAGGGGCACCAGGCAGTAACCGAAAAGGTTGCTCCATCAAATCCCCGAGCCTGACAAGGTATAAATCTGTCATTCTGCCCGAGCCATTTTACCCCGGCCGCCGAAGACGTGGATGTCAATTACGGCAGCCGCCCGCACCTTTGATTCAAAGTTGGGTTAAAGGCGGAAGACACATTTTAGTTGAATGCATTCAGGTGTACAACTGACTTTTGTTGACGTTGAGTGAGAGGTTGTTTTCCTGACACCACACTCCGAGAGCCCTCACCTCCTCCCTGTAGGCTGTGTCGTCATTGCCTACTGTTGTGTCGTCTGCAAATTTGACGATTGAGTTGGAGGCATGCATGGACATGCAGTCATGGGTGAACATGTTTGTCTGGAAGCAAGACGGTGTCCGTGACGTGGCTGGTTTTCCTTTTGTAGTCAGTGATTGTCTGTAGACCCTACCACATAAGTCTCATGTCTGAGCCGTTGAATTGCGACTCCACTTATTCTATACTGACATTTTTCTTGCCTTGGAGGGAATAACTTTGTATTCAGCCATATTCCCAGTCACCTTTCCATGGTTAAATGCGGTGGTTCTCGCTTTCAGTTTTGCGTGAATTCCGCCATCTATCCACGGATTCTGGTTATGGTAGGTTAATAGTCACAGTGGGTACATCATCTCCTATACACTTCCTTATAAACTCACTGAATCAGCTTATACGTTGATATTCTGAGGCTACCCGGAACATATACCAGTCCGCATGATCAAAATAATTTTGAAGTGTGGATTCCAATTGGTCAGACCAGTGTAGCACAGGTACTTCCTGTTTGAGTTTCTGCCTATAGGAAGGGAGGAGCAAAATGGAGTCGTGGTCAGATTTTCCAAAAGGAGGGCCTTGTATGCATCGCGGAAGTTAACGTAGCAGTGATCCAGTCTGTCGCTCTAATTTGCCTTGTTAAAATCGCAGCTACAATAAATGCAGTTTTGGGTCAGCCTCTGGAATTAGTTCAAATGCCCTGGGTGGGTCGGTATGTAATACTTAAGATTTTCTGGGCTAACAATGTAAGAAAAATACACAAATACTGCAGTTCCTTAAGGCTAGAAGCGAGGCAGCCCACTCTGTCATTGCCATGTTTTAGATGCCAACTCCCAAATCAAGATCTAATTTGGATGCCAATGTTTGGTTTTTGCTTTCTGTGTACACCCGTCTGTGGTTCACACTTGTCAGTTAGCTAATGAGTCCTGCAAAACAGGCAGGTGCTGCCCCAGACGAGAAGTGACGGAAACATCTACGTGCGAAGCTAGAACACATTGGCATCCATATTAGATTTATTTGGGGAGGGGAAGCAGCTAAAAAAAAAAACATGGTTTAATAGTTACGTTCACTGCTCGGTGATGCAAATAGCGATTCTCCAATCAGAACCATCTACCTATTATGGATGTCACTTCGGATTCAGAACACATGCTGCTAGCAGGTAGTCACTATGGAATGCCTTTAGAACTTGTCTAATTAAATCAGAGATCTAATATTGGGCTACCCTGCCACTTCGTTTGCTATACTGAGATGGCTAGGGCTGGAAAAATGTAACTACTCCAGTGCAGAGATGACACTATAGCTGCAAGGACTAACAGTCCATGACAGTTAATGTATTGCTTCAAAATATGGTTAAAGATCATTTACAAATGGCTTAAAACCTTATTTTGGGTTATAAACCATTTTAAATTAAGTGCATGAGGCATTTAAAAATGTGACATTGAATCAACGGACATACATTTTTATTTGAGATGGCTGTAATGTTAAACACACGTAAATTCAGAGTGGGCCTTTAAACACAAGTCTGGTCCAGAAGTTCATTGAAATGTTACTTCATCTTAAATTACCAACTTATTTATATTCTTTGTATGATGCTTAATTTTGACGGAATAGTAAGAATTAGCTCATTACTTTCTACTTTTTTTTAGTTGTCCTAGAACCATGCAATATGTAGCTTATGAACCCAGTCTGTGGGCTATAGTTAACCTCCCAATCAAAAATAGCACTTGAATAGACAAGGTTCAATTTAAAGGTTAGACTAAAAACACTCCAACGCCGTAATATCTGAAATAGAAATGTATTGCAATAGAAGATCTTGATAGGCATGGAAGATTCCCCAGTAAGCAACATTATCCTAGAGGAACAATTGACAAGTTATATTGAGTGATGTTCCAAGGTGCTCAACTCACGTTGGCTTTTTCATTTCTTTGGCCACGCTTACCTGATGAAATAGAAGTTACATGTTAAAGGATCTACATTTTGTATTATCCAGAAATTATGGCTACACAGGCACATTGTCAAAGCAAACTACTTGAGAAAATAAGATAAGCAATCTGCTTTGATCACAGCTATAGTCTAGGGTTACATAATGATAATTATAGGACATATTGCCTACCTCTCAAGATGCCTTCATGCACACTACCACCGTAGCAGCCTGGGTCACTGCTCCTGGGGTTTAGAGGGTTATTTGAACTTGGCCCAGAGTTGTCAGGACAGTTTTCATGTGATCCTTCAGCATCAATATGGTTACCACTGACTTTGGGCAGGTCTGTAGCTTTTCCTTTTTCTGTAGAGATGAAGTTCAAGTTGTTGGGCTTATTCTCAGCTCCACCTTGCATGCCTTTGAGGCTAGATAAGTACCCATGGTGATCTGAAAGAATTTGTCCACAACCAAGACAGTTTGCTCCATACTCACTATGAGTGTTGGGGTTTCTGTCTCGTTGGATATTGCCCGTTTGTACAACCCCGTATCTTGGGGATTGAACACTGGTCATCGATAAAGGTTTCTTAGCACTAACATGAACAGCTCTATAGAAGCTTAAAGGTGACCCATGTTGTCTACGATTAAGTTGGCCATTGCTGCCCTGGGTGTTCTCATAGGCACCATTGGCTGATTGTACAGCTCCATAAGCATTCTTGCTAAAACCACGTTGGTATTTACTGTAATAGGCGGAAGCTGGTTTTACTTGGCTGGGCGACAGCTGGACACTGGTAAGCTGTGCAGACCCATGGTAGTCTAGTGTAGTTTCACCTCTGTTTAATGCTTGAAGATGACCACCATGCTGCACAGGTTGATGAAAGTTAGAAGTGGTACCATGAATTGGGTCAGGTTGGCCATTTTTTTTCCCACCCTGAGATGTTGGTTGGAAATGGCTGGGTGGATCCTGGACAATGTGGCTCTGGGCAAAGTTCTGTTGCTTTTCCACTGATTGGGCACTACCACTTTGGGCTGACCCTTGGTTGAACAAACAATAAATAGGACTGACACAGCTGGGATTGTCTTGGGCACCAGTGTCTTGAGAAACCATAGGCTGGCCTCCACTGCTAACTTTTATGAAGTTTGAATTTCCTCCAGAGTTGCCCAGGGAACATTCCACACAAGGATCTGATCCGTCAGTATCAACATTGCTACCACTTATGACTGCAAGCGGATTTCGCTCTTGTCCTTTTGCTGCATACTGAACAGTAGAAGCACCATACTTGCTAGGAGCTGGAGTTCTTCTGTGGCTTTGTGAACCTCCATACATGCTTGTAGCTTGTTGGTCAATGTTTAGGTGAGAAGAAGCAGACTGACCGGGAGAGGGTTCCCTTATGCCACTAGTGGCAGGTTGGATCCTGATCTGATGTGGTGGTGCTGGCTCAACTCTGTAGCTTTGTGAACCTCCATACTGGCCAGTAGCTTGTTGGTTGATATTACTGTGAGTAGGAGCAGACTTGGTAGGTTTAATGCTGACACTTTGTGGACCCCTGTCCTGGTTAGAAGTATGATGTATGATGTTCTGCTGAAAAAGAATAGTCCCAATAGGGGCATGGGCAACTCTGCTGCTTTGAGAACCATCATACTGGCTAGGCACCAATTGAGATGTGCTTGTGGCAGGTTTCGCACTACTGCGTTGAGAAACATCCTGGCCAGGAACTTGTTGGATGCTGTGGTGTTTAAGGGTTACATACTTGCTAGTAGCAGGTTTAACTCTATCACTTTGTGAAACTTGATCTTGGCTAAGGGCAGGTTTGATTGCAATGTGTTGAGTAGCACCATACCAACTAGTCATGGGTTGGACATTATGTGGTTGAGAGGCAGCATGCAGGATAGTAGCTAGTTTCTGCAGAGTTCCACTGTACGGACCAGGTGTAACAATGCTGGTTTGCGTTCCCACATACTGGTTCGAAGCTGGTTGGACATGATTGCTTTTGTAAGCATCATACTTGCTAGCCACAGGGACATAATGTGTGTCCTGGCTGGTTCCATAGAAGCTAGAGGCTGCACTATTATGAAGTTTGTGGCTTTGGCATATACCAGAGTGAACAGGTTTTGTATTGCTGGGGTTAGGTTGAGTGATCTTGCCATCAGCCTTCACAAATGGGAACTGAGGGGTAGACTGGACATTGTCTGAAGCTTGGTAGACCGTGCCCTGTGCTGTGCTGTAATAGTCGGTGTTAGGTTTTGCACCACTGTAGACAATTTCAGTCCTGCCAACTGAGGATCCATAATGGCCAGAAGCTGGTTTGGCATATTGTCCCTTGCTAGGTCCATATTTGTTTACAGAAAGTTGGCTAGGTACAAGCATCTTAATTGGTGCCAATTGAGCTTTGGTGGACTTCACTTCTCCAAAGGAGGTTTCATCATGGCCAAGAACTTGAGATAAACCACTTTGGCTATCCCCATACGTGCTGTATTCAGGGACTTTGCTGGTGGTAGGTTGACGATCTATACCTTGGACAACAAAGTTGTCTCTGGAAGCAGATTTCACATAACTTGAGGTACCTTGGGCACGGTCAGTCCCTAGTGGAACTTTGTGACTGGGGACTTGCTGGAAGCTGTTCCTTACTTGAGAAGAACCATATGCATTAGCAGGAAGGACTTGTTTCACACCAAAACGCTGGGCATCTGTGTTGTAGTTGGAACCAGGTTGTACTTTAGTATTCTGGTAAACATAGGAAGCAAGGAAAGGGTTTACCTTGCTTGGAGTGTCATAGTGTCTTGGGGTCTTGACAGTGCCAGGAGTATATTGTTCACTGGCTGGCTTGACATATTGCTGGGGGATAGATATGCCATCAGAACTTTGCAAAACACCATATTGGCTATAGCGTCTTAAGCCAGAGAGGACATTACCTCCAGAATGCTGCGGTGTGCTGCCACTTTGTGCAGTGGGGTTACTGAAAGTGGGCTTATTGTTCACCGTTTGGACAGTTGCATGATGGCTTGTGGCTGGTTTGCGCACCTTTGCTGATTGTACAGCACTGTACATCTCATGTTGGGCAGAGTTGCTTGGTCTCTTACCCTCATAGTTTGGGTGAGGTCTCAAATGTTGCTGTGCATTTTGAGTGCTGCCACCAGGAGTAGTGTTTAAGTGGCTGGGAACTAGATTGAGGACACTAGATTGGACATTGATCGTCTTTGCAGATGTAGGCCTATAGTGGCCTGGGATATATTTGATCCCGTCACCCTGGACAGGGCTATGGATGGGAAATTGCCCATATCCACCGAGCCTGCTGCCTCCATCAGTTTCAGGCCTGATTCCCATACCCTTTTGATGTGGAGTATTTACATCCTGGGTGGATTCATAGGCATTTATGGCTGGGGTGTCACTTAATTTGTGTTGGCCAGTACCATAAGCACTTCCACCTTGCACAAGTCCATAGCGATTCAGAACACTTTGTACATTGCTGGATGATTGTGGGGCACCACTTCTTTGGAGACCGCTGTAATGTCTGAGAGAAGGATCCAGGATGTTGTCAGCTGTTAAAGATCCATAGTTGGTACTATAATGCCCCCCTGTCTGTGACACCTCATGATTGCTTGGAGAAGGCTTTGTGCCAATAACATGGACACTTTCAGTGTTGGTGGGAACTTGCTGTGGACAGTCAGGCACTGGTTTATTGGCTGCACCATCTAAAAACAAAGGATTTATTTTTATACATTCCTCAAAACCGTGCTCAAAGTAGACTACATGTAGTTATGTAAAACAATCTTACCTTTGTTGCTCCCTGTGAATTTGATTGAGCCAACCCCAGAAATTTCAGATTTAAAAGTCCTGTCCACAAACAGCCTACTGACCGAGCTAAGTGGGTAGAGACATCGCACTGTGAGTCTAAAAAGGAAAGGTCATTAGAGCTGTGCCATATGCAGCCACAGTTAATCCACATTTCTTGATCAGATTTATTAATGACATTTGGGACTATGATTATTCACACCTAGGTCACCTACTGTATTCTTAAGTAGTTTATTGCACAAATACATGATCATATTCAGATCAGGGCATTGTATCATGAAAATGACAGCATTGAAATGCTAAGATCGATCATGTTCCCAAATAACCATGACTGATCTTTACCTGAATTTAGAATCCCTGGAGATTAAAGAAGCGCTGTCAAGTATGAGCTCCCTATAAGACAGGATCTCGTTTTCATACACTACAGAAGAGTCTTCAACCTATAAGACAAGTGGAAACTTCTGTTACTTTAATGTGTAGCTCAGGTCAGTCAAAAGCTCATGACTGAATTTTCCCACCATCTAGCCTATAGCATTATTGTATACTGTTTGTTCTATGGGATTGTCATTTAGACCTAGATAATGTTAAAATCGAACCCCCCCCCCCCTAATAAAGTATTTAAATCAATTAGGCTGACCTTTCAAATTTAGCTAAAACAAAAAATTCCACAGGCTCCAAACGTATATTTTAAATGAGATTATACCATAACCGTGGTATTGCACGTGTTCAAGCCAAACTCAAACAGAACTCTTGAGTCGTCCATTAATTTTGGTTTACAGGTTCTGTCCAAGAGGGTAGTACTGCGTGGATTCACTGCAGGCCAGGTAGTTTTTGTACTGGTCAACACAGTCATGATCCCATCAGTTGAACAGACTGGAAAGACAAAAAAGGTCAAAGCTGCAGATGACATCCCAATACAAAAACAAAGCATGCGAGTTATGGATGGATACTCACTTATAAGCTGATCACGTCTGAAAAGACAGCGCGTTGCTGTTGCTGTCTGGATCTCCAAAGTCCTTGAATCTCTTGAGTGTATTTCAAATATGCCATAAAAATGCCTCAAGTTGATATCCTGAAATGAAAAGGTTTTGGCCCATAGCAGTGAAGTAGGCCTATAAACAACTATTAAAAGTGAGGGCAATGTCCTGCCAAATTTGGTTGATGGTCATACCTTAGATCAGTGGTTCCCAAACTGTGGTGTCGGCACAGACAGGTAGGCGGAGATAAACGGCATCATTTTTTTTTTGCCAGTCATTTTACCTTGAGCCTCTAGGGGGTGGCATAGTTTCAACACCAATGTAGTAGTGGGCCTAGTCAATATTATTTTTATTTTTTTAACTGGTCGACCACCTCCCCAAATTAGTGCAAATGTTTTAACTACACTGAACAAAAATATAAACGCAACATGTAAAGTGTTGGTCTCCATGCTTGCCGAGCTGAAATAAAAGATCCCAGAAATGTTCCATACAGACAACTTCTCAAACTGTGCACAAATGAATTTACGTTCCTGTTAGTGAGTGTTTCTCTTTTGCCAAAATAATCCAACCATCTGACTGGTGTGGCATATAAAGAAGCTGATTAAACAGCATGATCATGACACAAGTGCCCCTTGAGCTGGGGATAAGGCCACTAAAATGTAAAGTTGTGTCACAACACAATGCCACAGATTTCTCAAGTTGAGGGGTGTGCAATTAGCATGCTGACTGCAGGAATATGCGCCAGAGTTGTTGCCAGAGATTTTAATATTCATTTTGCCACCTACGTCATTTTAGAGGATTTGGCAGTACGTCACAACCGTAGACCACATGTATTGGATCATGTGGGTGAGCAGTTTGCTGATGTCAAGAGAGTGTCCCACTGTGGGGTTATGGTATGGGCAGGCACAAGCTACTCACAACAAACGATTGCATTTTATTGGTGGCAATTTGAATGCACAGAAGTACTGAGATGCATCTGTGACCAGATTCATATCTGTATTCCCAGTCATTTGAAATCCATAGATTACGGCCTAATGAATTTATTTTGATTGACTAATTTCCTCATATGAACCGGTGGTCGATTTAAAAAAATAAAGACAATGCAACCATTAATGAGGGTGAATCTACAACCGATGAAACGCCATCTGATAATGACACTGAGCCTAGGCCGAGCGAGGCACCGCCTGTTGAGACCCTAGTACCAGTGGGAAAGGAGCACAAGGGTGAGCTGGCACTCGAAATCAGCAAAGAGAAAGGCGATACATTCAGTTTGTTTTCACATGTCTCATGGTTGATTTGGGATCCACATCCACAATGTGTTGCATGTGCTAAAAAAATAAAAATCGAACAGTTTGAAGCCAGTGAAACTGAAGAGACATTTACACAAACACTCTACGCTGATAAACCGGTGGATTTTGGCCGTGGCAAAGATCAAGATTTGCGTGGCCAAAAGCATGCATTGACCACAGACTACAACCCCTACCAAAGCCCAAGCTGTTTGTTATTAAGTATCATATCATTAAGTGTCTCAAATACAAGAAATCTAAAAAGCCACATACTATTGGTGAGACTCAATCTCCTCGCAGCAATAGGTATGAGAGAAAATAGCACGTCAGCGCAAACAAATCCCGCTGTCTGATAACACTGTTGCCCGGCGAATATATGAAGCGGCAAAAGAAAGCGTCAGATTGAGCGAACAAAAAGTGGGAAATTCTCTCTACAACTAGATGAGTCAGCTGATGTCACATGAAGCTCACCTTCTCGTATTCATCAAATACTGCTATCTGGAAACATGAAGAGGTGTTATTTTGCAGTGTGCTTGAGGGGACATTCAACATTTGATGATGCGGGATGAGGGGCTGTGTTGGGAGAACTGTATGGGCGTGTGTACAGATGGGCAAACAAGGGTCTGAAGGCAAAGGTACAAGCTGTTGTGCCACGCGTAGTATTCCCTCATTGTGTTACACAGGGATGCTCTTTCTTCTAAGGCCCTTGATAATAAGCTTATTAGTATGCTTCAAACAAAATGGTGTACTTCATAAAGGCAAGCCTCAAATACGAGACATATGGGATCTGAGCATGAATCGCTACTGTTGCATACTGAGGTCAGGTGGTTGTCGAGGTAAAATGCTGCTGCGTCTGTTTGAAATAAGATGAAGAGCACCTATTCATACTGGATACAGAGTCACCCAATGCAGATTGGCTGGCAAACCTGGCAGACATTTTTGATAGACTGAATGGACATGTCATGGCAAGGCCCCATTACCAACATTATGTCATTGGCTGAAAAAGTTGAGGAGATTGTGAAGAAGCTGGAGCGCTGGGCAGTGCAAGTGGAGTAGAGGGGACGAGTGTGGAGGCGTTCACTGGATTCAGTTTGAGGAGAACGAACTGTACCTGGATGTCACAAAAAGCAACAATCACTCATTACCTCCAAAACATAATGGACATTTCAGGAGGTACTTTCAAGAGGCCACGAAAACCACAACTGGAGCCAACAACCGCTCATTGCCACCACCGCTGTCATCGGAGCTACAGTATTCCTGGAACTGTCCAGTGACAGGACCTTGCGTGCAGCCTTTGCCACAACCCCGCTGGTTGAATTCGGTCTGTCAATCGCAGGAGAATAACCAGGATCATCTGAAATCGCATTGATAAACTGATTGCTTTTTCATCTGTGAAGCTACTTTTCCCGCACTTACATACATTAAAATGTTACGACTCACGAGAGTGGAACATTAACTACTTTTATCTGTGTCAAGCATAAAGCTCTGAATACAAATGCTGTGTTCCCAGCGTCATGCTCAGCCATCTCATTAGAGTGAGTATTCATGGGTTTATGGTAATTACCCATGTAAATGACCAAATAAAAGTATGAAGTGAAATGCAAACAAATATATATATATATATATATATATGTGTGTACATCATTGTACAGCAATAGGGCTTTCAAAAATATAAATGCGTGAGTGTGTTGGGGAACACGAGCTGTGACCCAAATGTATAAGGGGGGGTGAGCCAAAAAGTTTGGGAACCGCTGCCTAAGAATGGATTGAGACTGATCTTTTTTTGTTCTAGACCAGCATCAACACAGCAGATACAGCTAATCACAGGCTTGGAGAATAGCTGAATCAGCTTTAGAATTGACAACATACTGTACCTCATAAGTGTAGCCAACAGTGAACAGTGGCACCTCCAAGGTCAAAATATGGCTTTCGTTTCGCAGGTTGTACCCTCTTTCAGCCACCAGCTCAGGTGTTAGAGGGTCATGACCGACCCCGATCTCCCACAGGTATCCCAGTCTTGGCTGGGTCATGTCAAAGACAATGCCTCCTCTTGTGCAAACCCCTTTGAGCTCAGGAGGGACTGGGGTGAGAATGCAGATTTTTGAAAGCAAGTTATTTTAGCAAGGTCTTCAAAGTAAAATGTTACGCTTGAAAGTAAAATATAAAGACGTCTTCAAATCAAGTCCTTACATGCGTTGCTGAGCTGTTCCATAACAGAGGCTAGATGGTAGTAAGCCTCTTCCAGGGGCATGATGCTTAACGTGTAGTTCATGTCCATGGAGTACTGGAAGAGCCCCTCACCTAAGTACTATTAAGAAAAAAAACATTTAAAAATCAAGTATTATTTCAAAAGTTGCAATTCATGACTATAAGCTCCATTTATGGAAATGTGTTGGATCCAAAATGTACTCACCGTCCTATGCACAGCCTTGTCGTCAAAAGGAACTCTGATAGTATAGGCATGGGTGCCATTGGCATGGACGATCTTACTGATGGTGTAGCCATGTTCTGCAGCATCTGACACAGAGAACTGCTTTTCATTCAACTTCACTCCCATCAGAGCCACATCGTGAGGAATGTTCCCCAAGTACACGTTGAACGTATGCTCTTCAAAGCTGGTATCTGGAGTAGTAATGGAGGAAATAGTTAAGTAGCCAAATAACCATGATTAACAAGAAATCAGCAACGCCACAAAGCACATTGGAAATGACACCTTGGTTATTGTAACCACATGTTTGTTATGTGCAAAAAGGATGAACATACTGTGGTATGGAGGAAGGGCGTCGACATCAACGGTGAAGGGGTGTCGGCACAGCAATGGAGTGTCCACTACCCTGAGCAGCCGGTGTCTCGTTTCAACAGTGCTACCATCAGTGTAGACATGAGAGAACACATGCTCATAGAATAGGCAAGCCACGTACATCTCCCGGTAGATATTGTTTGTCACCAAACTCTAAAAATACAGTTTACTGTGTTAGCTTGCACTTCAAGCTGTCGTGAATAAGCAACAATCTAGTTTTAGAACCAATTTAAGTTTAAAAGCACACTAGGTAAACGTTATCTATGAATATATTATGCTGAACAAAAATATTTAAAACGCAGCATGTATAAGGTTTCATGAGCTGAAATAAAAAGATCCCGGATATTGTCCATATGCACAAATATTATTTCTCATTGTGTACACATTGGATTACATCCCTGTTAGTGATCATTTCTCTTTTGCCAACATAATCCATCCACCTGACAGGTGTAGCATATCGAGAAGCTGATTAAACTTGATCATTACACACGTGCACCTTGTGCTGGGTACAATAAAATGCCACAGATGTCTACATCGAGGGAGCTTGCAATGGTCATGCTGACTGCAGGAACGGCCACCAGAGCTGTTGCCAGAGAGTTTCTCAACTAGTTTCTCTTATTTTTCTCTACCATAAGCTGCCGCCAACGTCATTTTAGAGAATTTAGTAGTACTTACAACCACCCTCTCAACCACAGACCACATGTAACCACACCAGTCTAGGACTTTCACATACAGGATCATCTGAGACCAGCCACCTTGTAAGCTGATGAAACTGAGGAGTATGTCTGTGATAAAGCCCTTGTGGGGAAAAACTAATTCTTATTGGCTGGTCCTGGCTCCCCAGTGGGGGGCCCTACACCCTCCCAGGCCCACCCATTGCAGCGCCCCAGTCCAGTCATGTGAAATCCATAGATTAGGGCCTAATGAATGCATTTCATAGAACGAAATCAGTCAATTGAACTGTAACTCTGAAAAAAATAATTGGAAATGTTGCGTTTATTTTTGATCACTATAGATCAGGTCTTCCAACTCCAGTCCCAGAGAGCTACTTGGTGCAGGCTTGGGTGTCAGCCCAGCACAAAAATACTTGCTCAATTGTGGTCCAGATGAAAGATTAGGCCTAGTTGATTTATTTAAAGTTGAAAAAAGGCCCAGTGTAGACAAACTTGACTTTCCTGTGTAAATGAAATATAAAATGATGATAATGCCCTTTTAGTGCAAGAGCGGTTTGATAAGTTACAGCTTGTTTTGGTGGGATGAATTTTGGCCTTCCGTAGTGACTTCACCATGCTGTAAATTACTTAGACCAATTTTAATTTTTTAAAGTTTCAAACTGCCAATAACAGCTAATTTTCTGATTTCCCCTCCCCACTCAGACCACTTCCACAGTCCTAGCAAGATATTTTCTTGAAAATTTGCCCTTGGTTAAGAAGCCAATTGTTTCTTTAAATCACAAATGTATTTAATTGTTACCCAGAAATGATTTGATAGTGATAAACAGCTGTATTGGACATTTAAACAAGCGTCATCTTAGTGCTGGGCTGGAGGGAAAAAAGCCTTTACACCCAGAAGCTCTCTGGGGCTGCAGTTTGAAAACCTGGCACCAGTTGAACCTAGCCTAGTCCCAGATCAGTATTTGCTTTTGCCTACTCCATTGTCAAACTATGTTTGGCATGACAATTCCATAAGGAGTTTGTAGTTGAGCAGAAACAGACTGCCACCCAGGCTATGTCTGAACCCAGATCGGAGCTAAAGTCCAGTGGCCTTTACCTTCCTATATCCTCCTTCGGCACCAAAGGGGACACCCATCTGTACCATGAGCCCTTTGACTTCTAGAGTGTAGCCCCTGGCCCTCGCCGTGCCCGCATCTAGCAGTTGGCTCTCCACACCCATGTTGATCTGCTTGCTCTCAAAGCCAAAGCCGCTGTGAACCAACGGTGTCATGATCCTGGGGGTCTCCCAGAGTAGCCTGACCCCGTCAAAGTATCCTGGGTCTGAGAGCGAGAAAGAAATACAAGTCTTTAGAATGGTAGCCATGTCGCCAATCAGCGACATATTCAGACCTTCATTATCAGGTAGAACAGAAAACCATCTGTAGGTCTACCCCTGAACCTCCAGGCTCAGATTTGAATAACTCTGGTTAACAGTGTAGGGATGAGCACAAGTACCCGATTGAAGGTTTGTGCACAAGTACCCGATTGAAGGTTTGTACATGATCACTAAATGAGTACTCCATTTTCAAATGCCACTATGTGCACACAGTAGGTAGATTTTAAACAAGTACTCAATTTGAAACAGTTCAGCAATTACAACAGAATTTTTCAAATGCAAATTCCTTTCAAGAGGTGGATGAGTGATTGTATTTACATTTAGGTTTCCATCTAATTGCCAACATATTTTCATGAGAATATTCTAAAGTCTGGATAAAACCGGCATTTCAGAGATGTTTCCATCAAATTGTTGCAGATGACAGTGCACATAAAAAAAAATAATCTAAAACTAGTTAAATGGGGTTCAATTGCATTTTCAACTAATAGTTCAAAAAAAGTTAAGAGCTTACTCACTGTTAAAAATGTTAAGAGCTTACCCACGCATACATTTATTTTGCCCCCCCCCACCCCACACGCAGGTTAAAATATCAAAACAAAGTCTGAACCAATGACATTAATTTGGGGACAGGTCAAAGATCATTAAACATGTATGGCAATTTAGCTAGTTAGCTTGCACTTGCTAGCTAACGTTAATTTGTCCTATTTAGCTAGCTTGCTGTTGCTAGCTAATTTGTCCTGGGATATAAACATTGAGTTGTTTTTTTACCTGAAATGCACAAGGACCTCTACTCCGACAATTAATCCACACATAACACGGCCAACCAAATCGTTTCTAGTCATCTCTCCCCTCCTTCCAGGCCTTTTCATCAATTAACTTATATGGTGATCGCATCTAAACGCTCATTGTATTACCGCGACTACCAGCAAAACAGTTAGTCTTTGTCACCCACGTGAGGAGATGGCACTTGGGTACCTGCTTCTATAAACCAATGAGGAGATGGGAGAGGCCGGACTTGCAGCGCGACCTGCGGTCAGAAATAGGAATGAGTTCTAATTTAGCCCTTGGCGTCGCAGACGCTCATTGGCGTGCGCGAGCAGTGTGGGTGCAATAATTGAACAACATGCATTTCTAAATTTATTTTGCGACGCTCGCGCACGCGACGTGTCCGGTCTGGTCAGCATGTTAGTGGCATGTTCGCGCCAGCCAAAAACGCGCAGATGGCGCTGCTGCCTAGAGCACACTTATAGCATACATGAGAAAATGTATCAAAAGAGCGAGTATTTGTCAAACAGAAGCCAAGCGCTGATCATCATGTCACCAGAATAAGACCAATTCTTATTGGAAAGGAGCATCAAGCGCACCTCCTTGTACGTTCACCACCCTGTGAAGTTAATTCATTTCATCTGTAGCCTAATAAACTGCATGCTTGCCGGACCAGTTGTAGTGGGAGAACCACACATGCCATCGCGTCACAAGTTCTCGATATGGTTATTATATCAATATTTGCGCGTTAGCGTTTCCGACATTTCTCATAATTTTACTGACAAAATGATCCCATCTTATGTATTTTGTTTTGTCAACATTTGGAAAGTTTAACAGAATGTCCAGTTTCCATCAGGCCTGTCATTTATCCTACATGTTCTTCACTGGAAACCTGGTCATTGAAGCACAATTTCATGGTTTATTTGAAGAAATATTAATCCACAGTTGTCTTGGATTGTTACGTGCATTATATTTGAATATAATAAACTCATTTGCATGGAGTTATCAAAAAATCTGCTGCAGCTAATTGTAGTGGCATTGTTAAAGACCATTCTTTAGCAATATAGGGGAATACAAATAAATATACTTATGGTGCAGGCCACAGATATGTCAATCATGACCACCATCATTTTCTGACTGAAGAACACTGTCCCATGAATGACCTCCACCGCAACACCGTCAACCTGAGAGTAGAAAGACAATGTGGTTGGGAAAAGGGTCTGACAGTTTTAGGCCTTAAAATATAATAAATTAGACGTTCAACGTTTCTTGCTTTTCGTCATCTGCACCGATTGGGAATACACCGCTATAAGAGCAAGCGTCTTGAGGGCTCCCACCATATTTCTTTCAATAATGTTTTCAGATCAGCGCAGAGTACTGAAACGCATAGAATTTCTTGAAATACCCACCATTATGATTTCCGAGTGAGTTTGTCTGTAGGGAGAGCGGAAGAGAACCCTTTTCAGAGTGGCACTCAGCTCGTAACCCAGTCGATGTGCTTCGGTGATGGGCATGGTGGCCATTTCATCCTCATTCTTTAGGAACATTACCTGCCATGCAGAATTGGCTATATTTTGGGCCTAAGAGGAGTCAGTATTGAGTCAAGATCAAGCTTGAACATGTTTCAATGCAAAGATTATACTTAAGAAACATGTTGAATGCTTCTAAAGGATGTGGCTTACAACAGAATGGGCAGCCCTCCATGCTTCCTTTGAGGTTCCTTCAGAGGTAGTACAAGGCACATCTCTCCCCACAGTTACCTAAGGGATATAGGACTATATTTAAAGAGGGGTCATCTAACTTTGTGTCAAAGAAAAACAATTATGGATTTTCCAATTCTGGTTCTGGAGGCCCACTATATGCCAGCAGAATTAATCAATCAATTAGTTTGATTCTTAAATAATGATCAAAAACATACTCATTTGATTGGGTTCATTTGACAAAGCAAATTGCATTTCTACTCAGTGTGAAACCCAGTATGCACACTAGGCTAGGCTAGGCCGGAAAGGCCCAGGACCGGAAAAGGCAGCCTTACTGTACCTCCATGTAGTCCTCTTCACATATAACCTCCCGTTGGGACCAGGGCAGTAGCAGGGAGCAGGTCTGAGACAAAGGGTAGCGCGACTGTTGGTCCTTGGCATCCATGACAATGATATTGAACTGGAAGGTGAATACCTCATCGTTCTGAAACAGCAAATATTTGTTAGTCATCAGGTTTGATCAGCTCAGCAAGATGACAGTCCAGCATGGGAAGACAGGAGTTTGAGTCCGGGTCCTCAGCCTGCACCTTTTTGTTCCATCCCTTAAACCAACACACCCTATTCACCACCTCATTCAAATCATCAAACCACCCTTGATTCATTGAGACAGTTGAATCAGGTTGGGCTAAGACTTTAGAACTCTGCTGTCCTAGAGTGAGACCTACAGTATATCCCAATTATCCCCCTCCCACTAGCCCATGCCTCCACCAATCCAACGCTTTCACATTGCGGGAACACTTCAGGAGGAACGAGATATTGGGATGCACCAATAGGCTACCTGGTTGTCAATGTGACAGGAGAAGTAGGAAGCCCTGAGAGTGGTGTAGCCATCCATCTTGAAGGTGCTGATGGTGTAACCACACCGGGACGCATTCTTTTCATCTATGGGATGCACACCAACCGCATCTGCAGAGAAGAGGACACTACATTTCACTCTGCGCATCAATTACATTAAACAAATATACTCCATCCTACTATTGGATACTTATTGCCTACTATGGTCATTAATGCCAATATTGAGGACCCACTATCTAAGACAGAGGGCACCAAATCTTTCAATCATAAACCGTTTAAATCTAATTGAGCCATACTTTAATTAAGGTCTAAAGTAATACAAAAAAATACTTAAACCTTGTCATCACCCACCTACAGCCTCAAACTTAGGGGCGTTGCCAGACGAACCAACATGCACCCACAGGTATCGATCCCGACATTCTGACTGTATATCCACTCCTACACGAGACAATTCAGGTTAGGGTACATTAGAAGACTCATGCAGACCTTGATCAATGAAAAGAACTCTGCATACCTTCTGGAATACTGTAACCTTTGGGACTTCCAAGAACCCCCATGTAAAGCAATGATATTCTGGGAGAAAGTTAAATTAATATCTGACATTTCTCACGGGTAAAAAGCATGGAGAACCACAACACATCAAAATTGTTTTGCATTTTTCCAAGTGACTTCAAACTCAGAATTTAAGAATATCAAATTTACCCAATACTAATGCCAAGGCTTGGAGCCATCATTTCGCTATACAAATCCCCAGCAAACAATACAGTACTGGTCAGATAGTAGCAGAAAATAAAGATGGCAAGAAAAGCAAAACAGGTTGCTTTGAAACTCCCTTGCTACGAACCAAAGGGACAAAAAAAAAAGAAAAGTTAATTCAGTCACAGGTAAACTAATCACCACCAGAAGAAGGAGGCAGAATGGAAACCAGGTGCAACTGATTGAACTTGATTGCTTTGTAAAAAGTTTGATGACTTCCATTGGCACCGTTTCTTGCAAAAGGAGTGAAGCTTATTTGGGTATGCATAGCCAACTGCACAAAATGTTATATTTGGTGGTTGAATATGAAATTGATTTAGCCTAGCACTACACAGCTGATTCAAATAATTAAAGCTTGATGATGAGTTCATTATTTGAATCAGCTGTGTAGTGCTAGGGCAACGACCAAAACGTGCACCCCTTGGGGTCCTAGGACCGAGTTTGGGAAACGTTGGTCTTGTAGAAGCAAAATCTTATGTTTATCACAGAAAAAAGCCAGCAGAGGGAGGTAAATTGTCATAAGCCTGCGTTTTATCTCGTCTCTTGCTGAGCTGTGCTGTCTAGCTATCACAAACCACCAGATGGCAATATTCATTTGTTTTATACTCTGAGATTTAGAATGCAAACAAACTTCTTCTCTAAATTAACATTGTTTTGCATATGCTGATTAAAAATAAACTCATTCAAAATAGACTAAATGTTTGGTAAAATATATGGGCTCTCTTCAAATATGCTGAGTGGTTAGCAATTATGTAGTTATAATTTGCAATAATGACTTTTTAATTTGACAGAACATTTTTGTCAGCTCTTTAGTGTTTGACATCAGAAAGGCGAATGGCTTCAGTGGCATTAGCCAGGTAGGTGCTTCTATATATTGGTAGTGGATGATTATATTCTCCCCAATACAATGAAAAGTGCTTTGAGTACCTGAAAAAAATATATATTGTTGTGATTGTTATTATTATTATTATATTATTATTATTATTATATTATTATTAATATATTAATCTCCTTCCAGGTCCAGTGAAAGCCCCAGTCCTGGGTACTGGGTTCCACACCAGCCTTGGAAAAGAGTCCCGTGCTCAGACGCTGCAGAACGGTGAGTCCTGAACTAAAACCCACCATGCCCTCTCTCCTTCTCAAAACAGCTGGGGCTTGTTCAGCATATTGGAGATAGAAGTGCAACACAGAGTGGACATGATTCACTATTCCAACTAATATACATTCTTGGGTGAATTCTGCCAATTAAGACCTATTTTCACTTAATGCATTGATGTCAATGGGAGATTAAGTGAAAATGTTACTTAAATGGAATTTGGGATTCACCCCTGTATGCATAACTCTGTATCTGGGGACCAAACAAAACCTGTTCAAGCAGGAAACTGAATGATTGGTTGTGAGATAGTGAGTGAAATTAACCAGGATGTTTTTGGTTTCATTTGGTCTGTTATCATATAAAATCTAAGATTACATTTTGGGAAGTTGGTTTACTTGACAGTTTCATATCCAATCATTGTATAGAAGACAGTTTTATGGAGAGGCTAGTTTGGTGTATGTCTCAAATTGGAGGGAGGGAGGGAGGGAGGGAGAGAGAGAGAGAGAGAGAGAGAGAGGGGTTTGATGAGAAATTGTATAGTTTGTGGAGATCACTGTGAACAAGTACATACCTGTGAGAGAACACTGTGTTCTCAGGGCACACTCCACACCTGGACCCACACACACACACACACGGTCCCTCTACCGCTCACATGCACTCACTCACTCACTCACTGTCCCTCTCTCACACGCACACATACACACACTGTCCCTCTCTCTCTCGCTCTCTCTGTCACATGCACACACACAAACCTCACATTCACTTATTCACACACACGCACCACACACACGCGCACACACAATCCACATCTAATCCGACACTCTCTGCCATCCAAACACACAGGATGAAACTCTCCTGAGACTGAGGGGAGCTAGTGGGGCGGGGGAGGAGGGGATACACACACAGAAACACATACACACGCACGAGTAGTCGCGTAAACACGCATGGGTAGTTGCATACGCATATATACGCATATACACATATACACACAGAGGTTCGAGAATAGAACGAATAATGCTCTTAAAAGCTTTTTGGGTTATTTCTGGTGATGGGTTGAATGGTTCTCTGACACTGGTGACCGGCCTTCACTCCACTCTGCATTCCAGACCAACCTGCCTGACACACAAACACACATACACATATACACACATCCTGTGCGCATGCACATCCAACTCACATATCAGTATGCGTGAACACATGTAAATCACATTTTATTGGTCGCATACAGATATTTTGCAGATGTTATTGCGGGTGCAGCAAAATTCTTGTGTTCCTAGCTCCAACAGTGCAGTAGTATCTAACAATTCACACAAATGTAAAAGTAAAAGAATGGAATTAAGAAATAGTAGGACAAGCAATGTTCGAATCCGGAGCATATATATATATGTATATATGTACAGTGCCAGTCAAAAGTTTGGACACTACTCATTCAAGGGTTTTTCTTTATTTTATTTTTTTTCTACATTGTAGAATTCTAGTGAAGACATCAAACTATGGAATAACACATATGGATTCATGTAGTAACCCCAAAAATTGTTAAACAAATCAAAATACATTTTAGATTCTTCAAAGTAGCCACTCTTTGCCTTGATGAGAGCTTTGTACACTCTTGGCATTCTCTCAACCACCTTCATGAGGTAGTCACCTGGAATGCATTTCAATTAACAGAGCAAAAGCAGCTTTATCACATTTACATAAGTATTCAGACCCTTTATTGAGTTGAAGCACATTTGGCAGTGATTACAGCCTCGAGTCTTCTTGGGTATGACGCTACAAGCTTGGCACATCTGTATTTGGGGAGTTTCTCCCATTCTTCTCTGCAGGTCCTCTCAACCTCTGTCAGGTTGGATTGTTAGTGTTACTGCACAGCTATTTTCATGTCTCTTCAGAGATGTTGAAGAGTCTTGGTGGTTCCAAACTTCTTCCAGTTAAGAATGATGGAGGCCACTGTGTTCTTGGGAACCTTCAATGCTGCAGAAATGTTTTGGCACCCTTCCCCAGATCTGTGCCTCGACACAATCCTGTCTCGGCGCTCTACGGACAATTCCTTCAACCTCATGGCTTGGTTTTTGCTCTGACATGCACTGTCAACTGTGGGACCTTATATAGACAAGTGAGTGCCTTTCCAAATCATGTCCAATCAATTGAATTTACCACAGGTGGACCACAGTCAAGTTGTAAAAACATCTCAAGGATGATCAATGGAAACAGGATGCACCTGAGCTCAATTTCGAGTCTCATAGCAAAAATACCCAGTGTATGTAAATAAGGTATTTCTGTTTTTATTTTTAATACGTTTGCAAAAATGTCAAAAAATCTGTTTTCATATTGTCATTATGGGGTATTGTGTGTAGATTGATAAAGAAACATTTTTATTTATTCAATTTTAGAATAAGGCTATAACGTAACAAAATGTGGAAAGGGGTCTGAATGCTTTCCGAAGGCACTGTATGTACAGCAATAGTTGAATAGGATGGCCATGACTAAAATATACAGTATATATATATAATATATATGAAGTGATATATGATATATATGAAGTGTGTCAAACAGTGTGTAAGCATTATTAAAGTGACCAGTGTTCCATTATTAACGTGACCAGTGTTCCATGTCTACGTACATAGGGTAGCAGCCTCTAAGGTGCAGGGTTGAGTAACTGGGTGTTAGCCAGCTAGTGACAGTGACTAAGTGCAGGGCAGGGTACTGGGTGGAGGCCAGCTAGTGATGGCTATTTAACAGTCTGATGGCCTTGAGATAAAAGCTGTTTTTCAGTCTCTCGGTCCCAGCTTTGATGCACCTGTACTGACCTCGCCTTCTGGATGATAGTGGGGTGAACAGGCCGTGGCTCAGGTGGCTGAGGTCCTTGATGATCTTCTTGGCCTTCCTGTGACACCGGGTGTCCTGAAGGGCAGACAGTGTGCTCCCGGTGATGCGTTGGGCTGACTGCACCACCCTCCGGAGAGCCCTGTCTTTGCGGACGGTGTAGTTGCCTTACCAGGCGTTGATACAGCCCAACAGGATGCTCTCAATGGTGCATCTGTAAAAGTTTGTGAGGGGTTTCTTAGGGGCCAAGCCAAATTTCTACAGTCTCCTGAGGTTGAGTTTGTGTGTGTATGTTTGTGCACAGTCATACTAACACACTTGCTCATAAACAGTCATTAGTAATCATAACTGAGTTTGTTACCGTCAATAGTTGAGTGTATCTTTGATTGTCACACTAAACATTACTTATACAGCTCTCATACGCTCCAATTTAGTTTCAAGTTTTATTTGTCACGTTCAAAAGTACAGGGAAATGCTGAACTTGCAAGCCCTACCCAACAGTGCAGTTTTCAATATCAAATAGAATAAGTAATAAAAAAACACAAGAAATAAGAAAGGAAGCTATAGGGTCCATAATTGTGCAGGGATACTGAAGTATTTGAGATAAATATTTACATGTAGGCAGAGATTACGAGAACGTTACTGGTAGCAGGATAAATAATAATAACAGTAGTAAACAGTATGGCAGCAGCATAGGAGGTGGGTGGTGGTGGTGGTGGTGGTGTGTGTGTGTGTGTGTGTGTGTGTGTGTGTGTGTGTGTGTGTGTGTGTGTGTGTGTGTGTGTGTGTGTGTGTGTGTATGCAAGTGTGAGTGTCAGAGTGTCAGTGTAGGAGTGAAAGGCGGATATACATGTAAACACTGCTGGAAAGTGACTGGTAGCAGGAATATATAAATATTTATGGTAATATAATAATGGTAATACATGTAAACAGGAGTAATAGTGACCAGTAGCATGATATATAGATAGATAAATGGTAATGGAAGTCAATAATCAATGAGCAGCAGCGAAGCGGTAATAATGAATCTAATCAATAATAATTTCAGCAGCAGCGTTGGTGTGAGGGAGAGCAGTAGTGTGTTATTCATTTAGCAGTCTTATGGCCAAAGGATAGAAGCTGTCTGTTGTTCTGAACCTTGATGCACCGGTACCGCCTGCCAGACGGAAGCATGGAGACTATGAACAGTCCATGTCTCTGGTGGCTGGAGTCTTTGGCAATTTTTCAGGCCTTTCTCAGACAATGGCCTGGCATGTATGTCCTGGATGGGCCGTCCGCACCACCTTCTGTAGGGCCTTCTGGTCGAGGGTGGTGCAGTTGCCATACCAGATGGTGATACAACCAGTCAGTATGCTCTCGATGGTGCAGCTGTAAAAGTTGTTAAGGATCTGAGGGATGAGAGGACCATGTTAAGTCCTCAGGGATATGGACACAGAGGAATTTGAAGCACTTGACCCTCTCCGCTGCTGCCCCGTCAATGTGGATCAAATCAAATGTTATTAGTCACATGCGCTGAATACAACAGGTGTAGTAGACCTTACAGTGAAATGCTTACTTACGAGCCCCTATAACCGACAGTGCAGTTTCCAAAAATACAGATAAGAATAAGAGATAAAAGTAACTAAAGAGCAGCAGTAAAAAAAAAATAACAATACAGGGGGGTGCCGGTACAGAGTCAATGTGTGGGGGCATTGGTTAGTTGAGGTAGTATGTACATTTAGGTAGAGTTAATTAAAGTGACTATGCATAGATGACAACAGAGAGTGGTAGTGGTGTGTGTGTGGGGGGGGTGGGTGTTCAGGACTAGATGTTCAGAAGTCTAATGGATTGGGGGTAGAAGCTGTTTAGAAGCCTCTTGGACCTAGACTTGGCACTCCGGTACCGCTTGCCGTGTGGTAGCAGAGAGAGCAGTCTATGACTAGGGTGGCTGGAGTCTTTGACAATTTTTAGGGCCTTCCTCTGACACTGCCTGGTATAGAGGTCCTGGATAGCAGGAAGCTTGGCCCCAGTGATGTACTGGGCCGTTTGCACTACCCTCTGTAGTTTCTTGTGGTCGGAGGCTGAGCAGTTGCCATACCAGGCAGTGATGCAACCAGTCAGGATGCTCTCGATGGTGCAGCTATACAACCTTTTGAGGATCTGAGGACCCATGCTAAATCTTTTCAGTCTCCTGAGGGGGAATAGGTTTTGTTGTGCCCGCTTCACGACTATCATTGTGTGTCTGGATCATGTTAGTTTGTTGGTGATGTGGACACCAAGGAATTTGAAGCTCTCAACCTGCTCCACTGCAGCACCGTTGATGAGAATGGGGGTGTGCTCGGTCCTCTTTATCCTGTATTCCACAATCATCTCCTTTGTCTTGATCACATTGAGGGAGAGGTTGTTGTCCTGGCACCACATGGCCAGGTCTCTGACCTCCTCTCTATAGGCTGTCTCGTTGTTGTTGGTGATCAGGCCTATCACTGTTGTGCCATCTGCAAACTTAATAATGGTGTTGGAGTCATGCCTGGCGTGCAGTCATGAGTGAACAGGGAGTACAGGAGGGGGCTGAGCACGCAACCTTGAGGGGCCTCTGTGTTGAGGATCAGCGTGGCGGATGTGTTGTTACCTACCCTTACCACATGGGGGCGGCCCGTCAGGATGTCCAGGATCCAGTTGCAGAGGGAGGTGTTTAGTTCCAGGGTCCTTAGCTTATCGATGAGCTTTGAGGGCACTATGGTGTTGACCGCTTAGCTGTAGTCAATGAATAGCATTCTCACATAGGTGTTCCTTTTGTCCAGGTGGGATAGGGTAGTGTGGAGTGCAATAGAGACTGCATCATCTGTGGATCTGTTTAGGCGGTATGCAAATTGGAGTGGGTCTAGGGTTTCTGGGATGATGGTGTTGATGTGAGCCATGACCAGCCTTTCAAACCACTTCATGGCAACAGACGTGAGTGCTACGGGTCGGTAGTCATTTAGGCAGGTTACCTTAGTGTTCTTGGGCACTATGGTGGTCTGCTTAAAACATGTTGGTATTTCAGACTTGGACAGGGAGAGTTTCAAAATGTCTGTGAAGACACTTGCTAGTTGGTCAGCGCATGCTCAGAGTACACGTCCTGGTAATCTGTCTGGCCCTGCGGCCTTGTGAATGTTGGGGGTGTTCACCCGTCCCTGTTTCCTGTAGTCCACAATCAGCACCTTGGTCTTGCTGACGTTGAGGGAGATGTTAATGTCAATTGAGACGGGTTTATTGATAGCCTAACACAAATATATCCTACTACGGGGAATGGAACTGAACATGCATATTTTTTATATTTTTTATGTTTGTGTTTGGACTGGAGTTGCTGTATACAGTATGTGTGTTCTGTATTACCATCTGTGTGTTCATGGATTTTGCTTATTTGCGTGTGTGTCTGTGTGTGTCTGTGAGTGTGTATGTGTTTGCAAGCATACGTGTGTGCGTGTGTGAGGCTGTGCTGCAGATGGCTTCTCTCTGGTAAGTACACAGCTGTCTGTCTCTCTCTCTGCCTGGGAGAAGCACTGGGGCGGTTTGTCAGGCCCTATTAACTAGGCCTGTCTGCCCCGCTCTCGCGCTCATGACATCACCGCTGCTGGCAACCCAAAACTCTAGTAGTCTAGTGTGTGTGGGTGTACTATTTATCCATGTCTGTGCATATGCGTCTATGTTTGTGTGTGTGTGTGTAAGTTACGCCTACCAATGTGTGTGTAACTATTTACCCTAACGTGTGTGTGTTTGTGTTTCGGTCCACAGGAAAGCGGCAGATCCACAACCTGGGCAGCCAGCTGCAGCTCAACCAGCACTGCTTGGACACGGCCTTCAACTTCTTTAAGATGGTGGTGAGCAAGCACCTGACGCGCGGACGCAAGATGGCGCACGTCATTGCCGCCTGCCTCTACTTGGTCTGCCGGACTGAGGGCACGCCCCGTATCCTTGGGACTGGGACCACACCCCCTGCTGCCCTAAAGGGGGCCAAAGGGGGGAGATTGTATTTGAACATGGGGGGTTGGGGTGACGGTGTTTCCAAGGCATATCAATGGTTACAGATTAACGTGTGTGTGTGTGTTTGAGTACTGTATCTGTGAAAGAAAGGGTAATTTCTGTTAACCCAGAAGTACAATCTTTGGTCAGCTGCATGATTAACTGTGTTCATATGTGTTCTTACAAAAACAAAGTTTCCACCCTCGCTAAAGGAAACTACTTTGGGTACATGCGCGAAGAACTCGAGGTGAAGCACCGCCTTCGCCCGATCCAGATATATCAAAATAACCAGTGACAAAAACCAGAACTAAGGCTGTTCGTTATCTCTCGCATATCATTTAGTCCCGGCAGATTCTTCGGTCTACACACAGAATCTGCCCAGGGGAGATTAGAGAAAGGGAGAATGATTGTATTTGTGACGTATTGTCTGTGTGTGTTATTGTGGATGTGTGTATTTGTGGATGTGTTTGTGCATCCATGTGTGTAATAGAGAGGAGCACGTGCTTCTACACACCCATCTCTCAGAGACCCATTATTTTCCAATCAGGTCCAACGACACACCTCCCAATTCCAAGGCCGCAGAAGAGCTGGAATGTTTACCACAGCGTCCAGATCAAACCGCTCAGTGATCAGAATGCATTATAAGCTTCCCCTCTCCCAATTATAACCTTAACCATTAGTGGAGGAAATGCAAAACTGACCCAATATCAGTGTCTACTAGGGGCAACATCACCCTACTCCAGATTATAAATCACATAGGCTGCGTTTACACAGGCAGCCCGCATTCTGATCTTTTTTCACTAATTGGTCTTTTGAGGAAGCTCATCTGCTTTCTGTTGGTGTCGCGTTGAGGAAGCGCCACTCCTGCCCTCCCACCTTTTCCCGTAAGAGCCATTACAGTTATAGTTCCACAACCTTGAGGATGTCATCAGCGTTTTAGTTATTGCTGTTAAACGGTGGAGAGTGGAACAACAAATGTTTTCCTCAGGTGCGACAGTGTGGACGAGTGTAAAGCAAACAAAGGTGTAAGTTTGGTGAAGCTGTTGTCATAAAGGGAGGCCATCTTGTCTGTGTGAGGAATAATATATAATAATATAATATATGCCATTTGGCAGACATTTTTATCCAAAGTGACTTACAGTCATGTGTGGATGCATTTTGAGTTGTGGCCCCAGCGGAATTGGACCCAGCGCCACACGACCACCATAAGTAATTCTACATCAGAGGAGGCTGGTGAGGGGAGCACGGCTCATTTTAATGAATGGAGTGAATGGAATGGAATCAGACACATGGAAACCAGGTGTTTGATGTGTTTGAGACCATTCCATTAACTCCGTTCCAGCCATTACTATGAGCCTGTCCTTCCCATTTAAAGTGTCTCCAGCCATGACTGATCTACATCAAGGATATTCAAATATAAGCCTGAAGGTCTGGAGCACTGCTGTTTTTCTTCCTCCCATGGAAGTGAATTGATTAAGGTCGCACTGATTGGGCAGAGATTCTACTCACCCTGGTCGTGCTCAGTAGTACCTTTTGCAAAGTAACGTGAAAGTCTTCTTATTGACCATTGACCAGCGTTTTCTTCATATGTGTGTTTGCATGGACTCTTTTAGAATAACAATGGGAGGACCATATACGTTGTAGATTCTATTCTATTTACAGTTGACGTAACCACATATGGTTAAGTGATGGGGAGAAAGGAATTACTGTATCTTACAGTGACTTGATGATGCTTGTATCTGGCCTACCTCTAGCCATCCCTCTCAGGTCGCTGTGTCCTGCTTCAGGGTATAGCACCACCACATCACTGCTGGTGTTAGGTTCACAGTAGTGATACTAAGTCTTCATTTGTCACTTCAGCAGTCCAACCCGGGTTCTGTACCACTGTAACGTTCAAGGCCTGTACTAAAGAGAAATGTGTTTGTGTAACACCAGAGAATCTCAGCAGTTGTCTGTGTATTGTGGCGTTGCTGGGAGAAGGGTGCACCTCTCTTTCCTTGGGGGTTAGGTCGGGTTTGGGTTGGGCTCCTCCGGTTAGTCACAGGGGACTCAGATAGAAAGATACAGGTCCTCAGGGGCTTCATTCAATCCTATTGATTTACACACAACCACACCCTTTTACTAGACTATAATACACACAAGCAACCGTTGAAGGGAACTGTCTAGCCTTATCTACATGGATTCATCCAGTAACATTAACACCACTCGCCCAAAGGCGAATGCGTTATACAGGACTGTCTAACCTATCACTCTCCTTGATATTGCTATTCAAATCCTCAGTGGATTCGAACTACCCAAATAGTCCATTGGAGAAGAACTATCAATACAAGGTACAATTCCTAGGTTTTTTTCTTGTGGACCACTTCGGAAATTAGCGTTTTCGTTAATGCTTTCTGGGAACAAATACACATCTCGTCGCTGTTATTTTTAACGCCAAAACTATTTTATCACAAACCCAAAGTGTAAAAACATTGCCCCACGCCTGTCTGTCCCTCTTTGAAAGCGAGCTATGGGCAACTGACAGTACTATGATACTGGCAGGGGAACCCCCTACTTGTGAGTGATTGACTGCATCTCAAATGGCACCCTAATCCCTATATACATGTTGGTAATTTAGCAGACACTATTCTCCATCGTAACTTACATTAGTGCAGGTGTGTCAAACAGTTTCTTCTGTCCAGCTCGCTAATAACCACTATGCACAGTCAATGGACCTACATTCATAAAGTTGATTGAAATCACTCGACAGTCAGGGAGCATAAAACATTCCATAAATGATGGAAAGAGGAAAATATTTTAGCAAATTTTGACAGCAAAGAAATAAAGCACATTTTCCCTCTGGAACTCATTGAAGACCGAATTTAGTTAAATTAGTTAAACACCCCTGCATTAGTGCATTCATCTTAAGATAGCAAGTACATTTTCCGTCAACAAAGTAGTTATCAGTGCTAGTAGGAAAATATAAGTACCTGCACTACTTTTTACCAAAGCCCATAGGGCTATCTAGGGAATAGGGTGCCCTGGTCATAAGTAGTGCACTATGTAGGGATAGGATGCCATTTGGAACACATCCCTAGTGTGTGAGGTTTAGCGACGGTCTGCATTATCTGTCGAATGGCGGCGGAACTATCAGATTATCCTTTCCCTTTCTGTGGCGCTTATCTAATCTCACCCCGCTGAGATTAATGGACCCTGTAATCTCTCCACCGGCCACACCTGCTATGTGTGTGTCACCTCAGGTGTCTGTGTGTCCGTGTGTGTGTTGCTCAGGTACGAGCGTGTGTGTACATCAGAGGGCGGAAGGGAAGTGTGTGTTTTCAACTGGCAGTCGATTGTTTTCAATGTAGCCTATCCAGTGTGTGTTGGTTAGTGTGTGTGTGCGCGCGCGTGTTTTTCGGGTGTTTGTTTGTAATGGTAAATAAGAGGTTGGTCAGGTGTGTGTATGGCTGTGAAGTTTGCAATGTGTAAATAGTAGTCGTGTACGCTAGGTATGTAGTCATTTATAATATGTGTTTGTGTTCCAGGTGTGTGTTTGTCTTCCAATTAGGAATGTATGTTCCAGTCTGTGTGTGTGTCTGTGTGTGCTTGCACACTTCCGTCCATTCACCACGTTGTGAGGTGAGCTTCAGCCGGCAGTCTTCCCGAGTCAATCCACTTCGCTCCCTCTGTCCCGTCTCTAGGTGAACTCGTCTGCAGGTTGCTAGGGCGGAGCTGAGGCACTGCGGGACCAGTTCTATATTTAGCCGCGCATCGGCAGCCGAAGGGGCCAAGCATCAGGGGAGTTTGAGTCACCCGATGCTTGACTGCAGTAAGACCCCGGCATCAACGTATGCACCGTCTCACTCACCGTAGTAATTGGCAAAAAACAAACCTAGTGCACAATTCTAAGGCCCTAGACTTACTTACTTGTCTTGAACACCGGATTGAATGTTTTTACATTATTTTCAGTTTGAAAGGACGGCATTCTCTTTTTAGAATTTGTTTTCTCAGTTTTGTTGATGGAAAAGTACATTGCACCTCTTACTTATTAGCATTATTAAGAATACATGTTTTAGGTCATTCTTAGAATGTTATTGACAGATCGATTTGGGCCATTTCGGCAAAAAACATAAATAATTAAAATAGCCTTTGGCTTGTAATAATGTTGTATACTTTGCTTTGAACAGTATTTGTAAGTGCTGAACCCATTGAGAAATGGGTCATGCAACTGAGTTCATATAGTACCCTGCAGTTTCAGACCATTTACTTTCTGTTTAGTGCCTACTGAACACAACCATGGTGTATCTCTGTTCTTTGCGGTAAAGCCCTGGTTGCTGTCACCTTTCCTTCCTTAACGCTCCTTCCCTCTTCAGACATGCTTCTGGACCTGAGTGATCTCCTACAGGTACGTTTAGTCTCTGTCTTCGTCCATTACGATTCTCTACCCTTCTCCAGATGTGTGCACTTCACTCCTCATGCATTTAAAAGCATTGGATTGGTGAAAGCATGGCTGGAGGGAGTTCCCACCTTATTATTGGCACCAGTCTATTTCTTTTAAATCCATAAGGGTAGTGCTCGAGTGTACACATTGTGAGAGTGGTAGAGAAACGGAATGTAGCCATGCAGGACAACCATTCAGGGAAGTAAGGTAAAGGTTGCCTTTAACTACTGATAAAGTGTCACTATTGGGACTACTCCATTGGATCCATTGTACAGCACAGACTAAATCATGCACTGCTCTCAAGTATTTGAGGGGGCCGTATGTACGACGTGTCTCAGAGCAGGAGTGCTGATTTAGGATCCATTTAGCCTTTTAGATTACAGTGAATAAGATTGCATGGGCGGGGGGGGGCTGATCCTAGATCAGCACTCCTAGCCTGAGATGCTTAAAACATACGGCCCCAGGCGATATGTGATATCCACATACTAATGCCATTGGGTATAGCCTCATCACAATGAATGATGTGGTCTGCAGGGAGTGTGACACAAGCAAGTCAGCTGACCACCAAATTAAACAACTGAACTTCCTACCAAAAATGAAAAACCAAAGGATATTCAGATGAAGGACATTTTAAATCTCAGATCCGTCATAACCAAACCATTTTCATTTCAGCTCCTCACATAGTAAAACCTCCCAAAACATCATTAAATGTATGAAGAACAAAGTCCTAATCTCCCATGGGGTATCTAGCCACTAGAGGACAGAGAGTATGTCAATTCAATGCAGGGAATTTAATGTTCAGTTGTTGGGTCCCTGGGGGAAGCGTTTCTGTCCGACACAGCTGGCGCAGTGCAATATTTTTACCCCCAGTCCAGGCCAGCTGTCCTGGGAGCACGGCCCCCACCCTAGACTCACCCCTGTTTGGTATTGGAAGGCCGTGGTCAGGCCAGGGTGTCAAGGGTGGAGCCTCTCCAGAAATATGCCACCAATGCACTGAATCCTTAGCCTGGTCCCAGATCTGTTTGTGCTATATAGCCCACTCCCATAGTGGCTTTCATGCCATTGATGCCAAACAACAACCATATGACTTTACAAGAAAGCACAAACCGATTTAAGACCAGGCTACGGAATCCTAAGTGCTATGTGACCCTGGTCCCCCGAGTGGGTCCTAAGTCGCCCATAGACACTGATCTGGGAAGAGCTGATGCACCCCATAGCCTAACCTTAACCATTAGCCGGGGAATACAAAATTGACCTTAGATCAGTATGTACAGAGTTGGGGCAACTTCTCATGACACTGGGGGCTAAGGCACAGGGTGGAAGGGTTTTGAGTAATGTGCTCTTCACCCCCTTACACACTTTACATCTATGAACACAATATAAACATACTTTCTCTACCTACTCCAGTTCCATATACAATTCCTCAATTGTGCTGCTTTGAAATTGAATTAACTTTCATATGACTGCAACTATTAAGCTTTAAATGATAATTAGCTGACAGCAAAGCAATCTTCCTTCCTTGAAGAAATCACTGATCTGCCTAGGTTTGATTGGACAAAGTAATTGGAAACATTGCCTTCACTTATCTACCCATGTAGGTACAGATAATTAATTACCTCAAGGAAGGAAGGATATGTTTCTAAAGTTTTGGAACAGGGGCCAAGGCCTTGTTTGAATACTTTAAAAACAGCCTTCCTTCCTCCGTTCCTTGACATAATCACTGATCTAGCACAAATCAATAGGTCTAAGAAACGGTTCTAACACATAGCTTTCACCAATCCAGCCACGTCAGATCAGGGATTTCTTCAAGGACGGGAGGCGGGAAGGATGTGCATTCTTTCATTGATGTAATAACAGATCTAACACAAATTGACAGGTGTGGGAAACAGTTAAATAACATGGCTTTCACCAATCCGATCAGGAATTTCAAGGTAGGCAGGCAGGAAAGATGCGTTCTTAAAGTTTTGGAACAGAGCCCAACTCTCCTCCGCTTTACAGGTGAACGTGTACATCCTAGGGAAGACCTTCCTCCTGCTGGCTCGAGAGCTCTGCATCAACTCCCCAGCAATAGGTAAGATCTAGGATCAGCTTCCACTTCCACTATCCTAGCCTTAACCATTAGTTTGGAAAATTTAAAACTGACCCAAGATCATTGTCTAGGGGCAACGTCACCTTACTCCTTATTTTAGCTCAAGGGCTGAATTCCAAAATCGATCCATAGCCCTCCAACCTGGCCAGTGAGTACTTGGTCAGATCTGAAAGGGATTGGATAGGTATAAGCAATATGGTACTTGCTTCACTGCTGATAGGCTGGGTGGAACTTTGGCTTGTTTGTTACAGCTATCCAATCCTTGCCGATTGTAAATGTATCTCACTCATTGTTTTCTTTCTATCTTTAACAAACCATCTGAAAGCTAAAAGGCTATTTTATGTCCCTACACTTTAAGTGACCAACAATACCTTCCATATTTAGTTCATTTCAATTATGGCCACTGATGGAAGACTGGATAACAGATAGATGAGTCATCTTCTAGAAAGGGAAAAACTATTGAAGGATTGGACACATCACAGTGAATCACCACAGTTTCTAAACCCCGAGGCCCAACATCAAGAGACTTCCGGGAACGCTTACGAAGCAGACCAAGAAGACCAGGCCGGGGTTTGGGGTATGAGAAGTCAAGGAGAGAAGTGAAAAATTCTTCCATAGCTGTTTCTCGAAATCTAAAAGGCACAACCTAGATTCAAGTAGGATGAACATGTTATTACTCTAACTTCATTTTGTGACAAACTTTTTAGTCAAAAACAACTTTATATAGGAGTGTGTTTGATTTGCCGGTCTGCACATGCGCAGTTCGGCACGAGACGACCGTTTTACCCGATAAAGTGTTTCTGCGCATGAGCTTAGCTCGCCAATGTCAAGTGTGATCGGGGATTTCTATTGGCGAAGCAGTTTCTGCCTATCTTCATACTGTACAGTCTTTGGAATCACCCTGCCAAGAAATATGCAGACCATATGAGTGTTTGCACTTTTACATATGCCAGCAGCCGTTGCACCCTTGGGACATCCCTACCCTGAACCCTAACCATTTTAAATGTCAACTTCATTGGGATGAAGTCAAGAGTTGGACGTCCCAAGGATCTCTCTTAAGACTTTTCCATTTGAATAGCATACACATTGTGAAGACAAGTGCTGTACCTCATTTTGCAATTTGACCAGTGGGGGCACTGTGTCCCCATACCTTTCAAGTGTTTTGACAACTTGCTATGCAGTCATTTTATGCCCGCCTCCCATCCCCTCCCCTCCCGTAAAAAATCAACATCTCTGCTTCGTTCTCATCTGACTAATGTAATGAGAGGGGTACAGAGAGTAAACGAGGTAATCATCCAAGTACACAACCTGGGATTAATAGACTTAAAATCCCTCCAAGAAGAGCCTCCCGGGTGGCGCAGAGGTCTAAGGCGCTGCATCGCAGTGCTAGCGGTGTCACTACAGATCCGGGATCGATACCGGGCTGTGTCGCAGCCAGCTGCGACCGGGAGACCCATGAGGCGGCGCACAGTGTCGCCTGGGTTAGGCGAGGGTTTGGCCGGCCGGGATGTCCTTGTCCCATCGCTCTTTAGCGACTCCTGTGGCAGGCCAGGCGCATGAAAGCTGACATGGTCGCCCGTGGTACGGTGTTTCATCCGACACATTGGTGTGGCCGGCTTCCGGGTTAAGCGAGCAGTGTGTCAAGAAGCACTGCGGCTTGGCAGGGTCGTGTTTGGCTCTCGACCTTTGCCTCTTCCGAGTCCGTACGGAGGTTACAGCGATGGGACAAGACTGTAACTACAAATTGGATATCACGAAATTGGGGAGGAAAAGGGGTTAAAAAAAAGTACAAAAAAGGAACAAAAAACTAAAATAAATCCCTCCAAGAATTATATAATCTTATTCATTATGGTCTAAAAGGAAAAACTGATCCTATATCAGCAGAACTCCTACTCTGATATGCTCTTTGAATACAGACCCAGAGGAGTGCTGATCTATAATAATAATACATTTCCTATTTCACACATGTATTATATGCATGAATTGGAAATGTGTTTCTTGCATATCCCAGGGTCAGGGTCAGCCATTATCAACCGCGAACCTGGAAAAATGTGTACTTTGCTCAAGGGCACACCTAAAGATTTTTCACCTTGTCGGCTCAGAGATTCGAATAAGCGGCCTTTCGGTTACTGGCCCAACGCTCTTAACGGCTAGGCTACCCTAATATGTTCCCCCTGTCCATAAATTCATATTGGCGAAAATTCAAAACTGATCCTAGGTCAGCAGCACTCGGAGACTGTGAATATGGGCCCTGAGTTGCATGTCAGTATGTCTTCCCTGCTAGGTAATTCCTATCCAGCTGCCTGTCAGCAGAAAGTCTGCCATTCTACCATCTCCAACTTGCTCTAGTGTTTACCCCTCATTAGAATGATGAAAGCACTGCAAGCACATTTCAATGGATTGAATTCAAATCCATCTCCCAATTTCACTTAACAACTTTGAGAGGTGGCACCCAACCAGAAAGATGAGCCAGACAGTCCCCTGAATATGTTGGAGATGTGAGTAAAAAGCTTTGGTTGAAACAGGAAAAAAGGGCACTGCGAGTCGCTTCGTCGCCTCTGCAATTTATGCAAATTATTCTGTTTTGATTACAGAGCGATTATGTTGTCCTGTGGAACACTTGAAAGCACAGCGTGAGAGAAACGTATGAATCCGTTGTGATTTGTCAGGGTTGTGCGAAGGTCATTTGCCTTTCAAGTTTAAATTGGTGATCAAACCCTCCTAAAAAGGCACAAGTGGCAAGCCGAAACATGATTTTACTGTTAGTTCTTTAACATTTCACTATATGAGGTTGTCGGCCTATTCGAAATTGAGTTTGCTGCAGCATAATAAAGAGTCATAATTCCATTACGCCTCATTTTGTGTCAAAAAATACATGACTGAGTATTTCAAACTCCAGACTACATGGTATGCATCATTTTGCTATTGGAAGAGGTGGAGATGTTATGTAAGAAAATGGTTCCCTGGTGACCCCTAATTCTCTCATCGTCTAACAGTATACTCTGTCATGTAATCTCAGGGCGTGTTACCAAAGAACAAGTATCAACACCTTTGAGTTTGAGTCACAAAAACGTTTTCTTTATGTTCTGCAGTTCCATTAAGCTGCGCACTAAATACAAGACATGTCATTTGTCAGCCAACCTCAAGCTGTAAACAAATTAGCCTCAAGTTATTTACAAAAAACAACACGCTAACAGGGAGTGGCCCAGTAGGAGTGCAATAATACAACTTCTCTGTAATATTTACACCAGGCTGCATGCCACAGCGCTCAATAGTTAAAATCATAGGTTTTATCTTTATCTCAATAAATAAAAATTTAAAGAGCATTCCATCACTCAAACATTTTGTCAAAGGACTAACAGGCATGTTTTCATTTACATAATTTCTCACTGCTGCTACATTGTTGAAGAAGGCAAAGGAACTCTTTTGCTTTTGGACCCTCTAATAATCCCCAGCATGTTCAACGAATCCAGTGGTAGAATGCACTTCCACGCAGGGGAGGGGATGTGTTACAAACCAACCCTAGGGTTCATGCATAGAAGACCAGTTCGGGGATCTGCCCCCCCTGCACGCCCGTCCCATTGGTACTGTCCGAGGAGCACTGGTACTGGAATGTCACTTTTCCACACTGCACCTCAGTCATGCCCTCCTGCCCAAAGTAGCTCAGCTCGTTGCCGTCCAGCACGACGCTGACCGTGTAGAAGGTGTCCTGTTCCACTTGAACCGGGTGCTCGAACCACACTGAGAATGTGCTGCTGGAGCCGTCCGACACGAACATGGTGAGGTTCTGCGCCAGTGTGGCACCCTGCCGCTTCAGTTCAATCTTGACACTGTACTCAGCCTTGCCGCCGCTCGAGCCATACAGGCCCAGGCCGGCAATGAAGATACGCTTGTCTACGGCAAACTGGATGCTGTCGCAGCGGCCCCGGTATCGCCACTGGTTGCTCCGGTAGGCCGATGACTGGAAGCGATGGCACCGCTGCGGCGTCAGGCCTGTCCGCTGAGCCAGCGGGAACTCCAGCTTGGGCTTGTTGGCCGCCGTGTACCACAGGAAGATGTCGTGCGTCTCCTCCAGGGTGAGCACGTCCGACTGTGCCGCGCCGTCAGCAAACTCCTCCAGAGTCATGGTGGGGAGGCGCACCAGGTACAGTACCTTGCCCAGCACCGCTCGCTTGTTCCGTGCCGTGGCACCCAGGCACTGGCGCCGGCACTCAGCCACCGCCCACTCCAGCACTGCCTGGAAGACCACTGCCTCACGCGTGTTCAGCGTCTCACGGCGCAGGATGATCTCCAGGGTTTGCAGGTCGATCTCACAGAAGCCCTCGGAGCGGAGGGCTAGCTCAGCCTGGGCGTCGATCACCTCCCAGCAGCGCTGTGTCAGCTCTGGCTCCTCAAAGAGGCGGCTCTGAGAGAGCAGCACACAGGCGTTCTTGGCCTCCAGGCTGGTCTCCAGGAAAGTGACGCAGGCCTTGGCCAAGGCAGGCACAATGTACTTCTTGGCGGCGTACAGAGTGGCCAGCACCGTGTCCGCCTCCAGTTCAATCTCGTCGCTGTACATATACCTGGAAGGGGGGGGGGGGGGGGGGGGAGTGAGGATTTTAGCCATTATAACCACATCCACCATCACAATGTATGATAGAATGATTGCTAAACATCCAATCGATCAGGGTTGGGGACCAAATCCATTTCAATGAGCCAATTCAATGAATATCCTGAATGTAAATGACATTGACCCCAACCACAGCAATACATGAAAAAATACTTTATTGTCCAACCCAACCCCCTGAAATCAAACAATCACACCAAGGGGTTTAAAGGAAGTTAAAGGGTTACGTTCCTTGCTGATGGGCACTAAATAGGAAACGTTGGATTCAAACCAGCGAACCTCAGATTGCAGGCCTGCCTCTCAAACCTCTAGGCTACTTGCCGCCCCTATATATTGGCTATATGACAAAAGCATGGCAACTTTGCTGACAAAAAGGACTGAAATGCATTAGCAAGTCTTACACAGAGATGTGTTACTCACTTTAACAGAATTAAAAAAGCAGCAGGCTCCACGTCTGGGATGTGAATCTCAGACTCCCCTTCTGCCAGGTCTCCATAAAACATGGCACCAAAAACAGAGCTGCCCACAGCCAAAACATACTGTAAACACAAGAGGGAAAGTGGGTTATTTCAATATGGTTATGCATATTGTTTGGCAAGATGGGATACATTCTTAATAAAGCATGTGCACATTACACAGTTGTTGTGCTTATATTTACTTAAATGTAAATTATATGACAGTTTAATGTAATTCCTAAAACAAATAGAAAATCCAGTGTCCAATGGGCCACAATGGCAGGAAAAGCATGGTAGGCTACTACTATACATATGCCTACATGACTGCTTCAGACTTCTAATCTACAGAGCCAACACGCTGAGACTGTGGCGCAGAAGAAAAGCGCACTTACTTTATGCGCTGGAACTTTCTGTGATTCACCAGGGGGACCCACAATGAAATGAACATCGGCCATATGTTCTTTATTGAACATCAAGGCATTCCTGAAAGAAGCGAAATAAGATATAATGTATCATGCCACGTTAAATCGATGACATATTTAATCACGGAGGGGCAATCACTACGCAAGGTTTTGCATAATATAATATTTGCATTATAAAATAGAACGAGAACTGAAGCTTGACATACCTTTCTCGCAATGTCGGGTGAGTGGACTGCCAACTGGTAGTCTCGACGTTGTTGTTGTTGATATTTTGCTGAGTGGCAGTCGTAGTCGGCACGGTCACAGCTTGGGTGACCTGAACGATGTTTTTCTTGCTGGCTGCAGTCACTACCGCGCCGTTGCTGTTAGGGAGGTTGGTGTTTAAACTGGCAGGGTACAGTTCTGCAGCCATCTTCTTCTTCACGGACAAAGTCACGATTTCATAGCATACTGGCAGCTTGCCGGACTGCTTCCCACTCTTTTTAGTCCTTTTTAAAGTTTCTGGAAGCAAAAGCAAAAATGTAAAAAACTTCATGATTCGGCCATACAGGCAATCTGGGGGTTCTGGCATCAGAAAACAAATCCACCTATCAACCTTTGGACAAGGCGACGTGCATTTAAAGTGCAAATAAGTAATGTATAACAGTTCAGATTTAAAAAAAATAATTCCACATAATGTAACACGTTTATAAACCGATACCCTCTGTCATCGGTCGTAGGTCTATGTACAATCAAACAAAACCCCTACGCACCCTGAAAATATTTGCACAGCAACATCAAGGTGTCAGTCCAGCGGAATTACATCCGAAGCGGTTACAATTTAATCTCTCATAGCGTCCTCCTTTTAAGCGACAATGTATCCCCTCTAAAATAATCACATCCACGTTGCACAAAGGGCGAACTGTTGCAAATTGTTACAATGTTGCATAACTCCACTGCGGCGACGATGTTGTCACAATTATTAGATATCCAGGCGGACGCGAGTTCAAATCATTATCCAAATGGTACGTGATCCATCCCTGTGCCAACAATCATTCTACTCTTATGACTGTAGGTACTGTAGTTTTGTGTATCGAGGGCGGGCGCCCAGTTCGAGTTTGACAAATCAGATTCCCTGATGCCTTTGCACGTCAGTATTCCGCATGCGCCTCCCACAGTTGATCTGTACAATATTACATGGCGAAGATCCGAGCAAGAGAGTTAACCCTTACCGTAACGTTCTCGTCACTACTTAAATTGCCCACATAAATGGGAGCAATATGGTTCATTTCAGGCATATTTATATCAGAAGAGGCCCCGTTTGTGATTTTGGTTCATAGATAGCGTATGATATATTCTACATTGTAGCCTACTATGAAATCCATCTGGTTTGTACGCCACATGAATAGTTTACTGCACAAAGTTACTTAAACTACGAATTATGAACCAAAACACGCTCCACGAAAACTGGATTGAACAGACATATATATCATGTGTGTTTTATAGAGCATATCGAGCTATAGCATATTCAAGGTGCAAAAGCCTACTTGAGAAACAATTAATTTGCTGACAGTGCGGGACATGGCTCGCCAAACGGACGCCGTTTTTAATTGCGTTCCATGTAACAAATGAAGCGAAGTGCTTGCACAATTATGTAAATTATATTGAAATATTTGGATACAATTGTGAGATGCAATCGCCAGTCTTTCAGTTAGACACAATGTACACAATTTCAAGTTATATGAGCCCAAAATGTTGCTCTCGAAACGGTGCATTTTTAAGAAGACGAAGTAGGCTACACAGAAAATATCTGCTGAAATGTCTTCCCCTAATCGCACAGGCTGTACAGTCGAAGTGATGCCAACTATAGCGTTCGATTCAGCAACATTTCCAGTCGTGGGAAACCCCACGACCGAACAGTTAATAAATCTTTACCTGATTGAAATGCGGGAGGGTCGATTGACAGAGAAAAACGTTCAGGTTCGGTTACTGGACGCTTGTTCGCAGCCAGGAGCCATGTTAAAATCCGGAGGACTGGTAAACGGTAGGGAGAGGGGGGGTTGGGCTTCAACTGTTTGTCCTGTTCCCAGGCCAGTTTCCCCGGTTTTCCAACAGAGGGCCACGGAGCTACAAAATGGAATCGTTTGGAAGGGGTTTAAAAACGGACGGGTCCAGAAGTAAGCAGCTTATACTTAATACAATTTCAGACAATGGTATTTTGCCTGGCAGATCTTGTGGTCTTGTTATTGTCTATTATAAATTCTAAACAGTGGCATGCAGAGGAAGCTTAATCAAGAATAGGCTACATCAATGCCACTGATAGTAGGCTATTCATCATCGTTTAATGGTTGGCAATTGATACCCAGTGAGCACAGTTCGACGCCCACGTCCATGGACGTTGGAAAATACATTGACCGGGTCGTCTGCCCCGGTCTTGATTTCAACGTCTAAGGAGGTTGTTTTTTGGACCGGACTTGATTTGGCCAAAACATAGACGACAAGTCCATGATTTTAATTTTTTTTTTTTTTAACCTTTTATTTAACTAGGCAGGTCAGTTAAGAAAAATGACGGCCTAGTGGGTTAACTGCCTGTTCAGGGGCAGAACAACAGATTTGTTGTCAGCTCGGGGATTTGAACTTTCAACCTTTAGGTTACTAGTCCAACCTTCTAACCACTAGGCTACCCTGCCGCCCCAATTGTAGAGTATAGTTCAGTACAGTAGAGTCCTGTATCTGGTCAGATATCTGCGTTTCCTCCCGATTGACCTATAGAAAAATTATTTGGTGGGTGTAATGAAAAAATTATTTCAACCCACGGGTCAGTTCGTGGTTCAGAGCAATTATATTGAAGGTTGGAAATGTTTTAAATCAAGATAATATTTTTTTACAAACCCTGGAGCTTGTTGTGTTGCATTGTGTTGTGAATCCCATTCTGTGTGCGGTGGGGCAGACATACAGTACAGTACATGCAATGGATAAAGGAACTGTCGATTATTTGTGTAGTGCTAGAACATATGTTTCATCCCCCCACGTGAGAATACGTTGTCAAGTTTAGACTACTTTCCCTGGCTAGCCTAACGTAACCAGATAAGTAAAAATAAATGTTATGAAATACACCGTCTTGGAAACAGGTCCTGCACAAGTGAAAGCCCCGGTTTGGTTTGGAAGGATTTACGAGTCATTGTGGACAAAGTCAACAACCCGGTAGATGGATTCTTTGTTTACGATAGACTAATTCAGTTTATTATCAGTTAGTTATTACGTTAATTCAGGCTTTCCTTCATTAACACAAAGAGTGTCAGTTACATTTTTATTTTCGATGCGCCTTTACTGTCTGTCTAGCTTTAATTTTGGTGATTATTAGCGAGCTGGACACAGTCAAGACACTTTATGAATGGTCCATTATCATTTCTACACAGTTCGATTTGGTTTTATTGATTTTTAGGATATTGAGCTCGTCCCACACACCCCCATTATTTTATTTTTTTAAATACAAAACGTTTATTTTTTTAAATTTTATTTTTACTCAAACCACCCGTGGGCCAGATGTTTGAAACCCATGATTTAGACCATAGGCTATGCAGGCTATATCATGTTTAAACCGGTGCAGCTGGTGAAAGCCTACTAAATAAATGTATTTTTGCAGCCTATATTCGATTCTGGAAATGGTTTATTTAAGTTTCAATTAAACTATTTGATTGTCTAAACAATATTGAATGTAAAGGTATTGTTTTGTTACAGCTATAAGCTGTCATTAGGTAAGAAGGCTAATTAGAAAGCCCTTTTTTCTTTTTTTTGTTGAGCGATTTGAGTTGTCAATCCATAGGGGTCAAAATCAGTGCATTATATCCGAAATAGGATGTCATTTGGGAGGCAACTCAGGTCAGCCAGTCCAGAGTTGGCACTCAGCCGCCCAGTAGACTTACACTACTCTGCTATTGTTTGAAGATCCTTCTCAACCCATTACCATTCATCACACTCGCTAATCAAAGTTTGACACACACACATTATATTATCCATGCAGTTACAATGAAATAGTGACTTCCAGATCAATTTAAATTCCAGTGTAATATGAAGCATATCCTGGGGTTCATTCTTCATTGAAACTGCATTATTCTTTGTTGTGAATGGCTTCCTTGAAATGTCTGCTTCGGTGCTAATGTTGCTTGGAGCAAAATGTATATGATATGTACACTGGGTGTACCAAACATTAGGAACACCTTCCTAATATTGAGTTGCACCCCACCCTTTTGCCCTCAGAACAGACACAATTCATTGGGGCATGAAATCTACAAGGTGTCGAAAGCGTTCCACTGGGACGCTGGCCCATGTTGACTTGAATGCTTCCCACAGTTGTGTCAAGTTGGTTGGATGTCCTTTGGGTGGTGGACCATTCTTGATACATAGGGAAAACTGTTGAGCTTGAAAAACCCAGCAGTGTTGCAGTTCTTGACACAAACCGGTGCACCTGGCACCTACTGTACTACCATACCCCGTTCAAAGGCACTTAAATATTTTCTTACCCATTCACCCTCTGAATGGCACACGTACACAATCCATTTCTCAAGGCTTAAAAATCGTTCTTTAAAACCTGTTTCCTCCCCTTCATCTACACTAATTTGAAGTGGATTTAACAAGTGGAATCAATAAGGGATCATAGCTTTCACCTGGATTCACCTGGTCAGTCTTTGTCATGGAAAGAGCAGGTGCTCTTAATGTTTTGTATACTTAGTGTATATCAGACCAATATTTACAATCATGTCTATTGTGATAAAAGATAGCACAGTAGAAAACCGCAGTAGGTCAATCCGATGATATCAATAAACCACTGTGGAAATTGTTATCATAGGCTAGTATTTATCTAGCCTGAGTGCTGTCTGTTTGTGCTATCATGCCAAGTCCTTGTTACTTGTTACTCATGTTTGGCTTGACAATGACAGATTAGATACCAGACTAGTATTTATCTCTGTTGGGTTGTTATTAGAGAAGCTTTCGAATTGAACTACTGTTCTTATTTCTTTATCATCAAGTGGTAACACTTTACATTAAGTTGCTCTTAACCTGTGTAGCAACAATGTAATTACATTAGTAACAACATTGTATAACATGTTTTTACATAGTACTTAAAGCTATAGTTCAAGATTTTAGTAATTAAGCCCTTTATCGACTTCCCCAGAGTCAAATGTTTTTATGTCTCTGTATGTAGTTTGAAGGAAGTTGCTATCTATCATTAGTGCAATTGCTAACTAGCGTTAGTGCAATGACTGCCCCTCGCCATGGAAGGATGGAAACTGTGGATGGATGGCGGTATTCACGCAAAACTGAAAGCGCCATACACCACATTTAACCATGGAAAGAGGTCTGGAAATATGGTTGAATGTAAACAGTGTAGTTATTCCCTCCGCAAGGCAATCGAACAAGCAAAATACCAGTACAGGGACAAGGTGGAGTCGCAATTCAACGGCTCAGACATGAGACGTATGTGGCAGGGTCTTGTAAATGACATCGCCGAAGTCGAGGATCGGTAGGATGGTCAGTTTTACGAGGGTATGTTTGGCAGCATGAGTGAAGGATGCTTTGTTGCGAAATAGGAAGCCAATTCTAGATTTAACTTTGGATTGGAGATGTTTGATGTGAGTCTGGAAGGAGAGTTTACAGTCTAACCAGACACCTAGGTATTTGTAGTTGTCCACATATTCTAAGTCAGAACCGTCCAGAGTAGTGATGCTGGACGGGCGGGCAGGTGCAGGCAGCGATCGGAAGGAGAGTGTATGGCATTGAAGCTCGTCTGGAGGGTTGTTACACAGTGTCCAAAGAAGGGCCAGAAGTATACAGAATGGTGTCGTCTGCGTAGAGGTGGATCAGAGATTCACCAGCAGCAAGAGCGACATCATTGATGTATACAGAGAAGAGAGTCGGCCCAAAAATGTAACCCCGTGGCACCCCCATAGAGACTGCCAGAGTCCCGGACAACAGGCCCTCCGATTTGACACACTGAATATCAGATAAGTAGTTGGTGAACCAGGCGAGGCAATCATTTGAGAAATCAAGGCGATGATTTCTGCCGATGAGAATGTGGTGATTGACAGAGTCGTAAGCCTTGGCCAGGTCAATGAATACGGCTGCACAGTATTGTTTCTTATCGATGGCGGTTAAGATATCGTTTAGGACCTTGAGCGTGGCTGAGGAGCACCCATGACCAGCTCTGAAACCAGATTGTATAGCGGAGAAGGGGTGGTGGGATTCGAAATGGTCGGTAATCTGTTTGTTGACTTGGCTTTCGAAGACCTTAGAAAGGCAGGGTAGGATAGATATAGGTCTGAGCAGTTTGGGTCAAGAGTGTCCCCACCTTTGAAGAGGGGTGATGACCGCAGCTGCTTTCCAATCTTTGGGAATCTCAGAAGACACGAAAGAGAGGTTGAACAGGCTAGTAATAGGGGTTGCAACAATTTCGGCAGATCATTTTAGAAAGAAAGGGTCCAGATTGTCTACCCCGGCTGATTTGTAGGGGTCCAGATTTTGCAGTTCTTTCAGAACATCAGCTGACTGGATTAGGGAGAAGGAGAAATGGGGAAGGCTTGGGCGAGTTGCTGTGGGGGGTACAGCGCTGTTGACCGGGGTAGGGCTAGCCAGGTGGAAAGCATGGCCAGCCGTAGAGAAATGCTTATTGAAATTCTCAATTATAGTGGACAGAGTTTCCTATCCTCAGTGCAGTGGGCAGCTGGGAGGGGGTGTTCTTATTCTCCATGGACTTTACAGTGTCCCGGAACTTTTTTGAGTTTGTGTTGCAGGAAGCAAATTTTTGCTTGAATAAGCTAACCTTGGCTTTTCTAACTGCCTGTGTATATTGGTTTCTAACTTTCCTGAAAAGTTGCATATCACAGGGGCTGTTCGATGCTAATGCAGAACGCCATAGGATGTTTTTGTGTTGGTTAAGGGCAGTCAGGTCTGGAGAGAACCAAGGGCTATATCTGTGCCTGGTTCTAAAATTCTTGAATAGGGCATGCTTATTTGAGATGGTGAGGAAGGCATTTAAATAAAATAACCAGGCATCCTCTACTGATGGGATGAGGTCAATATCCTTCCAGGATACCCGGGCCAGGTAGATTAGAAAGGCCTGCTCACTAAAGTGTTTCAGGGAGCGTTTGACAGTGATGAGTGGAGGTTGTTTGACAGCTGACCCATTATGGATGCAGGCAATGAGGCAGTGATCGCTGAGATCTTGGTTGAAAACAGCAGAGGTGTATTTAGTGGGCAAGTTGGTTAGGATGATATCTATGAGGGTGCCCGTGTTTATTGCTTTGGGGTGGTACCTGGTAGGTTCATTGATAATTTGTGTGAGATTGAGGGCATCAAGCTTAGATTTTAGGATGGCTGGGGTGTTAAGCATGTTCCAGTTTAGGTCACCTAGCAGCATGAGTTCTGATAGATGGGGGGGAAATCAGATGGTGTCCAGAGCACAGCTGGGGGCAGAGGGTGGTCTATAGCAGGCGGCAACGGTGAGAGACTTGTTTTTAGAGAGTTGGACTTTTAAAAGTAGGAGTTCAAATTGTTTGGGTACAGATCTGGATAGTGGGACAGAACTCTGCAGGCTATCTCTGCAGTAGATTGCAACACCGCCCCCTTTGGCCGTTCTATCTTGTCTGAAAATGTTGTAGTTAGGGATGGAGATTTCAGAGTTTTTGGTGGTTATTGAAAAATGTAAACATGATATTGAATTATATTATATCAATTCTTTTTTATCTTGCATTTTTTATATATATATATATATATATATATATATATATTGTTGAACATAAACTCTATGGGCTTATCAAAGTTCCAGAGTAGCATCTCTGCTACTTTTACAATTTTGATCCAATTTCTAAACATTACCAACAGAGTGAACATGAAAATAGATTCAAAATGGTCGCCCTCAGGATGTGCAATGATTCAAATAAAAGGAGGTCTATGATTGGTTATATTGCCTAGTATGCCAGTTGCTCTGTATAAAGTGGGCCATAGCTTGGAATAGGCACTGGAATAGGGACTGCAGGGAAATATTAAGCCTTGGTGGGACAGCTACACAGTTTGCCAAGGACTTAGCTAGATCTAGGTGACACTATCTCTCACTTACTTTATATAAGATACTGGGCATATATCCTTGGTGTGACACCACACCCACAGAGAACAACTGTCCCCACAGAGCAGCACTGCTCTACAAAACAGACCCAGATTTGCCCTGAAGCCGATGATGAGGACTCAAAACTGTGCTTTTCAACACCTTTAATTAATTAATTCCATGACATTTGCTGAAACGCATTGGTTTTAACAAAAACCAGCCAAATCTGCCATTGTACTACCAAGAGTTGCTGAATGTCTTTTCATCTTCTTCAAGCTCCTTTTATACAGTAGAAAGGATATCAGTGAAAGGTACTTATGAAAACTCAAATTGAAGTCTGTTTTTTATGGTATATAGGGGGTATGAGTTCACCAGATCCAGTTTCCTATTTAAACTCGCAGTTTCTTTAGCCACACTGTATTAAAAAAAAAAAAAAAGGGCCCTTATGGGATCATATTTCTTGACATAACACTACCTCAAGCCCTTAATTAAGCAAAGCCTGTCTCACCTTATTGCTTTATAACCGTCACTCACCCATTCAGTAACCTTGGCTCCAGTGGCGAGTTTAGAGTTAGCTGCCAAGCATTTGTTAAGTTGCACATGGAATTGTATGTAAATGAGAGTTGGGGTTATTTTCATATAAATTCTGAAAGTTAATTGAAATGTCGATTTAAGAATTTAAAATGTCACTTTCTCATTCATCTCCTGAATTGACTGAATTCAAATGGAATTGACTCCAACCCCACGCCATAGTTGAGGTAAAATGTATTTACTCTAATTTCCTGCCTACGTGGGAATTAGAATCATAAAATGTTCATTATGTGTAAGACCAGTGTCCAGACATTGAATGTTTGAGCATTGTGAAGTTAGTAATTACACTTTTGTATGGTGTATCAATACACCAAGTCACTACAAAGATACAGGCGCCCTTGCTCACTCAGCTGCCGGAGAGCAAGGAAAACGCTCAGGGATTTCACCATGAGTGCAATGGTGATTTTAAAACAATTACTGTTTAATGGAAGAGATAGGATATAACTGACAATGGATTAACAACATAGTATTGTGGAGTAACGACAAACATAAATTACAGAGTAAAAAGAGGGAAAAGCATGCATCCTTGCAATAAGTCACTAAAGTAATACTGCAAAAAATGTACTTTTGTGCTGAATACAAAGCGTTATGTTTGGGGCAAATCCAAGATAACACATCACTGAGAAACGCTCTTCATATTTTCAAGCATGGTGCTAGCTGCATCATGTTATGGGTATGCGTGTCATCGGCAAGAAATAGGGAGTTTTTTAGAATTAAAAGAAACAGAATAGAGCTAAGCACAGGCAAAATCCTAGAGGAAAAAACTTGGTTCAGTCTGCTTTCAAAAAGGCACTGGGAGACAAATTCACCTTTCAGCAGGACAATTACCAAACACACAAGGCCAATCTATGGCAAGACTTGAAAATGGCTGTCTAGCAATAATCAACAACCAACTAGACAGAGCTTGAAGAATTTTGAAAATAATAATGTGCAAATATTGTACAATCCAGGTGTGCAAAGCTCTTAAAGACTTATTCAGAAAGACAAAGACGATTCTAACGTATTGACTCGGGCTTGAATACTTATTTATTAGAGATACTGTATATTAGTGTTTTATTGTCCGATGTTAGAATTTTTCTTCCACTTTGGCATTACAGAGTATTTTGTGTAGATCGTTGACAAAAAATGACAATAGAGCCCCACAGTAGAGGTGTCATAATACACATAAAACCTAGCGATCAAACAGGGAGATGGTTCCAATAGTTTTTCCACTATTCATTGGAAAAACTATTGGAACCATTTCCTTGTTTGACTGATAGGTTTTATGGGTATTATGACTCATACTGTGGTACTCTGTTAAATCTATTTTAGTCTAGGGGTGTGAATACTTGCTGAAGGCACTGTACTTAGGTATTATTATATTTCCGATCACGAGTATCATCCGATCAACTGTCAATTTACAGATACGATTATGAATATGAGTATGGCCAGGTCGGCACACCCTTAATGAAGAGTGCCTTCATCCTCCTTATATTTTTATGATGTTACATATTTGTATTGTTAACTTCCTCTCCTCCTTCCCGAAGACCCTTGCCTGTACATCCCTCGTTTCGCCCACATGCTGGAATTTGGGGAGAAGACCCATGAGGTGTCCATGACTGCACTGCGCCTACTACAGAGGATGAAGAGGGACTGGATGCACACGGGACGCAGGCCCTCTGGGCTGTGTGGGGCAGGTACGTTGGTTGCTATGGGGATGAACTTTAGGACGTGGCCTGACCTTTGGAGTGACCAGTCTCTCCACCTGAAGGTCTTGATCGGCGCAATTGTCCTTACACAAGACTTCCTGTCCAAAAGTGCCAGCATAACACTTTTAAAAAAGACAGGTTGCTAGAACCATAGATTCAACTGTCTTTGTGACTGAAACATTGGTCTTAACATTGGGCTCCCAATTGGCACAGCAGTCTAAGGCACTGCATCTCTGTGCAAGAGGTGTCACTACAGTCCCTGGTTCAAATCCAGGCTGTATCACATCCTGCCGTCCCATAGGGCGGCGCACAATTGGCCTAGTGTCGTCCGGATTTGGCTGGGGTAGGCCGTCATTGTAAATAAGAATTTGTTCTTAACTGACTTGCCTAGTTAAATAAAGGTTAAAAAATAAATGTAAAAAAAGATTGAAGTGACCGTTAATAGTTCTTTATGAAGGTGCTGTGGGTTATGAATGTGCTGTGGGTGGCAGAGAAGCAACAGTCATGAAAAGCTGTAAAGCCTACTCAGTACCTAGCCTGGAGTCTAAGAACACAGTGTTCAAAATTTAACAGCTTGAGACCCCTCTGCCCTCAAACCCCTAAAGCAGTGCATTTAAGCTTCTATTCTATTCTGCGCTGTGGAGTCAGCAATATCCCATAGTTTAGGAATAAATAGCACAACAAGCTTCCTCCTCAAGTGTAAGGTTCAGCTCTTAAAACCCCCCAACCACTACTGCCACCCGCCTTCCCTCCCAAATATTTGCTGCCTACTGCGATATCTAAATAATTCATAATTTATTCATTAATCATTCAAAGTATTTGGAGCAAAGGAGGGGAAGTTTAGACTAGGACACATGGCTTTAAATGGCTTCTGTCCTCTGGGGTGGAAGATGAGCTGTAAACAGAAAAGCCTTCTCTTCTATCCGTGAGGTCTGTTCAGATATAGAACGACAAAAGTGTGCGCAAGTGCAACGCGGTGATGGCACAACAGCCTCTTTTGTCTCTTCACGCATGGAAACAAGTGATTGGGTCTAGCCTACTTATTGCAGTCCCAACCAGTGTGCACAGAACATTAGGGTATAGATACTGGTTCACTGGTCAAAAGTACTAAGCATGTACAGTTGAAGTCGGAAGTTTACATACACCTTAGCCAAATACATTTAAACTCAGTTTTTCACAATTCCTGACATTTAATCCTTGTAAAAAATGTCTGTCTTAGGTCAGTCAGAATCACCACTTTATTTTAAGAATGTGAAATGTCAGAATAATAGTAGAGAGTATGATTTATTTCAGCTTTTATTTCTTTCATCACATTCCCAGTGGGTAGCATTGCCTTTAAATTGTTTAATTTGGGTCAAACGTTTTGAATAGCCTGTCACGAGCTTCCCACAATAAGTTGGGTGAATTTTGACCCATTCGTCCTGACAAAGCTGGTGTAAGTGAGTCAGGTTTGTAGGCATCCTTGCTCGCACACACTTGTTTCAGTTCTGCCCACACATCTTCTATAGGATTGAGGTCAGGGCTTTGTGATGGTCACTCCAATACCTTGACTTTGTTGTCCTTAAGCCATTTTGCCACAACTTTGGAAGTACAGTGCCTTGCGAAAGTATTCGGCCCCCTTGAACTTTGCGACCTTTTGCCACATTTCATGCTTCAAACATAAAGATATAAAACTGTATTTTTTTGTGAAGAATCAACAAGTGGGACACAATCATGAAGTGGAACGACATTTATTGGATATTTCAAAATTTAACAAATCAAAAACTGAAAAATTGGGCGTGCAAAATTATTCAGTCCCCTTAAGTTAATACTTTGTAGCGCCACCTTTTGCTGCGATTACAGCTGTAAGTCGGTTGGGGTATGTTTCTATCAGTTTTGCACATCGAGAGACTGATTTTTTTTAAACTATGCACGTGTGTTCTTCTGTGGGTGAAAAAGAGAGGTGTGTGTTGGTTGATCACTGTAATCCTCGCTTCTTCCCCAGCGCTGCTGGTGGCTGCCCGGATGCACGAGTTCCGCCGCACCGTCAAGGACGTGATCGGAGTGGTGAAAGTGTGCGAGGCCACACTGAGGAAAAGGTACGAGCTAAGAGGGGAGCAGATGAGGGCATGTCTCTGTCATGGCTGGAATCCTATTCTGGACAGGGCTCATATCCTCTCGCTAGCCACCAAACCTTCACTAGCCTACTGCAGCTTAGTAGATCCCATCATGTTGGCAAATGCAGTTTGGTCCATTGAAGACTGTTGGTAAAGCCTATGCTTTCCCTAACCCCGCACCCTAACACATACACTGCTAGATGACCATGCAAGCTCTGGGGTTATGGTTAAATTAAGGCTGGAAGTTGGTGGTAAGGTTTGAGTTAAGAAATTGATTTTCAGAGTTATTTATTGCTTTTATTTGAATGTAACAAGAGCAAAATACAAATATTTCAGCTGTTAGGCCATCATCAGTGTGTATAGAGAAAAGGTCTTCATCCGTCCTTTGTAACTTGACCAGATAGTGACACCTTGTAACGTCTGTTGTCGGGAGAAGGAGAAGACCAAGTTGTAGCGTGGTAAGTATTCATACCTTTTAATCAATACGGATACTTGAACAAAACAAACAACAAAACGACAATCGAACAGTTCTGCAAGGTGCAATACACAAAACAACTACCCACAAACACAGGTGGGAACAGGCTACCTAAGTTATGGTTCTCAGAGACAACGATTGACAGCTGCCTCTGATTGGGAACCATACCAGGCCAAACACATAGAAATACAACACAGAACAAAACAGACTGAAAAACATAAATGCCCACCCCAACTCACGCCCTGACCAAACCAAAATATAGACATAAGGTCAGAACGTGACATAACAAACCTCCCCCCCAAAGGTGCGGACTCCGGCCGCAAAACCTGAAACTATAGGGGAGGGTCTGGGTGGGCATTTCACCGCGGTGGCGGCTCTGGTGCGGGACGTAGACCTCACTCCACCTTAGTCTTGACCCACTTATGTGGTGCCTCTGGTGTGGGGACCCTTACCGCGGGCCCCGAATATGAGGGAGACTCTGGCGGCGCCGGACAGGGGGGAGACTCTGGCGGCGCCGGACAGGCGGGAGACTCTGGCGGCGCCGGACAGGCGGGAGACTCTGGCGGCGCCGGACAGGCGGGAGACTCTGGCGGCGCCGGACAGGCTGGGGAGACATACAGGCGGCCTCTTCCTTGGCCGACGCACCGGATGCACTGGGCCGTGGAGGCGCACTGGAGGTCTCGAGCAACGAGCCTGCACAACCCGTCCTGGTTGGATACCCCCTGTAGCCCGGCAAGTGCGGAGAGTTGGAACAGGCCGCACTGGGCTGTGCTGGCGAACCGAGGACACCGTGCGTAGGGCTGGTGCCATATAACCCGGGCCGAGGAGACGCACTGGAGACCAGATGCGCTGAGCTGGCTTCATCCCTCCTGGCCCGATGCCCACTCTAGCCCGGCCTATTCGAGGAGCTGCGATGTAGCGCACCGGGCTATGCGTGCGCACTGGGGACACCATGCGCTTCACCACATAACACGGTGCCTGCCCGGTCAACCTCTCGCCACGGTAAGCACGGGGAGTTGGCTCAGGTCTCCTACCTGACTCCGCCAGTCTCTCCGTATGCCACCCCCCAATACATTTTTGGGTCTGCCTCTCGGGCTTCCTTGCCAGCCGTGTTCCCTCATATCGCTGGCTCCCTTTTCCTGCTGCCTCCGCTTTCCTGGCTGCCTCCGCTTTCCTGGCTGCCTCCACCTGTTCCCGTGGGAGGCGATCCCTTCCAGCCAGGATCTCCTCCCATGTGTAGGCTCCCTTCCCGTTTAGAATGTCCTCCCATGTCCATTCCTCCTTTTTACCACGCTGCTTGGTCCGTTGGTGGTGGGTAAGTTCTGTAACGTCTGTTGTCGGGAGAAGGAGAAGAGCAAGGTGCAGCGTGGTAAGTCTTCATAATATCTTTTAATCAATACGAATACTTGAACAAACAAAACTACAAATGAACAGTTCTGCAAGGTGCAATACACAAAACGGAAAACAACTACCCACAAACATATGTGGGAACAGGCTACCTAAGTATGGTTCTCAATCAGAGACAACGATTGACAGCTGCCTCTGATTGGGAACCATACCAGGCCAAACACATAGAAATACAACAAACAGAACAAAACAGACTGAAAAACATAGAATGCCCACCCCAACTCACGCCCTGACCAAACCAAAATAGAGACAGAAAAAAGGAACTAAGGTCAGAATGTGACACACCTCTCCTTCTGTTGTCAAGATTGACAGAGTTCGAGGACACTCCCACCAGTCAGCTGACCATCGATGAGTTCATGCGGGTGGATCTGGAGCAGGAGTGTGACCCACCCTCTTTCACTGCTGGACAGAGGAAGGTCAAGATGCAGGCGGTACGTTATCTGACTCTTTCCAGGCATTGGCTGGCTTGCCCTGTCAATCATATCTCAGTGCATTTGATTTGCACAGAAGCGTGGCCCGAATGGAAGGAGTTGACACTTGATTTAGAAACTTTTAGTTGCATGGCGTGACTCGTTCAGTTTTTACCACAAACGTGGATGAGAAGTAATCTGGTATGTGACCAGACTGCCAGTTTCCATATCAAGTGTCAACTCATCCATCCAGAACATGCTACTGTGCAATTCCAATACACTTCTGAAAGCACTATCCGTAAATCTGCAATTCACTGAATCCCATCAATAGTTTTTTTCACTTTGACTCTCCCTTACCCCATTGTAGCTTGAACAAGAGTTAGCCAAAAAGCTGGATGAAGTTCAAGGTATGTTTGGTTTATATTGTGGTAATAGGTAGCCTCAGCGCAGGCTACCACAAATTTTTGAAACTTTAAGTCTGTGAGCATTTTTGATTAGATCTTTGAGCATTTTGTATGTAAATAAAACTCAAAAATCTCATCAAAATAATTGTGATATAAAATGTAATGTAAATGAATGTAAAATGTCATAAAATGCATGCGATCAACTAGGTCACTGTAGGATTGAGAGAATTGTAAATGTGAAAACAAACAATGTAATGTGAAGGGTCATCTCAGTTTCACCGTCTCTCTACCCCTGCAGGTGAAATCAGTTTGTATCGAGACGAGATCGAGACGGAGCTGGAAAACAGCAGGCCAAAGCTCAGAGGGATCTACGCTGCCTATGCCAAAGAAATAGGTGTGTGTGTGTGTGTGTGTGTTTGCGTGCGTGCGTGCGTGCGTGTGTGTGCCCACTGCCTTTAGTGTGTTTTTTATACTAACTCAACAAGAAGCACGTCTCTGTGGCTTCTGTCGTTTTTTTAATCAAGGCGACGCTGTAGGTCAGTTCTGACAAGGTGCTTCATCAGTGTCATGAGGTCACACTTTTGCCCTTTGAAAATGGCAGGCGGAGAACTGCGGATGATTGTCATTTTGAGTTCTCTGAAAAGAGCAGCGTGTGTGTGTGTCTAAAGTACAGCTATGCACATAACACCTATGTGACTCAATCCCTGAATATGTGTATGTACTGTATATATCCCCAAGACCCATCCTCTCCACTCTGACCCTCAGACCCGCTGGACGAGGTGCTTTCTCAGGCCTCGTGCTCCAGCCCCAGGGAGGTGGACCCCGAGGAGGACGAGGAGCTGGAGGCAGTCGCCCAACACCTGAACCAGGACTTCCTCTGCCAGGTCATCCAGGGGGAACAGCAAGGGGACGAAAGAGGGGAAGAAGGAGTGACAGAGGAGGCACCCCCTCCACATCCACCACCCAGAGGAGGGCCCTCCCTAGCTTCCATCCTGGGTCCCTTGCCTAGCGCGGCTAGCCTGGGGCTCAGTGAGTCCATCCATGAGTGCATTGCAGAGGACAAGGACAGTGGTGAGTCCAGACTACATTGCCAAATCAAATCAGCTCCATAGTGTTTTGGTAAATGCACAATTGCTCATATCACTTCCATTGATTGTTCTCTAGCAGTGGCTTATGTTAGCTGGAGTTTGTGATGGCTGTTTAAAGAAATACTTCAGGATTTGGCAATTTTCTTTATCTACTTCACCAGAGTCGGATGAACTAGTGGATACCATTTTTTATATCTATGTGCAGTATGAAGGAGGTAGAAGTAGTTTTACCCATAGCAGATACCCATAGACTTCCAGTCATTACTTTAATGCTACTTACCTAGTGCGCTAACGCTAGTTAGCAACTTCCTTCAAATTGCACGAAGAGACATAAAAATGGTGTCCACGAGTTCATCTGACTCTGGGGAAGTAGATAAAGGACCTCATTGCCAAAATCCCAAAGTATCCATTTAAAGAAAACTGAACCATGGATTTTAGTTTCTCCAGGCCCATAGACTACTTTCAGGGTGAGGAACCATCTAACATCAAATTAAAGTCCTAAACTTCCCTTTTAACCGTGTAATAACCCAAGATTACAGTGCGTGTTGTTACCCCTAACCATAATCGTCCGGGAAAGCCTTGAGCTGTGTTTGAGTGATATTGTGAGTCCACCCCCAAACTGCTAGTAATACCAGTGTGCAAAACGTTTGTGTTGTCACAGTCAGGTTGTATACTGGTTGTGAAAGGACATAATTTAGATGTATTTTTTGTGTGTCTATCAGCATGACGTTTTGGTCAGAATCTCCTATTGAGCACTTGTCAGTCAAGCGATCACCAAATCTCTCTCTCTCTCTCTTTTCTTAATAACTGCCATTTTGGCCTCAGAGTTCTCCCCACACACCCCTCACATCAGTCGCGGGTTGAGGGGTCATTCAAACACAACTTAAAACACTCTCTACCCACCATACCCACTGACTCCCCTATAGCCCTGACTGCATTTGACCGCCCGGCACAGCCAGAAGAGGACTGGCCACCCCTCATAGCCTGGTTCCTCTCTAGGTTTCTTCCTAGGTTTTGGCCTTTCTAGGGAGTTTTTCCTAGCCACCGTGCTTCTACACCTGCATTGCTTGCTGTTTGGGGTTTTAGGCTGGGTTTCTGTACAGCACTTTGAGATATCAGCTGATGTACAAAGGGCTATATAAATACATTTGATTTGATTGATTTTGATTTGACCACATGCCTTAATTTGGCTTAAGTGGGTTCTATATTTTATTTAACATACCGGATCAATGATGTGAGCAAGTGTGTGCCGAGCGAAAAGCTCTCTGGTTCTCTGCTCCCGACTGGATGGCTAAAGGTGTAACGGCATTCCTCCTCCTCCTCCTCTGAGAAGCGAGAAGGATCGGAGGACCAATGGTAAGTGTCCATAACGTTTTATTTTAAGATATAAACTGAACACTATGAAAATACAAAACCATAAACGTGAACATGAACGAAACCGTACCGTGTGGCAACAAACACACACACACGGAAAACAAACACCCACAACTCAAAAGTGAAACCCAGGCTACCTAAGTATGATTCACAATCAGAGACAACTAACGACACCTGCCTCTGATTGAGAACCATACTAGGCTGAACTCAAAACCACAACATAGAAAAACACACAGACTGCCCACCCCAACTCACGCCCTGACCATACTAAATAAAGACAAAACAAAGGAAATAAAGGTCAGAACGTGACAAAAGGTATTAACTCCAGCACATCCCCTAGCCTCACTTAACCAATCAATACGCCCACCACCTCTCTCTGTAGCTGCTTCCGAAATGGCACCCTATACCCTATGAAGAGAATTGATGGGGTTAAGTCTGAATTTCTTGAGGTACAAAAAGGTGTACCACAGCAGACGATTTTGGGACCTGTTCTCTTCACTATGTATACTACACAATGTATATATACTGAAAAAAAATAAACGCAACATGTAAAGTGTTGATCCCATGTTTCATGTGCTGAAATTAAATATCCTAATTTAAATAAATATCCCAATTTTCCATACACACTAAAAGCTTATTTCTCAAAAATGTTGTGCACAAATTTGTTTACATCCCTGTTAGTGCGCATTTCTCCTTTGCTAAGAAAAGCACATTTTTTTGTCCATTTAAATAACATCAAATTTATCAGAAATACAAGTGTAGACATTGTTAATGTTGTAATAGACTATTGCAGCTGGAAACGTCAGATTTGTTAATGGAATATCTACATAGGCGTACAGAGGCCCATTATGAGCAACCATCACTCCTGTGTTACAATGGCACGTTGTGTTAGCTAATCCAAGTTTGTCATTTTGAAAGGCTAGTTGATCATTAGAAAATACTTTTGCAATTATGTTAGCGTAGCTAAAAACTGTTTTGCTGATTAAAGAAGCAATAAAACTGGCCTTCTTTAGACTAGTTGAGTATCTGGAGCATCAGTATTCGTGGGTTCAATTACAGGCTCAAAATGGCCAGAAACAAATAACTTTTTTCTGAACCTCGTCAGTCTATTCCTTTTCTCAGACATTAAGGCTATTCCATGTGAGAAATTGCCAAGAAATTGAAGATCTCGTACAACGCTGTGTACTACTCCCTTCACAGAACAGCGCAAACTGTCTCTAACCAGAATAGAAAGAGGAGTGGGAGTCCCCGGTGCACAACTGAGCAAGAGGACAAGTACATTAGTGTCTAGTTTGAGGAAATGTCACGCCCTGACCTTAGAGATCCTTTTTATGTCTTTATTTTGGTTTGGTCAGGGCGTGAGTTGGGGTGGGCATTCTATGTTGTGTTCTATGTTTTCTATTTCTGTGTGTTTGGCGGGTGTGGTTCTCAATCAGAGGCAGCTGTCTATCGTTGTCTCTGATTGAGAACCATATTTAGGTAGCCTTTTCACACCTGTGTTTTGTGGGTAGTTGTTTTCTGTTTTGTGGGTCTGCACCAGACAGAACGGTTTCGGTTTTGTTCGTTCTTTTTGTTATTTCAGTGTTCAGTTCAAATTAAAGGTATGAACATGTACCACGCTGCACCTTGCTCCTCTCCTTCCAACAGCCGTTACAGGAACAGATGCCTCACAAGTCCTCAACTGACAGCTTCATTAAATAGTACAAAAAACACCACTCTCAACGTCAACAGTGAAGAGGAAACTCCGGCGATGCTGGTCTTCTAGGCAGAGGTCCTCTGTCCAGTGTGTGTTATTTTGCCAATCTTTTATTGGCCAGTCTGAGATATGGATTTTTCTTTGCATCCCTTAGCCAGCATCCCGGAGTCGGCTCTTCACTGTCTTCACACATAATTTTCCATCCTCATGAAGCCATCTATTTTGTGAAGTGCACCAGTCCCTCCTGCAGCAAAGCACCCCCACAACATGATGCTGCCACCCCCGGGGTTCACGGTTGGGATGGTGTTCTTCAGCTTGCAAGCCTCCCCCTTTTTCCTCCAAACATTACAATGGTCATTATGGTCAAACCGTTCTAATTTAGTTTCATCAGACCAGAGAACATTTCTCCAAAATGTACTATCTCCAAAATGTACTGCACATGTCGTCATGTGCAGTTGCAAACCGTAGTCTGGGTTTTGGAGCAGTGGCTTCTTCCTTGCTGAGCGCCTTTCAGGTTGTGTCGATATAGGACTCATTTTACTGTGGATATAGATACTTTTGTACCTGTTTCTTCCAGCATCTTCACGAGGTCCTTTGCTGTTGTTTTGGGATTGATTTGCACTTTTCGCACCAAAGTACGTTCATCTCTAGGAGACAGAACGCGTCTCCTTCCTGAGCAGTATGACGGCTGTGTGGTCCCATGGTGTTTATACTTGCGTACTATTGTTTGTATAGATGAACGTGGTACCTTTAGGCATTTGGAAATTGCTCCCAAGGATGAACCAGGCTTGTGGTCTACAATTTTCTTTCTGAGGTCTTGGTGATTTCTTTTGATTTGCCCATGATGTCAAGCAAAGAAGCACTGTGTTTGAAGGTAGGCCTTGAAATACATCCACAGGGACACCTCCAATTTACTCAAATTATGTCAATTAGCCTATCAGAAACTTCTAAAGCCATGACATAATTTTCTGGAATTTTCCAATCTGTTTAAAGGCACAGTCAACTTAGTGTTTGTAAACTTCTGATCCACTGGAATTGTTATACAGTGAATTATAAGTGAAATAATCTGTCTGTTAACAATTTGACTGTAGTTTGTTAACAAGAAATTTGTGGAGTGGTTGAAAAACGAGTTTTAATGACGCCAACGTAAGTGTATGTAAACTTCAGACTTCAACTGTATATTGTTTTATTCAGGGCGAATTTGGAAAAGGTTTCAATATGTCTTCCCTGTTAAAATTAAAATAAATAAAACATTTAAAGTGAACTCCTTTTGACCATAGCCCTATGGCTCCTATGGCTCCTATTACTCCCTGGTCAAAAGTATTGCACTTCAAGTGCACTACATAGGATATAGTGTGCCATTTGGTACAAATTCTCTCTGCCTCGGTTTCAGCAGCTCAGTGAGGCTGGGCTGGGCTGATATTATCCTGACCAGTGGTCAGACTGTTGTCATAAATCTTCATTAATCTGCAGGGCGCTATCCCAAACAGAGTCACTGGAAGTTCAGGTTGAATTTTAAAGGCCTGTCTCATAGGGTAAACTCTACTGTTATTTAAACCCTATGTTATTATTATGGAACAAAACAAGCATAGAGTATTATTTAAACATTTTGAAATTATATGAAGGATTCCCATTTTACCAAATTATTATTTAGGTACCAAAGCATTGATCGTGTACAATATCCAACTTCGACAGATATTACAAGTAAGCATTTCAGTGTAAGGTCTACTACACCTGTTGTATTCGGCACACTGTGACTAATAACATTTGATTTGATTCATGGATGGTTGTTTGCCAACCCTTGTTCTGACAACCTTATTTTGAAGCCCTAGTATTTCTCCTTGATCTGTTGACCAATCCATAAAATGCTTTTATTGGAGCCTTATCGTCAGTGTTCTTTGAGATTTGGTAGGGGGATTGTGTTGGCAAACATTAACAGAACGTTTCATCGGTGCCCTTGCATTAATCCCTTGAAAAGGGGAATGAAGTGCACAGATATTTATATTTAGGAGTTCAGAGAGCCAATGCTAACTAGTGTTAGCGCAATGACTGGAAGTCTACCAGAAACACTAGCATTCATTCCCAAAATATGCTGGATACTGAGAGCCAGCGTTTTCACACTTCCTAGGAGAAAATTCCATTGGTTATTAGTGAGGATGATTCATAGGAGACTATAAACAATGAAATACACAGACACCTTAGACATTTAAGGCATATGGGCCGAATTCCAAATGTGACACTGCCTCACCCATTGGCCAATGTTGACCACATAAATGGACTGCATTAATCATAGGTTACATTCCAAATGGCACCCTATTCCCTATATACAGTCCACTGGAAGCCAGTGGAGTGTGCGGAGGGAACACACAAACATTCTAGAAACATTGTACTAATGACTTTCAGAGGAATGCTATTCTATTTACATTGGGCAAATATAATGATATCATATCGCATTACATTATACAACTACAGTCGTGGCCAAAAGTTTTGAGAACGACACAAATTTTCATTTTCACAAAGTCTGCTGCGTCAGTTTGTATGATGGCAATTTGCATATACTCCAGAATGTTATGAAGAGTGATCAGATGAATTGCAATTAATTGCAAAGTCCCTATTTGCCATGCAAATTAACTGAATCCCGAACCCCAAAAAATTCCACTGCATTTCAGCCCTGCCACAAAAGGACCAGCTGACATCATGTCAGTGATTCTCTCGTTAACACAGGTGAGTGTTGACGAGTACAAGGCTGGAGATCAATCTGTCATGCTGATTGAGTTCGAATAACAGACTGGAAGCTTGAAGGAGGGTGGTGCTTGGAATCATTGTTCTTCCTCTGTCAATCATGGTTACCTGCAAGGAAACACGTGCCGTCATCATTGCTTTGCACAAAAAGGGCTTCACAGGCAAAGATATTGCTGCCAGTAAGATTGCACCTAAATCAACCATTTATCACATCATCAAAAATTTCAAGGAGAGCGGTTCAATTGTTGTGAAGAAGGCCATTTATGTGTGGGGTTGCTTCTCAGCCAAGGGAGTGGGCTTACTCACAATTTTTCCTAAGAACACAGACATGAATAAAGAATGGTACCAACACATCCTCCGAGAGCAACTTCTCCCAACCATCCAGGAACAGTTTGGTGACAAACAATGCCTTTTCCAGCATGATGGAGCACCTTGCCATAAGGCAAAATTGATAACTAATTGGCTTGGGGAACAAAACATCGATATTTTGGGTCCATGGCCAGGAAACTCCCCAGACCTTAATCCCATTGAGAACTTGTGGTCCATCCTAAAGAGGCGGGTGGACAAACAAAATCCCACACATTTTGACAAACTCCAAGCATTGATTATGCAAGAATGGGTTTCCATCAGTCAGGATGTGGCCCAGAAGTTAATTGACAGCATACCAGGGCAGATCGCAGAGGTCTTGAAAAAGAAGGGTCAACACTGCAAATATTGACTCTTTGCATCAACTTTGCATCATGTTCATGTTGCCTTAGCCTTTGCCACTAATGAAATGCTTGTAATTATTCTTCAGTATTCCATAGTAACGAAAATATCTAAAGACACTGAAGCAGCAAACTTTGTGGAAATGTATATTTGTGTCATTCTCATAACTTTTGGCCACGACTATAGTGGACAACTTTTTTTTATTTATTTTTTTACCCCAATTTCGTGGTATCCAATTGTTGTAGTAGCTACTATCTTGTCTCATCGCTACAACTCCCGTACGGGCTCGGGAGAGACGAAGGTTGAAAGTCATGTGTCCTCCGATACACAACCCAACCAGCCGCACTGCTTCTTAACACAGCGCGCATCCAACCCGGAAGCCAGCCGCACCAATGTGTCGTGCACCTGGCAACCTTGGTTAGCGCGCAACCTTGGTTAGCGCGCACTGCGCCCGGCCCGCCACAAGAGTCGCTGGTGCGCGATGAGACAAGGACATCCCTACCGACCAAGCCCTCCCTAACCCGGACGACGCTAGGCCAATTGTGCGTCGGCTCACGGACCTCCCGGTCGCGGCCGGTTACGACAGAGCCTGGGCGCGAACCCAGGGACTCTGATGGCACAGCTGGCGCTGCAGTACAGCGCCCTTAACCACTGCGCCACCCGGGAGGCCAGTGGACAACTTTTGACCAGAGCTTTGACCATAGGGTGCGATTTGAGACGCATGCCTAGTTCTGTGAGTGTAAAGGGACCCTTGGATGGTATTGTAGAACATTGATTGGCGTTTGAAGGGTTGTGTGCGAAGCCTTTAGTCCAATCAATTCCTTCAGATTAATTGGGGACTGATGTTGACCTTCTTTACACTTTTCTAGTCCATATAAACTACCTAGTCATTTTCCTACAGTTCTGCTGCTTCCTTTTGACTATGTAGGCTACATTGTAGTAGTTTGTCCTATAATTAAATTGTGTTTAATGTGAATAAAAACAGTATTCAGGCTAACAGCATCATTATCAGGGACAAGAGAAAAACACCAAGTTATTTTTCTTTGTGATAGTATGATATTATTGATTTGGAGAAATTCCACATTCATTGAAATGGTATGAGAAGTGAAATAGAATGTTATAGTAGTAGATCATTGGTCAGGCTTTGCAGATCCTCACAGCTGCTCGCCTCTTGACCCGACCCTCTTTACCCCTCTACCCCTATTTGACCTCCCATTTCCTTCTCCACTTGGCCACTGTCGCCTGTCCAAACAAACTGGCTCATATTTCCTTGAGGCACCCAAACACACTTCTGAATTACAGTAAGCCTAGTAAAAAGCTGGTGCTAGCATTACTAGCACGCTTCCTGAATACAGGAACCCTAATAAAATATTTAGCGCACTAGCACTACTAGCTAACATGCTCCCTGAATACAATAACCCTAATTAAAGTCTGTGATGTGAAATGTAGTTGGGCTAGCATTCTTTATAGGTTGCTAGCTAGCTGGTAACGGTAGCTATGCGGAGTGGATGGATATTATTCATCGTTGTCCTTGTGCCTGGGAAGCTGAGGTGTGTGTCTCGAATGGCACCCTATTCCTTATATCGTGCACTACTTTTGAACAGGACCCATAATGCTCTGGTCAGAATTAGTGCACTATATAGGGAATAATTTTGGACAGAGCAGAGAGGCTGGAGGGAAAGCTTCTTTGGGAGAGGCTCAGGCCCCAGGACTCGTAAACATTGGGCTTTAGTGGCTTTAGCAGAGATAAATCTCCCCAATCCCACACACACACAGAAATATAGGCGTGGGCTCACTGGCTCAGCGTCCTGCTCATTTAAAACCCTGCCGTGTATGTGTCGGTGATAATGTGTTGGTGTTATTTATTTAATTAATTATTTAATACAATACAAAACATACAAAAGACAACATACAGATGCACACAAACATCAACAACATCACACCTGACCAGACCCACCTGTTCCCACCTCTATCTCCACTGCCTGCACTACTCTCCGCCACGTCCTCAAATTGCACCATTTTGTTCCTCTCCAACCCTCACGCTCTTTCAATATTTAGATAATGAAGCATATGATCTTTCCATTGACTTAACGATGGAGGATTGGTTGATTCATAGTTTTTAAGTATGCTTTTTCAAGATAATTGACAAGAAGAGTATTGTCTAAGCCATTGCGTATCTCACTGCAAGTCTTGAAATATGCAGACAGATGGATTAAAGTAGAATTACATTGTAATACTTCTGACAGCCAACTTTCTAACTCTGCCCATAACTTTTGGACCTCATAGCATTCCCATAAAGTCCGAAAGTGAGTGTGTCTGCTCAAGTATTTGCCTAAAAGTGTGTGTGTGTGTTGTTTGTGTGGCATTATATAAATCTGTGCCTCCCTGCCTGTCTGTCTCCGCATTATCTGTGTGTGTGTGTGTGTGTGTGTGAGGTCTACTGGGCTACTGGTCTAATAGGTCTAATAGGCGCTCCGTGATGAGCCAAAATGACCGATGATGTGACGACCTCCTTCGAACCCGGTGCCTATTTAAAGCAGTCCCACTTTCCCAAGGAGAGGACGCCGCTTTTAACTCCCCAGAGGCATCTCCCTCAGAATAAAGTTGTAACTAGTTCATGCTGATGTCATCAAAATGTCTCTTCATACTAGATCTAAACAGAAGTATCTAGCCTAAATACAGGATAAGGAGAGACCTATTCCCCAAACTAGAGCAGCGGCTGTTCACCTGACTTTGACGGCGCTAGCCAGATATAGGATTATCCAGTAAATCCAATCCAAGACCAGTGGTTATATTGGTTATGGTTATATTCTGCATGGTTTGAGCAAACTTGTCTTTTGTTGTAGACTGTTTTTAAAAACGATGTTTGGCATTAACTTTATGTGAACTCTGCCATTTTGAACAAAAATGCTAAACTCAGGGCTGAGTTTAGCAGAATTTACCTCACAGACAAGCCGTCTCTGTGAATTACAAACCTCGCTTGGTGGTGTACTGCAACGTGGGTTTGAGGCTACGGTTGCCAATCCTTCCGATTCGGCCTGAATTTTCTTTCTTTCTTTCTTTCTTTCTTTCTTTCTTTCTTTCTTTCTTTCTTTCTTTCTTTCTTTCTTTCTTTCTTTCTTTCTTTCTTTCTTTCTTTCTTTCTTTCTTTCTTTCTTTCTTTCTTTCTTTCTTTCTTTCTTAGCAAACAATTCATTTTTATTGGAATCACATAAACAACACAATCAATCAATATTACGGTACAATTGCCCAACCCCTCCCACACCCCACTTCTGAGCGTTTTTTCCATTACCCCCAATGAAATTATTATTATTTATTTTTTTCACCTTTATTTAACCAGGTAAGCTAGTTAAGAACAAGTTCTCATTTGCAACTGCGACCTGGCCAAGATAAAGCATAGCAGTTCGACACATACAACAACACAGAGTTACACATGGAATGAACAAAACATACAGTAGAAAAAAAAGAAAACAAAGTCTATATACAGTGACTGAAATAAGGTCAAATAAGGGAGTTGAGGCAATAAATAGGCCATGGTGGCGAAGTAATTACAATATGGCATTTAAACACTGGAATGGTAGATGTGCAAAAGATGGATGTGCAAGTAGAGATACTGTGGTGCAAAAGGAACAAAATAAATAAATACAGTATGTGAATGAGGTAGATAGATGGGCTGTATACAGATGGGCTATGAACAGGTGCAGTGATCTGTGAACTGCTCTGGTAGCTGGTTCTTAAAGCTAGTGAGAGAGATGGGAATCTCCAGCTTCAGTGATTTTTGCAGTTCATTCCAGTCAGTGGCAGCAGAGAACTGGAAGGAAAGGCGACCAAAGGAGGAATTGGCTTTGGGGGTGACCAGTGAGATACACCTGCTGGAGCGTGTGCTACGAGTGGGTGCTGCTATGGTGACCAGCGAGCTGAGATAGGGCGGGGCTTTACCTAGCAGAGACTTGTAGATAACCTGTAGCCAGTGGGTTTGACGACGAGTATGAAGCGAGGGCCAGCCAAAAAGAGAGTACAGGTCGCAGTGGTGGGTAGTATATGGGGCTTTGGTGACAAAACGGATGGCACTGTGATAGACTACATCCAGTTTGCTGAGTAGAGTGTTGGAGGCTATTTTATAGATGACATCGCCGAAGTCAAGGATCGGTAGGATGGTCAGTTTTACGAGGGTATGTTTGGCAGCATGAGTGAAGGAAGCTTTGTTGAGAAATAGGAAGCCGATTCTAGATGTACATTTTGAATGGAGATGCTTAATGTGAGTCTGGAAGGAGAGTTTACAGTCTAGCCAGACACCTAGGTATTTGTAGTTATCCACGTATTCTAAGTCAGAGCCGTCCAGAGTAGTGATGCTGGATGGGCGGGCAGGTGCGGGCAATGATCGGTTGAATAGCATGCATTTAGCTTTATTTGCGTTTAAGAGCAATTGGAGGCCACGGAAGGAGAGTTGGCATTGAAGCTCGTCTGGAGGTTAGTTAACACAGTGTCAAAAGAAGGACCAGAGGAATACAGAATGGTGTCGTCTGCGTAGAGGTGGATTAGAGAATCACCAGCAGCAAGAGCGACATCATTGATGTATACAGAGAAGAGAGTCGGCCCGAGAATTTAACCCTGTGGCACCCCTATAGAGATTGCCAGAGGTCCGGACAACAGGCCCTCCGATTTGACACACTGAGCTCTATCAGAGAAGTAGTTGGTGAACCAGGCGAGGCAATCATTTGAGTAACCAATGCTGTTGAGTCTGCCAATAAGAATGTGGTGATTGACAGAGTCGAAAGCCTTGGCCAGTTCGATTAACAAATTAAATGTAAACCGTGTCGACTGACTTTTATAATAAAATATATATATTGTGAATTACTTTTACAATCCAACAAATGCAATACCAACAACGTTTCTGGATTTTTATAATCTCTCAAAATGAGTTTGGCTTGAGTACCTACCCCTGAGTGACATTTTACGTTGAGCATTTTACGTTGACATCAAGGTGTAACATGCAAATGGTGTGGCTTGTAGTCTGAAAGGAAAGCATGGACAATGGTTCACTTGATGGTATTCCTACTAGTGGCTATACCGGCTGCTTGTTGAATCAGGTTTTCTGCCTTTTGAGCCAATATGCTCCTATCAGCTAGTTGCATTATTTCCTAATATAGACTAGACTTACATGAACTCTGGAACTGGTACCTCTTTGAATGTGTTTTTGAAGAAACACAACATTATTTACTATAAGATTTTCACATATGTATTTGGTACTTCAAATGCATGTTTAGCCAGGCCTGGCTTCTAGCCATGTGTTGTCGAAAGCTTTCCTTTCTTTCTTTCACTGGAAATATTGGGTACAGACCTTCCTCATGTTCCTTTTCAATGCAGAAAGCAGTACTATGGTCAACGTCATTGAGTGACTTTCTAGGTCTCTATTATGCTGTCCATGCAGACGGTCCCTTCCTCTCTCCCTCTGTCCTCTATTGGAGCTGCAAGGTGTGTCGGCGAAGGAGGGTGATTGGCCATGCACTGACCTCCTGCCGTGATGTAATTAGACAGCTGCTCCGGCCAACCTGCCTACCCCCCTGCCAGTGACAGTACAGCTGCAGCTCTGCTCTGCCGTACCACCTGGCCTTCATCTTAAAGGGACAGGCAACACTGTTCCGGTTTGTCTTTTTTGCAGTGTTATCTCAGGAGATTTGTTATTTCTTATATCTTATTAGTGTGGTTCCTGAGACAGAATATGCAGTGTTTGTGTGTGTCTCTGTGTGTGTACACACTGTATCTAAATGTGTTTGTGGAACTGACAGCTTACCACAGAGGAGCTCGCCTTGAACGGATGACAACTGACAGGAAGGGAGACAAGCAAGTGGCACCCTCCTCTCTTTCTCCCCTCCTGGTGTACACAGTCACACACACATCAGCTACACTCAGGGCCTGTCACGCAGAAAACACACTTGGGCTACAAAGCAGAGAAGCCTGGATATTGTCCTGAGAAACATTTTATGCTTATAAGTGAGATAATGTTGAAGGGGAGCTTTACATGCCCCAGTAATATGATGTAATGTGTCATGTTACAAATATGTGACCCACCACCTGGATTCGGTCCAATGTAGCAACATTTTAAATTGCGTTTTTTAAATTGCTTAAAAGTAGACTCAGAGCTAGAAAATTGTATATCTTACACTGCAGTTGAGGAATAATGGTACAGTAATTCTGCTTTGAAAGTTGACAAACTTGTAACCCCACTTTTGAGAAAATGTCCCTTGAATGTTTTGGTACACTTACTGGAGAGTTCTACACCCACTAATCATTGTTCACACTCTCTTAAGCCTTAGCCACACCCATCTCTTTAAGGATTCACATGTGAGGCCATGTGCTAAACAGAGTGAGTAGTGTAGTAATCTCCAGATAAAAATACACTTTATCTAGTCCTTGGCCTACAGTGCCTTTGGAGAGTAATCAGACCCCTTGACTTTTCCCAAATTTGGTTAGGTTACAACCTTATTGTAAAATGTATTAAATTGTTTTTTTTTTTCCCTCATCAATCTACACCCAATACCCCATAATGACAAAGCCAAAACAGTTTTTAGAGTTTTTTGCTAATTTGTTAAAAATAATAAACTGAAATATCACATTTACGTAAGTATTCAGACCCTTTACTCAGTACTTTATTGAAGCACCTTTGGCAGCGATTACTTCTCAAGTCTTCTTGGGTATGATGCTACATGCTTGGCACACCTGTATTCGGGGAGTTTCTCCCATTCTTCTCTGCAGATCCTCTCAAGCTCTGTCAGGTTGGATGGAGAGCTTTGCTGATCATGTATTTTCAGGTCTCTCCAGGGTTCAAGTCCAGGCTCTGGATGGGCCACTAAAAGACATTCAGAGACTTGTCCCGAAGCTACTCCAGCGTTGCTTGGCTGTGTGCTTAGGGTCGTTGGAAGGTGAACCATCGCCCCAGTCTAAGGTCCTGAGCGCTCTGAAGTAGGTTTTCATCAAGGATCTCTCTGTACTTTGCTCCTTTCATCTTTCCCTCAATCCTGACTAGCCTCCCAGTCCCTGATGTTGCCATCACTATGCTTCATGGTGCCAGGTTTCCTCCAGACATGACGCTTGGCATTCAGGCCAAAGAGTTCAATCTTGGTTTCATCAGACCAGAGAATCTCATGGTCTGAGATTTTCTCATGGTCTGAGAGTCTTTAGGTGCCTTTTAGCAAACTCCAAGTGGGCTGTCATGTGCCTTTTACAGAGGAGTGGCTTCCTTTTGGCCACGTACCATAAAGGCCTGATTGGTAGAGTGTTGCAGAAATGGTTGTCCTTCTGGAAGGTTCTCTCATCACCACAGAGGAACTCTAGAGCTCTGTCAGAGTGACCATTGGGTTCTTGGTCACCTCCCTGACCAAGGCCCTTCTCCCCCGATTGCTCAGTTTGGCCGGGCGGCCAGCTCTAGGAAGAATCTTGGTGGTTCCAAACTTCTTCCATTTAAAACATTATGTAGGCCACTGTGTTCTTGAGGACCTTCAATGCTGAAGAAATGTTTTGGTACCCTTCTCTAGATCTGTGCCTCTACACAATCCTGTCTCAGAGCTCTATGGACAAATCCTTCGACCTCATGGCTTGTTTTTGCTCTGACATGCACTGTCAACTGTGGAACCTTATATCGACAGGTGTTGGCTTTTCCAAATCATGTCCAATCAATTGAATTTACACAGGTGGGCTCCAATCAAATTGTAGAAACATCTGAAGGATGTTCAATGGAAACAGGATGCACCTGAGCTCAATTTCAGGTCTCATAGCAAAGGGTCTGAATACTTATGTAAATCAGGTATTTCTATTTTTTATTTGTAATACATTTGCAAAAATGTCTAAAAATGTGTTTCAGCTTTGTCATTATGGGTTAGATTGCTAAGGATATTTATTTATTTGATCCATTTTAGAATAAGACTGTAACGTAATAACATGTGGAAATAGTACACTTTCCGAAGGCACTGTATATCATAATCTGACTTTGGTGCAGGTCATGTTGTTCTTCACATTACTGTCTCTGCTAAACACACACACTATATATAATACAAATCTATGTTTATTTGTCACATGAACAGGATACAGAGGTTGTGAATGGTACAGTGAAATGGTCACTTGCATGGTAGCAATATCAAAAACAGAAAGTGTCCAGATAAAAATATTTTATAATTATTAGATTATGTTTACCTGATACACTTGTCTAAATTGATGGGTCATGCGAAATAAATGCTATAACCACCCCTCATTGAAGTGGATGGGTCACTATTGTCTATAGACATGTACACATGTTCATGAAATGCAATAGATGGCCGTAATCACCCCCAGACACACCTGGTTATCTTGATGGTCATGTAATCATCTGGCGAAATGGAGTCTTTTGTTTAGACATGTAGCTAGCTAGCTAGCTAAACAATGAACCGGCATAATCCCAACTCATACTACTACAAAACAAACATTGTTATAGCTGTAGTATGAATCTGCATGTAGCTACAGCTAACCAACTAGGTTCAATGTTAGCTAGCTAACATTAGGCTATAACTAGAAATACAATTGGATTTCTGATTCAAATAATATTACTACACAGATCATACACGTAATGTTAGCTAGTGAGCCAGCAAGCAAGCTAACGTTCGCTAGCTTTCTCACAGTAGGCTTTAACTTGCAATGAAAATGACTTTCTGGCAAAATTAGAAACGCATAATATCTGAATATGTAGATAGACTCTTACCAGTATACATGGATGAACACTTCATGGCAGACGGGAACCATTTAACTTAGTTTTGTTTATAGCTATACTGAACAAAAATATAAACACAACATGTAAAGTGTTGGTCTCATGTTTCATGAGCTGAAATAAAAGATCTCAGAAATGTTCCATACGAACAAAAAACAGGTTTACATCCCTGTTAGTGAGCATTTCTCTTTTGCCAAGATAATCCATCTACCTGACAGGTGTGGCAAATCAAGAAGCTAATTAAACAGCATGATCATTACACAGGTGTACCTTGGGCTGGGTACAATAAAAGGCCACTCTAAATTGTGCAGTTTTGTCACACAACACAATGCCACAGATGTCTCAAGTTTTGAGGGAGCGTGCAATTGGCATGCTGACTGCAGCCATATCCACCAGAGCTTATGCCAGAGAATCTAATGTTAATTTCTCTACCATCTGCCTCCAATATCGTTTTAGAGAATTTGGCAGTAGGTCCAACCGGCTTCACACCTGCAGACCACGTGTAACCATACCAGCCCAGGACCTCCACACCTGACTTCTTCACCTGCGGGATCATCGGAGACCACCCGGATAGCTGATGAAACGGAGGAGTATTTCTGTCTGTAATAAAGCCCTTTTTTTGTTGGGGAAAAACTCATTCTGAATGGCTGGGCCCCTCCAGTGGGTGGGCCTATGCCCTCCCAGGCCCACCCATGGCTGCGCCACTGCACAGTCATGTGCAGTCTATAGATTAGGGCCTAATGAATTGATTTCAATCTGCAGATTACTGTAACTCAGTAAAATCGTTGAAATGTTAGCAAGTTGCGTTTATATTTTTGTTCAGTATACATCTTGTTTGGCCAGCATTGTGTCAAGTTACTCCGGTTCACACTGACCGTTGCGTCTGCAGAAAGTAGCCCATCACAATTTTTTCCAACTGATCTGTCGATCGCGGCTGCTAAATTCAGGGTATCAATGTTGTTGAGAAAAGTAGTAAACCTTTTGTAGTTCTCGATGGCAAACGTTATATCTTCCAAAAGCGCTGAGGTAGAAAGGACTATCAACACATATTGATCAGCTCACGTTATAGACAGAAGCACGCTACATGGCAGGCCAATCCAAACTTATTTCTCTGCACATACAATTCCATCCATTATCTCAGCCAATCATGGCTAGCGGGAAGGTTCCTGTATTTTTCCGCGGCAAATCAACTAGTAATTTAACAATGCTATTTGTATTTACAGATGGAATACAAGTTTGTTATTAAGGCCCATGAAAGTTCACATGTTCCAGAAGGTATTTCTACCAAAAAAACGCAATTGCTAAAAATAATAATATGTTGAAATGTCTCTCTTGTAACGTGTGACATACACCTAGCTTCCTGAAATACGTCATATATAGCCATCTGCCGATCTGATGCAACACTTATTTTTATGTACGGTCGTGGCCAAAAGTTCTGAGAATTACACAAATATTAATTTCCACAAAGTTTGCTGCTTCAGTGTCTTTAGATATTTTTGTCAGATGTTACTATGGAATACTGAAGTATAATTACAAGCATTTCATAAGTGTCAAAGGCTTTTATTGACAATAACATGAAGTTGATGCAAAGAGTCAATATTTGCAGTGTTGACCGTTCTTTTTCAAGACCTCTGCATTCCGCCCTGGCATGCTGTCAATTAACTTGTGGGCCACATCCTGACTGACGGCAGCCCATTCTTGCATAATCAATGCTTGGAGTTTGTCAAAATTTGTGGGTTTTGTTTGTCCACCCGCCTCTTGAGGATGGACCACAAGTTCTCAATGGGATTAAGGTCTGGGGAGTTTCCTGGCCATGTTCCCAAAATAACGATGTTTTGTTCCCTGAGCCTCTTAGTTATCACTTTTGCCTAATGGCAAGGTGCACCACCATGCTGGAAAAGGCATTGTTTGTCACCAAACTGTTCCTGGATGGTTGGGAGAAGTTGCTCTCGGAGGATGTGTTGGTACCATTCTTTATTCATGTCTGTGTTCTTAGGCAAAATTGTGAGTGAGCCCACTCCCTTGGCTGAGAAGCAACCCCACACATAAATTGCCTTCTTCACAACAATTGAACCGCTCTCCTTGAAGTTCTTGATGATTAGATAAATGGTTGATTTAGGTGAAATCTTACTGGCAGCAATATCTTTGCTTGTGAAGCCCTTTTTGTGCAAAGCAATGATGACGACACATGTTTCCTTGCAGTTAACCATGATTAACAGAGGAAGAACAATGATTCCAAGCACCAAGGGTGTCCTTATGAAGCTTCCAGTCTGTTATTCGAACTCAATCAACATGACAGAGTGATCTCCAGGTTTGTCCTCGCCAACACTTACTTACACCTGTGTTCACGAGAGAATCACTGACATGATGTCAGCTGGTCCTTTTGTGGCAGGGCTGAAATGCAGTGGTCATTTTTTTTGGTGGATTCAGTTCATTTGCTTGGCAAAGAGGGACTTTGCAATTCATCTGATCACTCTTCATAACATTCTGGAGTATATGCAAATTGCCATCATACAAACTGATGCAGCAGACTTTGTGAAACTGTATATTTGTGTCATTCTCAAAACCTTTGGCCACGACTGTAGTTGTATAATGCAATGCGATATGATATCATAATATTTGCCCAATGTGAATAGAATAGGATTCCTCTGAAAGTCATTAGTACAATGTTTCTAGAATGTTTGTGTGTTCCCATGTCACCCCACTCCTCCGCACACTCCACTAGCTTACATTAACACCAAGACCATTGTAGTTGCCTACAGAGCAGCAAAAGGAACTGCCCCTCCCTATACCTTCAGGCTCTACTCAAACCCTACACCCAACCCGAGTACTCCATTCTGCCACCTTTGGTCTCTTGGCCTTCCCACCCCTACGGCAGGGCAGCTCCCGCTCAGCCCAGTTCAAGCTCTGCCCTGGCACCCCAATTGTGGAACCAGCTAGGACAGCAGAGTCCCTGCCCATCTTTCTGAAAACATCAGAAAGAGTATCTTAAATGATCCCACAGCACCCCCTCCTCAACCCTCCCCCCAAAATGTAGTAAAACCTTTCGTGATCTAACACTTGCGCTTGACTCTTTTCCCTCTTACTAGCTCTTATTTTACTGCTAGCTACTTTGTTGAGGAAAAATGTGCTTACTATGACTGTGATATTTGGTTGTCCCATCTAGCTGTTTTAAGATGAATACAGTAACTGTAAATCGCCCTGGATAAAAGTGTCTGCCAAATGACTAAAATGTAAAATGTTTCTATACATTTCTATTCGGCAGATGTATCCTTGTATAGCCCAAAAGCAGTGTTCCTCTTATATTCCAATGCTATTATGTAGGATTGCACTAAATGTTTCACTCGGTGTTCTTTGAGGTGAAATTAGCTTTTATAGCTCTCATAACCATTACTAGGCAATTTGCTGCAACATAACACGTTTTGGTACATTTTTGGGATTATTTGAATCATATTTAGGCTAATTATATTCACGTGTGTGTTTGTTTGTCTGTGTGTGTGTGTGTGTGTGTGTGTGTGTGTGTGTGTTTGTTAGTTACGACAGGAGTGCCAAGGCTGATTCATGTATAATTCGTAATTATTTACATAATTTGTTATGTAATTTGGGACAATGCTCAGTCAAGTGTACAGAAGTAGCTGGAGCACACTCTTCCTTGAAATATGCTGACTGTCGAAAAGGCAGTCTAATGCGGCCTGTTCCTAGCCTGGGTGCTATCATGCCACTCCTTGCCACTCCTTCTTTGACTTGAATGGCAGCATGGATAAGGCATGAACATAAACAGTTCTGGGTTCAGAAACTCCTTCAAGACCATTGGAAAAGCATTCCTCATGAAGCTGGTTGAGAGAATGCCAAGAATGTGCAAAGTTGTCATCAAGGCAAAGGGTGGTTACTTATTTGGTTACTACATGATTCCATATGTGTTATTTCATAGTTTTGATGTCTTCACTATTATTCTACAATGTATAAAATAGTGGGAAAAAAACAAAAACATGAATGAGTAGGTGTATCCAAACTTTTGACTGGTACATATGTGTATATATATCAATCTTGAACAGGATCATCTATTTTGTACTGATTTAAAGCAGCCATTTTAGAGTGATGTTGTTTTAAAACTCTGCAGCTGCAAAAATAAAAATCATCTTTACAATTTAAAAATAAGTCGACCGGTTTCAGATATACAGTGCATTCGGAAAGTATTCAGACCTCTTGACTTTTTCCACATTTTGTTACGCTACAGCCTTATTCTAAAATTGATTTTAAGAAATGTGTTTAAATCTCATCAATCTAAACACAGTATCTTATATTGACAAAGCGAAAACAGGTTTTTAGACAATTTTGTTAAAAATTTAAAATAAAGAACAGAAATACCTTATTTGCATAAGTAATCAGACCCTTTGCTATGAAGCTCGAAATTGAGCATTGATCATCATTGAGATGTTTCTTCAACTTGATTGGAGTCCACCTGTGATAAATTAAATTGATTGGAAATTAAATGGAAAGGCACACACCTGTCTATAAAAGGTCTCACAGTTGACAGTGCATGTCAGAGCAAAAACAAAGGAATTATCCATAGAGCTCCGAGACAGGATTTTTATGAGGCACAGATCTGGGAAGGATACTAAAGAAATGCTGCAGCATTGAAGGTCCTCAAGAACACAGTGGCCTCCATCATTGTTAAGTGGAATAAGTTTGGAACCACCAAGACCTTTTCTAGAGCTGGCCGGCCGGCCAAACTACGCAATCGGGGGAGAAGAGCTTTGGTCAGGGAGGTGACCAAGAACCTAATGGTCACTCTGACAGAGCTCTAGAGTTCCTCTGTGAGAACCTTCCAGAAGGACAACCATTTCTGCAACACTACCAATCAGGCCTTTATGGTACGTGGCCAAAAGGAAGCCACTCCTCAGTAAAAGGCACATGACAGCCCACTTGGAGTTTGCCAAAATAATGTTGGCCTGAATACCAAGCGTCACGTCTGGACGTCTGGACGCTTGGCACCATCCCTACGGTGAACCGTAGTGGTGGCAGCATCATGCTGTGGAGATGTTTTTCAGTGGCAGGGACTGGGAGACTAGTCAGGATCGTGGGAAAGATGAACGGAGCAAAGTACAGAGAGATCCTTGGTGAAAACCTGTTCCAGAGCGCTCAGGACCTCAGACTGGGGCGAAAGTTCACCTTCCAACAGGACACCGCCCCTAAGCACACAGCCAAGACAACGCAGGAGTGGCTTCGGGACAAGTCTTTGAATGTCCTTGAGGGGCCCAGCCAGAGCCTGGACTTGAATCCGATCTAAAATCTCTTGAGAGACCTGAAAATAGCTGTGCAGCGACGCTCCCCATCCAACCTGGCAGAACTTGAGAGGATCTGCAGAGAAGAATGGGAGAAACTCCCCAAATACAGGTGTGCCAAGCTTGTAGCATCATACCCAAGAAGACTGGAGGCTGTAATCGCTGCTAAAGGTGCTTCAACAAAGTACTGAGTAAAGGGTCTGAATACTTATGTAAATGTGATATTTCAACAACAACAAAAAAATCTAAATTGGGCAAACATTTCTCAAAACCTGTTTTTGCTTTGTCATTATGGGGCATTGCATGTTAATTGCTGAGGGAAAATCAATGTAATACATTTTAGAATAAGGCTGTAATGTAACAAAATATGGGGAAAGTCAAGTTGTGTGCACTGTATTAGTCCTAATTTTACTGTAGCATAGGCTATTCTGCAGCAAATGTACCTGTCACAAGAAGAAAAGCTTCCAGCTGATGAGATGATACATGCATTGTGAACTGCATTCTATACTAAGATGAGCTGTTTGTCCCCACCCGGAACGTTGATGACTGATCATGCAGATAGTAGAGCAGAGAAGGTTGTAGAGAAGCCAGATTTAGACATCGCATATCATTGAACAGTCCCATTTCACATCATGCTGTTCATAGAGATAATGTATTATAATTAATGCTCTGATCAAATTGTGTCACCTGCTGTCTAACTATGCTAAATCCGAATTATTAATAATTGCCGATCTTAATCTGGATTGGTTGATTCCAGTATCTGATGGGCTTAAAGATATTTGTACTGAGCTAAATCCAACTCGCTCCAACTTTAAACACCCTGAAAAATCTTCTCTCTTCGATATTATTCTAATACCCCTCATGAGTTTACAGCCAATGGGATATATCAGTTCAGTAACCATTGTCCCATTGCCTGCATAAGAGATGTTGCAGATGAACATGCACCGCACAAAATGCTAAGGGTGAAAACAGTTCTAATCCTTGGTTCACGCATAAATTGTCTGAAATTACAGGAAATACATTTAGTTTGGGCTAACGCTAGACTGACTGATTCTACATCAGATTGGCAGTCCTTCAGACAATTGAAAAATGAATGTCTATATCTGGGGTTAGAAAAGCAAAATCACCATATTTATTTGTGTATCGGAGAGTGGTGGTAATCCAGCTAATTTCAGGAAAGTGGTCAAATCTTTGAAACAAAACTACACCCCCTTCTTACTACAGCACATTTTGACAGCCTCTGGTCCCATACTAAACAAAATGTACATTTGTAGTGTATTTTGCTTCAGCTGGCAACGTATTTGAAAGGATAATCTTTAAAAATTAATATAATTCTACTAGAGAGTCCTCTAGTCACCTCAGAACAGATTGTAGGGAATGATGCACAAACAGACTTACATATTTTATTTTCATTTCAGCTACTTGATATCTATGATGTACTAAGTGCTTTGCTAAAGATTGATGTTTAAAAAAAAATCCATATGCGCTGACTCACTTAATCCCTTCTTACTGCAGCTCTCTGCACCATTCTTGTAGAACCATTGACCCATATTTTGTTTCTGCTGTTATCCCTAAAATCTGGAAAGCAGCACATGTCCTCCCCGTACATAAAGGAGGAGATCCTTCTGACTTAGATAACTACTGTCCAATCTCCAAATTATCTTCCCTGTCAGCTAAGAATTGTTTTAACTTCTCTCTCTATTCTTAATGTGCACCAATTCAGTTTAGACCTGGACACTGTTTCAGCTGCTACGCTTGTTTTACATGATGTGTTGAATTGTTTAGATCATAAAAATCATTGTGCTGCCTTATTTATAGACCTTTCCGAGGCCTTTGACACTGTTGACCAAAACACTCTTATTCTAAGGTTGAGTGAAATAGCCTGTATCAGGCTTCTTGCATGTGGTTGGAGAATCGTCTGTCAGATAGTACTCAATGCGTGATTTCTGATGGTGTCAAGTCTAGTTTCCTGGATATTACAAAAGGTTTTACCGCAGGGGTCAGTACTGGGGCCTGTTCTCTTTACAATTTAATCAATAATATTGGTCTATCGGTTATGCAGACGACACTGATATGTATGCCATTACCCCAACTGTTGACCAGGCTATGTTAGAGATGCAATGTGACTTTGTTGCCTTACAGAAAGCCCTTGTTTGTTTAGAACTTGTACTTAATGCAGGTAAGACTAAATATATGTTGTTCTCCAATTCTCACAAAAAAGTTTCAGATGGACTACATATTTATTCATTGGATGGTTCTTCCATCGATCAGGTTCCCTCCTATAAATATCTGAGCATTTGGATTGACAAAGATTTAAAGCAAAAATATATATACACTGCTCAAAAAAATAAAGGGAACACTAAAATAACACATCCTAGATCTGAATTAATGAAATATTCTTATTAAATACTTTTTTCTTTACATAGTTGAATATGCTGACAACAAAATCACACAAAAATTATCAATGGAAATCAAGTTTATCAACCCATGGAGTTCTGGTCCTCTTGCAGGAACTGCTGGCACACTCCAGCCACATGAGGTCTAGCATTGTCTTGCATTAGGAGGAACCCAGGGCCAACCGCACCAGCATATGGTCTCACAAGGGGTCTGAGGATCTCATCTCGGTACCTAATGGCAGTCAGGCTACCTCTGGCGAGCACATGGAGGGCTGTGCGGCCCCCAAAAGAAATGCCACCCCACACCATGACTGACCCACCGCCAAACCGGTCATGCTGGAGGATGTTGCAGGCAGCAGAACGTTCTCCACGGCATCTCCAGACTCTGTCACGTCTGTCACATGTGCTCAGTGTGAACCTGCTTTCATCTGTGAAGAGCACAGGGCACCAGTGGCGAATTTTCCAAACTTGGTGTTCTCTGGCAAATGCCAAACGTCCTGCACGGTGTTGGGCTGTAAGCACAACCTGTGGACGTCAGGCCCTCATACCACCCTCATGGAGTTTGTTTCTGACCGTTTGAGCAGACACATGCACATTTGTGGCCTGCTGGAGGTCATTTTGCAGGGCGCTGGCAGTGCTCCTCCTGCTCCTCCTTGCACAAAGGCGGAGGTAGCGGTCCTGCTGCTGGGTTGTTGCCCTCCTACGGCCGCCTCCACGTCTCCTGATATACTGGCCTGTCTCCTGGTAGCGCCTCCATGCTCTGGACACTACGCTGACAGACACAGCAAACCTTCTTGCCACAGCTCGCATTGATGTGCCATCCTGGATGAGCTGCACTACCTGAGCCACTTGTGTGGGTTGTAGACTCCGTCTCATGCTACCAATAGAGTGAAAGCACCGCCAGCATTCAAAAGTGACCAAAACATCAGCCAGGAAGCGTAGGAACTGAGAAGTGGTCTGTGGTCACCACCTGCAGAACCACTCCTTTATTGGGGGTGTCTTGCTAATTGCCTATCATTTCGACCTGTTGTCTATTCCATTTGCACAACAGCATGTGACATTTATTGTCAATCAGTGTTGCTTCCTAAGTGGACAGTTTGATTTCACAGAAGTGTGATTGACTTGGAGTTACATTGTGTTGTTTAAGTGTTTCCTTTATTTTTTTGAGCAGTGTATATGGATAAGCTAGAAGTAGATCTTGGCTCTCCCTAAATAGCAAGAAGCAGATTGTACAGTCAACTTTTCTGCCAGTTCTTGACTATGTTGACACCATTTATCAGATTGCAGCAGCCACTATTCTTAAACGTTTGGATGCCATCTACCATAGCACCCTTCGCTTTATCACAGGGGACAGTTTTAATACTCACCACTGCATCCTGTATCAAAAGGTTGGCTGGTCCTCTTTAAAGTCCCGTAGATCACTTCTACTCAAGATTCCAGTTTACTTAACTTTGTTTCTAACGCATAAAATAATGAGCTACCAAACCTGCTCGAAGGATTGATTAACTATTTATGTCCCTCTGGTCTCAACCATTTAGCTAAATCCTCTTTTAGTTTTAGTTCCCCCCAATGTTGAAATAATCCCCCAAAATCGTTGCATCTTAATTCCCTGGTGCCACTAGTGCAGTTTAGGACTCTGGTGTTGAATTCATTAATTGCAGTTGTTTCGATTGATTGTAGTGGTTTATTTGTAGAAATTGTGGTGTTGAGGTTGTGCCTTGTGGTTATTTTTATTCTTCTTGTTTTATTTGTAATGTACATTTATCTTCCTGTTTGTGAGAAAATGTTTGTACTTAGGTCACCATTGGGAAAGAGACACTGGTCTCAATTGGGCTACCCTGAATAAATAAAAGGTAATAAAAATGAACATTTATTCACAACAGGAAACAGGAGTGGGTTTGGGCGGTAAATCTCGGTAACCAGGTTCTCCCTATTAAAGTTTACACTTTTGGAACTTTCTCACCATTCGAATATTGGAAATATCAGTTCCACTCTTCACTCTGAGCAAGCAGTCCACACACAGTCACACACAGTATTCCTGTCTGCACGCTACATAGCCCTGTGTCTGTGCAGCTCTGTACTGCCTTGTTGTTGACCCCAAGACGGCCCCTGAACGTGCAGGGAGTCATTTCTCTGCCTGTGTGCATTTGTGGCTAATGTTTACTGGCAGCCCCAACTCCAATCTTACCCAACAGACAGTCTGGCCACTGGGGACCCCTGTCAATATGCTGGAAATATATGCTGGAAACAATCTTGCTCTACTCTGCTTTTTATTGCCCTCCCCTTTCACTTCTCTTTTCATGTCTGTCTTTGGGTTTCTCTCTCTCTCTATCTCTCTCTCTCTCTCTCTCTCTCTCTCTCTCTCTCTCTCTCTCTCTCTCTCTCTCGCCCTCCATTGAATTGAAAGTTAATTGAAAATAATGTAATTGAATGGAATACACAATGGAATTGATTGAATATACAGAACGTTAGAGTCTGAGGTTTGGCAGCTTTGTTGCCATTATACATGGAAGCACAGTCCAAAGATGGTAGCTGCCTGTGACTAGATCTGTCACCAATAAGGAGACTCTATACTGCTGTGTCATTTGGATTGAAATTCACAGTGACACTTGGATAGATAATCCCCAGATCTGTAAATTAATCTCCCTCTCTCTCTGTCTTTCTCTCTCTACCTCTCCCTCCATCTGCCTCTCTTTCTTTCATTCTCTCTCTCTTTCTCTCTCTCTCTCTCTCTCTCTGTCCCCCACAACTGCTATTTTCATCACAGTACGACGTCCTGTATCAGTCGTTGCAGGGTCCCATCCAAACCCCCAAATGACAGCATAATGAAGGCACTAAGATGGCTGACAGATTGTGACCCATATCTAGGCTGCTATTTCTCATGATGGGTTTCCACCAACCCCGTTCTCTGGCGTTCCCTTGATCTTCTTGGCAGCTTGGCACACACGGCTCGTTCTTTTGAATGCTCGTTTCTGGTTGCCTTTTTCTGTTGCAAAGCTATCAATTTAGATCTATGCTACGTGGCTCCTTATGTAGGGAAGGTGTCTTATACCTTCCCTACATTATATCGGCCTACATCTAAATAACATATGGCTCTTCCCAAAAAGAGCTTCTAAACCAGGAAGTTTCCCCAGTGTTTATGATGATGATGTCATCTCCCTAAGTCTACCATTACGCCATTCAACATTTACCGAACCTGCTTAAAGAATATCGGCATAGGTCCCTATTAGTAGATATTGCGCTAAGCTGTTAAACTATCCCAGCATACCACCCTGCATACCACTGCTGGCCTACTTCTGAAGCTAAGCAGGGTTGGTCCTGGATTGGAGACCAGATGCTGCTGGAAGTGGTGTTGGAGGGCCAGTAGGAGGCACTCTTTGCGCTGGTCAAAAAAATATCCCAATGCCCCAGGGCAGTGATTGGGGACACTGCTCTGTGTAGGGTGCCGTCTTTCGGATGGGATGTTAAAATGTGTTTCCTTACTCTCTGATGTCATTAAAGATCCCATGGCACTTATTGTAAGAGTAGGGGTGTTAACCCCAGTGTCCTGGCTAAATGCCCAATCTGGCCCTCAAACCATCACGGTCACCCAATAATTCCCAGTTTACAATTGGCTCATTCATCCCCCTCCTCTCCCCTGTAACTATTCCCCAGGTTGTTGCTGTAAATGAGAACGTGTTCTCAGTCAACTTACCTGGTAAAATAACGGATAAATGAAATTTTCATAGCTCTTAATGATCCAGCAAAGCTTGTTTTTATCACACAAAATACGTTTTTGAAGTCAGGAGAGTCTCAGAAACGGAGGAAAGAGATCCTGGGAGAAGAATGTCAGGGATGATGCCTCTTTTATAAATGGAAGCCATTGGAAGAGTTTGAAAAAGAAAGATGGGTCAAATGAGATTGTGCTCTGCTGGTTTTGAAAGTTGCACTGTTGTCACAAACCGTTGCTTAGGGACAGTTTATTGAGGTGAAATGAACTATGGGGACAGGACAATCTTATTTAGATTCTTATTTAGGTAGGGCTATTTGTGTTGTTTGGTTATAGTGGTGTCCTGGTCACACATCCAGTCCTTCTATGTAAAGAGTATTTGGACTTTATGGAGAGTATTTTTACTGTATCGCTTTTGAGAATGTTATCCTTTTTCGCTAAGTAGAGGTCAGATCTCTTATGCCACAAGTCAACTTTCTATAGTTTTTTTCCTCAGTTCTACCTTTGGATTTTAACTATTCATAGAGGGATATAGGCACCTTGTAATTCAATATTTCTTCGCATGTTGAAATAAGAATTTGCCATTTAATCGGCTCCAAATGCAATTTCAAATTTTAACAAGGGGGATATTTGTTTCCTTACCTTAAAATAAGTATTTGGATAAGGAATGTCTGCAATCCACACTTATTTTTTTATATTAGCATTTCCCGACCAAAACCCCATGTAAATCAATATCCCCAATATTCTGAATTTGCCCAAATAATTTCAGACTCGGATATCCATATTTAACCCATGTCAAGCTACTGATAAACGTGAGCATATTGATGAACTGCATCACACAATATGAATATGTAATGGTGTCAGTCATTATACCAGGCTCTCTGTGTATTTCCCTTGTATCTGCCTGAAAATGCAACATTATAATGGGTGCTGGAGATTAATACAAAACACACATTGCAGTGGAAGACAATTCCAAAATCTCTCCAAATAAAACTCAATCCTCTCAGCTCTCACCGCTAAGCCTGTTACGACAATTACAGCATACCACAAAGGCGGCCCGGGGTCCGCCTACATTATTGATGCAACTTGGGTTAATACTAAACAGCGTAGCATCGCATTGTCTCAGAGACTCTGAACACTCCAGACTCCAGCGAGGCGGAGAAGATTATCTCTCCGTTTCAAAATGGCCTCCCTCTCCAATGAATTACCTGACTGCGCAGTAATCACAGAGTCACGCCTGAAGGCATGCAAGGTTTCGAGGGCACCAAAAGAAAATGGGGAAATCATTATCAGATAATCAAGCCTTTTGCCCCGTCCCCCTGGAAACATGGAAATCAAGTCCCTGTCAAATAAAAAATAAAAAACTGCCCTCTTTATTAAAAACGTGAAAACAGGAGGCTTTGTCTGCATTCCAAATACCACCCTATTCCCTATATAGTCCATTACTTTTGACCAGAGCCTTATGGTCAAAACTAGTGCACTATATTGTGGATAGGGTGTCATTTGGAATGCTACCCTTGATACGACATTAAACGGAGCCCTGTCTTCCAGAAAATGTGAAGACAAGTGTTGTTATTAGACTGGTAAATGTGTTGTTCTCTGTCTCTCTTCTCAGATGGCAAGTCGGAGAGCGGGGAATTGGACCTGGACGGCATCGACGATAATGAAATTGAGAGGGTATGCTCTTCCTCTTAAGTGCTTTTGAGATAAGAATACTTTTAACACAAATCATAATGATTTTTCTTTAAACACAAGCTTCCTCTACTTATGTCCCTTACATGAGAGCTTTTTTGTTGTTCCATATCCCAATTCCCACAGAGTGCCAGCCATTATGGGGTGGCAGGTAGCCTAGTGGTTAGAGCGTTAGACTAGTAACCGAAAGGTTGATAGATCGAATCCCCTAGCTGACAAGGTTAACATCTGTTGTTCTGCCCCTGTTCCTGGGCCGTCATTGTAAATAAGAGTTTGTTCTTAACTGACTTGCCTAGTTAAATAAAAATGTTTTTTATCAACAACGACACTGGAGTAATTAGGGTTAAGTGCCTTGCTCAAGGGCAGATCAACAGATTTTTCACCTTGTCTGCTCAGGGATTTCGAACTAGCAACATTTTAATTACTGGCCCTATGCTCTAACTGCTAGTCTACGTACCCTAGCACTTTACCGTTATAGCACCTTACTAAAACCCTTACTTCCCCCTTCCTTCTTGCAGTATATCCTCAACGACAAAGAAGTGAGAGTTAAGACGGCTCTGTGGATGAAGCAGAATGAGGAATATCTGAGGGAGCAGAAAGGTGAGTGAACAGACAAAGGCAAAACCTCTCATGCCCCATTCAAAATACACATATTCATATTGATCCACCGTGTTACGACGCAGTTCCCAAACAGGTTTTCATATTAGCCAGCTCTGTAACGAACCAATTGTTCCCAATCCTCGATGGTCAAAAATGTTTGTTTAAGATTTTCTGCTGTCATCATGGTCATTAACCTCTTTGTTGAGCATTTTAAGTACTTGTCCCTTTAAGTCCCTTCAATATATTTATCTATGTTAATTTATGTTAATTCACCCTCGCCCAGTTGAACCAATGGAATTTATTAGGCTGTTATTTTGTTGTAAGTGGCTTAATAGCTAGGGTCAACAAAAAAGGATGTGTGCCTAATTACGCCCTATACCCTTTATAGTGTACTACCTCCCATAAGGCACTGGTCAAAAGTAGTGCACTATATAGGGAATAGGGTGCCATTTGGGGATGCATCCTCTATTCCCTCTGAAATACAGCTGTAACTAAGTCTTCTATTCTATCAGTACCAGAATACAGTAATTACCTATACTATACTATTGTCTATACATAATGACCTATTCAGTCCTTACTGTCTATTGTGGAGGTGATATATCCAGTTGTTTTGTTCTTGTTTTTTTTTAGAAAAGGAGGAGAGGATAACTAAAGAGAAAGAGCAAGGGACCTACAAGGAAAAGGTAAGGAATTGAAGGGTGGATATGGTGTGTGTGTGTTTCTGTCTGTCTGGGTTTTATATGCGTTTGTTTCATGTGCATGCTTTTGCAGCTGTGTGCTCAAGAATTGTGTGTGCACGTGTGTGTAGAGGTGGCCCTTCCTCAGTCCCACGGCTGGCTACAGACACAGAACAGCTGTTTGTCTAGAGCTTTCGCATATTTTCAGTTTGAGCCAAATCAGCCTGTGCTCTGTTCTGGTCTTCAGTTTCAATGCAGAGGCTCCAGAGACTATATGAATATGACTACTATGGCAGGGGTGCGCTAACCCTGCACTAACCTGTCTCGCCATCTCCACATCTGCCCGCTTTCAACCCGGTCGGATTAGCCGTACTCTAGCAGAGTAGCAGACCGCCTAATGAGGTGCAGAGAGGACATGATACCTATTCCAGATGCTCAGGGGTGAAGTTACCCTTAGGTACAGATATAGGATCAGCTTCCTCTCCCCCCAATATTTACCTTAACCATTACTAGAGAAAATGTAAAACTGGCCCAAGATCAGTGTCAAGAGGCACAACTATGGAGGAGGGGCTCAAGGTCCACAGTAGTTGGGGTCTTATTGTGGTCAAGGCAGTGGGGGTTTTCCTTGTGCTGATACAGCGTTCTGTATGATAAACAGGACCTGCGTCCCGGATGGTGCCCTATTTCCTATATAGTGCACTACTTTTGACCGGAGCCCTATAGGCCCTGTCAAAATTAGTAATGCACTACATTAGGGTGCCATTTGGGACACACCCAAGGTCTTTCGGAGATCACTTGAAGGTCACGGCCGACCGAGAGGCATGGAAAGGTTTCAGGGCCTACTGAGCTTCTGTCATCTCGCTAATCACAGACTTTTTTAGGGTGACATCATGCTTCCTGACCCCAAAGAAAAAGGGCGTATCGTCCTTGACTTAATACAACACTTAACTAGCTACTGTTGTTATTACTATCAACAGCGATTCTAGTTAATGAGTTTACCATTTGATACGTTATCACTAATATCAATATATCAATCTGTGAATGTAACTCTCAACTTGGTGTCTCCCGGCTTGCAATGTCCTGCAGCTGAGTTCTCCGTCTCTGGTCTTGGAGAACTACTGGTTGCTGGGCTGGAACAAAAGTCTACAGGACCAGATTAGAGAATGCCACTCTATACATCTATCATATCTGACATAGTAGTATGTACAGTATATCTGCATCGCATTATTAAGTCTCGCAAATTCCTCCCTAAATAAAAAAGAAATAATAAAGGTAATCTTAATGCTTCCAACAATCTAATGGAACTCATTCAACCAATTTTAAATTCCTCCCGACATATCAGGGGGGTATTCACTAGGAACCAAACGTAAGCAAATGGCTGAAATGGGGAGGGACTAACCTGAACTTGTCCAATAACAAACACTTGTTTTCGTTGCAAAACATTTTGCTCCGGTTTACTATGGTGTGCACTAATGAACACACTCCAGATCTTCTCAACTCTCCCCCCTCTCTCTTCCCCTTGCAGCCCAAGAAAACGTCCAAGAAGCGGGAGCCCATCCGTGCCAGTACGGCGGGCGAGGCCATCGAGAAGATGCTGGAGCAGAAGAAGATCTCCAGCAAGATCAACTACGACGTGCTGCGTGACCTTAACAGCAAGGGTGGCAGTGGCAACAGCAGCCCTGCCCAGCCAACCTCCACGGAAGAGCCACCTAGTGGCCCCCCTGGGCGGAAGAGGCTGACCCGCCGCAAGAAGCAGCCCAACAAGACCAATATGGGCCTGGCCACCACCATCATGGGCAAGAGGTAAGGGGATTTCAACTAGAATTGTTAGAAGTAACCTAGCCTTCACATATGGATGAGTGTAACTAACATTTACATTTTAGTAGACGCTCTAATCCAGAGCAATTACAGTAGTGAGTGCCTACATTTACCTACTGGTCCACCGTGGGAATCACACCCACAAACCTGAAGTTGTAAGCAGCATGCTCTACCAACTGATCCACACGGGAGAATTAGCTTGGGTTGAGCTAATTCTGTTCTCATTAGTAGGTCTGCAGGTTTTATTTCTTAAAGGGATACTTTGGGATTTTGGCAATGAAAGCCCTTTATCTACTTTCCCAGAGTCAGATGAACTTGTGGATACCATTTTTATGTCTCTATGTGCAGTTTAAGGAAGTGGCTAACTAGTGTTAGAGCAATTGCTAACAACCATAGACTTCCAGTCATTGCGCTAACGTTTTTACACTGCTGCTACTCGTTGTTTATTATCTATGCATAGTCACTTTATCCCTACCTACATGTTCAAATTACCTCGACTATATAGCATCATTATTGTTATTTTATTGTGTTGCTTTTTTTTATAGCTTTTTTTTATTTTTTTTTACTTTAGTTTATTTATTGAATATTTTCTTAACTCTATTTTCTTAAAACTGCATTGTTGGTTAAGAGCTTGTAAGTAAGCATTTCACGGTAAGGTTGTATTCGTTGTATGTGACAAAAATTAGATGGGAGTTAGATTTGATTTGAATGCTATTCATGTGTGAATATAGGAGAAGGTACAGTAGTGAAATGCTAATGTCAGGACTATGCTTCAACAGAGAAGGAATTGGAGTTATATAGAAATGTTTAGATTGCGAAAAGTCCTTTTGGTTGGAAAATATCCCAATAGCTGGGCTCTGAGAAGCACTTCTGGGATAGAAAATACAACAAGGCTAATGTTGCTTATGATGCCTCTCTCTTATCGAGGTATTAAACAGACAGGCTATTCAACAAGCCATTTTTATAATTTCCTGACAACATGGAAACACTTTCACATAACCACAGGAACCAGGCCCTTTTTACCACCAATAATAGGCACCAATTGTGGCGTAAAGGTCCCCTATTGCCTCTGGAGGTGTTCAAATTGTACACCCTCCTCAGTCCCCCACTACCACCCACCCCATTTCTGATCCCTAGGCTGGTTTGCCGAAAACAAGCCAATCTTGCCCTCTGGACGTCATGTCTGAGGTGTCCGTCTTCCCCCCTCTCTCCAATTAATCCTCCAGTTGGACTCCAAATGTCCTTGTGAGAGATGTAATGAATGCAGAGCAGACGGAGCATGAGATCACGACTTCTGTTACTGACACGCCACGGCAGACCATTTCTCATTTTGCCAATAATTTCTAGATCATGCCACGGCCACATTAATGATAATTAACATTTTGGTAATGAATTCTGAATTGGTAATGAAAATGAGATGTGAGGCACTGTTGGAGAGCTGATGAGTAGACTGCCGGTAGAATTACAAAGCCCCCCATCACCTACCCTACTCCCCCTTCAGCAGGCTCAGGTGCCGGGGTCGGTACTATCTAGTCTCTGGTCAACTCCAACAGATTGGAGCTATCCCTTCAGGCCTCGATTCTTCATCAAAAGGCAGATGCTGGGTTTATATTCAATTTTCTCCCACTAACAATGGATTGACTGCCATCAGTTATGAATGTTATGTGTCCATGGAAGTAGAGCTCATTTGATGGAATCGTGTCACTTCTGGCTATTCAGTGTGTTAATGAATTAGATACAAGCATTACGGTATGATTTTTTATGAACGTTGAAGACCTAGACATCATGTTTCAACTAAGAAGGGTCCAGCCTTTCATTCGTCATATTTAAGGTTGCACGTCTTCTCCTATTGTTTGAGCACAAAGCCTTACAGTCTTATTGACTCATTGATGCACTTGTGTCCCATCACTGCAACCTTGAAGTTGCTGAGGCTCTGGGCTTCAACCGAACAGACTACCGGTTCTCAGAATGTGATCAGCTTACGTGGGGGGAGGTGGGGAGTAGACGACGTGAACCAAATCAAATTTATTTATATAGCCCTTCTTACATCAGCTGATATCTCAAAGTGCTGTACAGAAACACAGCCTAAAACCACCAAACAGCAAGGAATGCAGGTGTAGAAGCACGGTGGCTAGGAAAGACTCCCTAGAAAGGCCAAAAATATGACAATGAACTCGAGTTTTAGTTCCAGTGCTACAGCAGCGGATCTGAGCCTCCTGCTGGATTATGGGAAAGCATCTGGAACTCTGTCTATTGGGATGATGAGAGGGGGGTAAGATTCGTTTCCCTGTGTGCACTTTAGCTGGCCTGGTTTTGTCTAGCTTGGGCCAGCACCCTGAACTATAAGGTATGCCAGCCTCACTTCTGTTCATAAAGCACCTTCTATTCCCGTCAGTGAGAAATGGCTACGTTTTGTTTCTGTTTCGTACGTGTTTCCTCATTGGATTCAAATAAGAATGTGTGCATTTTTAATACTCCCTCAACTTTATATCAGCATCTAGTATTGAATCACAGCCAGATATCTGAGACTGAGGGAACAGAGTGACTTTCTCTAAGTGTTTCTCTTGAATGTTTGAAAGCTAGCACTTGGTATGTGACTTGGTATCCCCGCACAACACATTTCAGTTTGTTGTCACATAAAATGCTCAGTGCTTGTCATTGTGATGCATCTTACATTAGTCGGAGGCAAGATTGCTCTCTTTAAAGTTGTTGCTGCCTCCCATTTGTATGAGGAACCGCGATGCGAGTCGAGCTTGTGGGATTCAGGTGGCTTAGCCTGCTCTTGGATCTGGCTGTTATACCTGGTACCTCAGAGCGTGCGTTGTGTTTTAAAAGCCCTTAGAGGAAAGGAGTGGAAAGGGAGAAGGGAGCCTGACAGTAAATCCATTGTTCGCTGTGATCCTGTTGGTTAGTGCGCCGCCGCGCTTACACAACCCCCCCAGACTCCTTCTCCTCGGATGACGCACAGCTAGTGTTGTTGATAATATCATCCTAGCCTCCCCCTCCCACTCAGAGCGGAGAACTTTGTCACTGAATTGAAATACTTTCTTAGACACAAACTTGGAACAGTATCTGATGCATGTTTTTTTTCCCTTCTCATTTGAACCAGGTAAATTAATTGAGAAGTAGTTGTCATCTGCATTAATGGCCCAGCAAGATGTACAGGACACATCAACAGAGACATCAACAAACACAACAGCAGAGTCAGTCCAATACAGTAATTAAACATATATTTCCCCCATTACAGGGCTGAAACTCTTTTCTCACTGACAGAACTGGAGCTAACTGTCCGAGTCTGAACGTGCTCAGCTATCTGTGGTGCTCTCTCACTCGCAGAGCAGAGACTCTTAGAATTAATTTTCTGTCTCGCATTCAGACACACTCTGAACACTGAAACTTTCCCACAGCCACAGATCACGAGAAGTCTCACCCCTCCCTTTCACTACAAGTCCTCCACCAGCTGCCAGACGAAAGCCCCCTCCGCGCCCACCAAACTAACAAAGATGGAAAAGCGCTCTTCCAGAGAGGTCAAAACTAATTACCCTGTAGTTCTTTGTCCCTCATCAACTCCTCCCTCCCGCCCCATCCCTTTCTCTTTATGAAAGCTGCAATCCCTGACTAGTCAAGGTTGGTTGTTTTAAGTGTAAATTGTAACGAACGGTGGCAGAAAAGTCTGTGTGCTGATCTCTTTTCAGGGAGTCCCGCAGGAGCCTCTCAACCGTACCCTTTACTTGACCTTGATATGATTTTCGTTTTACTGGTAGCATTCGGGACCAGTGACACAGCAGGAAACTTCAGCAGACACACAGAGCTGTTCTGCATTTGAAAGGGCTCGTAATTCCAGCCTCCCGGCGACCTTTTTTCTCCTGACTAGTTTTCGATACAATACAATAATGTCAACCTTGGGGTCAGGTGTGTTTGTTTGTGTCTTTATTGACCTCACAAAGGTCAAAGTTTGGAGCAAGAAGCACAGGCTGTCTCGTCTCACGCTGGCCAGAAATAGCAGCCCAGGATCTGGGGCACCCTGATGTGTTTTGCAGGGTTCGTCTCTGAGAGATTGCCTCTCGCCTTCTCCCCCTCAAACTATCTCCAATTTCCTCTTGAAATGTCATCATTTCCATCCGGCTGCTACTTTTCCCTCTGCTGTGACTCCCCCTCCCCCTTTGCCTGCTAACCCACTCCCAGCACCCGTGCGAAAGGCTACCTCTGCAAACCAACAGATGACACAGATGCTCTGGTTCATGCCAAAGCCCTCAGATGCCCATCCGGTTGCTGTTGAGGGGACCTGTTATGGAGGCACCTGGGTGTGGAATGTGCTGTGGCTGTGTGTGAATGATGCACCATACAGCCAGACCCCCTGGTTCTCCCCTAGACCCCCACCCCCTTCCATGCCCTTAAGCACAGCCCCCAACCGACAGATTGATTCGTCAACTCTCCACAGCATCTCTGTCATGTCGTGCCACATCCCCAGTATCCCTGCATTGGTAAACACTGGAGTTGTTGACAGACGATTTCCCCAGAGGGCAGGATCTGGCCTATCAGTGTCTCCCTGAGCCATGCCTGTGGGGAGCGGAGGGAAGGCACGCGAGCAGACCCTGTCTCCACCCGTAGGCAGGAAAGGACTTGCAGAGTGACGTGTGCAGAACAGGACCTGGATGTCTGGTTGTGTGGGCTTCTCTTTCCTATGGACTATACAGATCACATAGCAGACTCTGTAATGTTTAGTCTGCTTAATGCACCAGAGAGCTCTTTTCCTGAGATGTATTTTCCGGAACGCCTGGCATTCTTTCTGTTCTCAAACAGTCTGAGGGATGGCTCAAGCTCGCAGATGCATTTCTTATGTCAGTAAATCTCTGCCCACGCTCCACTCTCGCAGTGCCTCTCTTGTCAGGGGCAGCCACTTATTTGTGTGTGGAAGAATCCCAGCCTCTTCTTAGCCAGACAGTCACTGTCTCCCCCACTGGCACCCCTTGTCCGTCTGTGCAATTGTGCGAAACAGCAGCTAGTCAGAGTCTTCTCTTAAAGATTAGCAGTGGAGACTGTTGGCCGGGTGGAAGTCCTTCTTCAAAGGAACTTCCCTCAGCTGCACTGACATCTGACCTCTCTGTAAAGTGAATGGTAACAGAGGTCATAGATGGCTCACCCACTATTGTTCCACATTGTTGAGGGCAGTGATTTATCTGTAGCTTGTGGTCAGGCAGTCTGGAGGGCACCTTGATGTTTGAGCTCGAAAACCACTTCCTGCTGTTAGGAACAATGGCTGTGTCCCAACTCAAATCAAAGTGCACAGGACACAGCAGGTGTAAAACAGAACAGTGAGACACTTACTTGCAAGCTCTTTCCCAAAAATGCATTATTCAATATCAAGTTAAGATTAAATAATATAAAGTTTTAAAAAACGAATAATACAAATATGAGAATGTAAGCTATATACAGGGTCAGTGCCAGCACCATAATTTCGATATGCAGGGATACTGGAGTAGAGGTAGATATGATATGTACATGTAAGCAGGGGTAAAAACATGACTGGTAGCAGGATAGATAATATAAATAAATTAATAACAATTATAGCAGCAACATTTGTGTGCAAGCGTGTCAGTGTCAGTGTTTGTGAATGTATGGGTATACACCTGTTGGTGTGCATAGAGTCAGTGCAGATAGTCCGTGGGTGAGGGTGGGCAGCCATTGTTTAGCTGTTCAAGAGTCTTATTTCTTGAGGGTAGAAGCTGTCTTGGAGCCTGATGGTCCGAGACCTGATGCTCTGGTACCTCCTGCTGGACGGTAGCAGAGAGAACAGTCCATGACTGGGGTGGATAGAGTCTTTGGCAATTATTTGAGGCCTTCCTCAGACACCGCCTAGTATGAATAGGTAATAGTACCCCTATGGTACTGATTGGGCTCTGGTCAAAAGTAGTGCACTATGTAGGGAATAGGGTGTTATATTTGGGAAGTGCCCAATGTGGCAAAGGTGGCTTGGACCATACAATCTCCTTGGCTAGGAGCTCTTGAGGGGATGCTACTTCAGTGGATGTAATTTTGTCAATTTTGCCTTCCATGCTAAACGTTAACACTTATATCTGACGTATGAAGGAAATATCTTTTTCACCTTATGTAGGGTGTGCATTAGTTCATGTTTATTGATTCATTGATGTTTATTATGTTTTAATTCATGTATTAGTGTGTACTCTTTATATCGTAGACAATCAGCCATTCAATTGGCTACATTTGTTAATGTGATAGGCAATATAATCATTATTACATTTGATACTTTTGCTCTTATTTACCAATGGTAAATTACATTAAGTCCCTTTCACAAGAACACTCATTCACAACAACAAGCAGGTTGTTAACCATTTGAGGGAAGTCATGAATCCTCATAGACTCAGAGGTTGAACTGCTCAGGGCAACTGGTGAAGATAAATCACGGAGCCTTGGTGCTGCAAATCTATCTATGTGGTGATCCACACACATTTCTGTGCCGGCCCTCTTTCTCCATCTGCTTCTCTGCGTCAAGGGAAGGTGATGCAGACATTTCTTGTGTCTCAAGCTGTCTCTGTGGGAACTCCCTCCCACTCACCGGGTTGCCATGGGCACAGCTCTCAGCTGTAGTCCTACTAGATAGGCCTGGGCTGAACAGGCGTTCTGACCACTGTTAGAGTAAATATTCAGTGCAGGATTATAATAAAGAAACTCCACCTCTTACCCTATTGTTTTGTTAGGGGTGGAGATTCATGTATAGAATGAGAACATGAGACTAAATGCAATTCAAGAACAGCCATTTGATATTACTGACTGGCAGTGTAGTCGCAGTGGTCATAAAATCTCCCATGATCTAGACCCTGTAAAACAACACATTTCACTGCACTTATCTGGTGTATGTGACAATGATAAAAATACAAATAAATCTCAGATGATCAATGTTTTGCAGGGAAGGGCATGGTGAACATTTCCCTAGTAGATAACAAACCTGACCTGATCCAACCAAGCGGTCTGTTCGCAATACTATTTGTGAATGTTATTGAGAGTTAGAAAAATGTAGAGGGGGAGCGTGTCTGTGTGTTGGGGGTTGTGGAAGAAAGCCCCCCACAGGCAGTCCCATTTACAGTTGGAGAATACCAACTGTGAAATTGGGTGTGCAGAGATGGGGGAGAGTGCCGTCACAACAGTGAGATACAGTGGGGGGTGGGGTGGGTGTAACTAAATCTCTCCCCGCTGCTGACCTGCTCAGTGGGAGCATCAGATAATAGTCACTTCTTTCTTCCTCCATTCCGAAGATTCCCCATCTCATTCCTATTCCCGAGACCCTCCGTGCCCTCCAGAATGTGTCTGCAAGAAGCGTGATAAGGCCCGCTGGTCAGCCAGAGGAGGTGAAATCACGTGTGCAGGGGAAAAACTGCTGATGCAAACTCACGGCCCCTGGTCGGATTGCATCTGTATTCTTCCGGGGTAGCCCGTATCGGCTGTTGGATTGGAGACATTGTACTCCATCTTTAATGGCTTTATCCTTGGGGAAAGGGATGGCTTCATGTTCCCTGAGCCAGCCCCCCTGAAAAAAGGTTAGAATCCATAACCTCGCTCTTCAGTGCTGATAGTGGAGTGTGAAAGCAGCAGTGCGCTGGAACATACCAGAAGGCCTCACTTCTGGCATGTTCCAGCCTATAGCACTATCCTCCAGGCTGTCCCTGGCCGTCTGCCTCCATTCTGCCTCGCACTAGGTGGCTTTAGCCAGCGCTCTACATATTGGCTCTGAATGGCCGTGCCGCAGGAGCGTTTTTCCAGACGCTCGGACACAGTGGTGGAGCTCCGAGGCTCCTGCTAGCCCTTTGGGCCCACGCCCCACAGGTCGTCCGCCTCCACCCACCAGATAGTGAGGGACCTGGCAATACTCGTGTTCCATCTGTGCTCACCCCTTTGCAGGAAGGCGATGGGGGGAAATAATCAGGGTGTGGCCCCTTCATACTGGTACCCACACCAGCTGGACAGAAAGGACCATTGTGGGTGATCACTGCTACTACCACCACCCACTATGGTATGGTCGAGTGCACACTCCCTTCAAATATATTTATATCCACACATCTGCTGTGCGATATTGGCTCCAGTGAAATATGGCTTCCCTTCCCCTGCTGTCAGATTGAATTGACAAGCATTATTGACGTGGTGACATATGGGCCTGCCTGGAAAAAGCTCTCGCTCTGAACCGGTGGAGGGGAGAGATGTTCTAATATCACCACCACACATTTTACAGTCAAGTCCAATGGCTGTCATTTAAATGCTTGCTGCAAAGCCCTCTAATATGTATCTCGTAACTGTAGAAGCGTTACATTTCTCTCATTGATATTTTTATTTTATTTAACTAGGCAAGTCAGTTAAGAACAAGTTCTTATTTACAATGACAGCCTACCGGGGAACAGTGGGGTAACTGACTTGTTCAGGGGCAGAACAACAGATTTTTGTGTTGTCAGCTCAGGGATTCAATCCAGCAACCTTTTGGTTACTGGCCCAACGCTCTAACCACTAGGCTACCTGCTGCCCCCAATTGATAACTGTGATGAAGTTTCCATGTTGCCATTATTGATCTGAGCTCAGATTTGCTTTAAAAAAAGACTTGTGTTACTTATGTTACTTTGACTTACAAAGCCTTCAGTCTAAGTCCTGAATCTTGGTAATACCCTAACCGACCCACATCTCAGACAGACATAACTCTAAGAAAATATCAGTACAAATAAAATACAAATTTTAAGCAGATGGGAATACTCATCCAACCCTGCCTAGCCCCCCATCTCAGAGGGGGGTGCAAGGGGGAGCTTGGAGAAGCCTAGGAATTAATGATATAATTAACTGGCAGATCTGTCTTTGGTGTACTCGCTCCATTAGAGCTTGTATTGACCATCTGACTAAAGGCTGAGAGGGCACCTGCGGTGCACAGGGCGGGCATTTGGGCACATTTGGGCGTGGTCCCTATGCCAGCCAATTCTACTGGAAGATTCCTTTCCCCTTTTGGGTGACCCCGGTTTCACACAAGCGGTCCCATCTCCCCCTTTTACCACAAAAGATGTTCCTCAATCTTGGTTTCAAATATGATGAAATGAAAGTCGAGGCTCAATTCAATTTAACCTGTAGTACAGTCTTTATGTAGTATCTTTTTTCCCATGGTCAAATTAAATACATTTATATTTTTGTTACATTAGCCTATGAATGTCCTGCTTAACACAATGTTTGTGTCATCATCGCAAATGTTATTCATATTTTTTTATTTAACTAGGCAAGTCATTTAAGAACAAATTCTTATTTACAATGACGGCCTACACCGGATGACACCCGGCCAATTGTGCACCGCCCTATGGGACTCCCATTCATAGCCGGTTGTGATGCAGCCTGGAATCGAACCAGGGTCTGTAGTGACGCCTCTAGCACTGAGATGCAGTGTCTTAGACCGCTGTGCCACTCGGGAGCCTACATAACTACATAATGCTTAAAAAACACTTCAACTTCAACCAGTAAAATGGCTCTTTTGCTAGCTTTTGCTACAACTGCATACAAAATAGTTATTTTGCTAAGATTACAAACAAATGTAATCTTAGTGACTGTTCAAGCTGTTCATAACATCATTGTAAGCGTATGAGAACCCCAAAAAGTTATTTTGTTTAGAAATAATAAAAACTTCAATCTAGGCTATGGGCGCAGATGGCGATGAATTTCTAACTGCCGCCAAGAGTCGCGCGCATCTGTGCATGACGTCAATGTGTCGTGTACTGGGAAAGGGTCTATAGGAGAACCCTTTTTGTTCAGGTAGAACCCTCAGTGGAACCCAAAAGGGTTCTACATAGAACCAAAAGGGGTTCTTCAAAGGGTTCTCCTATGGGGACAGCCGAAGAAGTTTGTTGCTAGTTAGTGAGCGAGCCATTTCTGCTATAAACTAAACTCGGATGAAAGCAAAATATATATCACAACTATTTATTATTTCTAAATTCTTATACACTACCGTTCAAAAGTTTGGGGTCACTTAGACATTTCCTTGTTTTTGAAAGAAAAGCAATTTTTTTTGTCCATTAAAATAGCATCGAATTGATCAGAAATACTGTGTAGACATTGTTAATGTTAACGACTATTGTAGCTGGAAACGGGTGATTTTTAATGGAATATCTACATAGGCATACAGAGGCCCATTATAGGCAACCATCACTCCTGTGTTCCAATGGCACGTTGTGTTAGCTAATCCAAGATGATCATTTAAAAAGGCTAATTGATCATTAGAAAACCCTTTGCAATTATGTTAGCACAGCTGAAAACAGTTAAAGAAGAAATAAAACTGGCATTCTTTAGACTAGTTGAGTATCTGGAGCATCAGCATTTGTGGCTCAAAATGGCCAGAAACAAAGCCCTTTTTTAAATTATACCTTTATTTAACTAGGCAAGTCAGTTAAGAACAAGTTCTTATTTTCAGTGACGGCCTAGTGGGTTAAATGCCTTGTTCAGGGGCAACGACAGATTTTTAACTTGTCCGCCTGGGGATTCGATCTTGCAACCTTTCAGTTGCTAGTCCAACACTCTAACCACTAGGCTACCTGCCGCCCCCTTTCTTCTGAAACTCGTCAGTCTATTCTTGTTCTGAGAAATGAAGGCTATTCCATGCGAGAAATTGCCAAGAAACTGAAGTCCTCAACTGGCAGCTTCATTAAATGTTACCCACAAAACACCAGTCTCAACGTCAACAATGAAGAGGCGACTCCGGGATGCTGGCCTTCTAGGCAGAGTTGCAAAGAAAAAGCCATATCTCAGACTGGTCAATAAATAGAAAAGATTAAGATGGGCAAAAGAACACAGAAACTGGACGGAGGAACTCTGCCTAGAAGGCCAGCATCCCGGAGTCGCCTCTGATACCGTTGATGTTGAGACTGGTGTTTTGCGGGTATTATTTAATGAAGCTGCCAGTTAAGGGCTTGTGAGGCGTCTGTTTCTCAAACTAGATACTCTAATGTACTTGTCCTCTTGCTCAGTTGTGCACCGGGGCCTCCCACTCCTCTTTCTATTCTGGTTGGAGACAGTTTGCGCTGTTCTGCGAAGGGAGTAGTACACAGCGTTGTACGAGATCTTCAGTTTCTTGGCAATTTCTTCCATGGAATAGCCTTCATTTCTGAGAACAAGAATAGACTGATGAGTTTCAGCAGAAAGTTATTTGTTTCTGGCCATTTTGAGCCTGTAATCGAACCCACAAATTCTGATGCTCCAGATACTCAACTAGTCTAAAGAATGCCAGTTTTATTGCTTCTTTAATCAGAACAACAGTTTTCAGCTGTGCTAACATAATTGCAAAAGTGTTTTCTAATGATTAATTAGCCTTTTAAAATTATAAACTTAGATTAGCTAACACAACGTGCCATTGTAACACAGGAGTGATGGTTGCTAATGATGGGCCTCTGTACGCCTATGTAGATATTCCATTAAAAAATCACTCGTTTCCAGCTACAATAGTCATTTACAACATTAACAATGTCGACACTGTATTTGTGATCAGTTTGATATTATTTTAATGGACCAAAAAATGGATTTTCTTTAAAAAAACAAGGACATTTCTAAGTGACCCCAAACTTTTGAACGGTAGTGTATATTATACATTTTCCTATGCATTCAAAGCAATAAATATGGCACACAATAGCTCACTTTTGTCATTTTCCGAGAGTCATTGCTTTTCAGGCTAGCAACCGTTCACCTTTCTCAGACAGCATGTTGTTTATGCTGACGTCACAGTGGAATGGGGCTATTCCTGAAAGGACTGGAATGTACGTAGATTGGAATTGACCCCAACACTAAAGTGAGAGTTTTGACCCCTGCCCCCCCAGACTTTGACTTGTGCTTGGGGAGGGAGGGTGGGAGGGGTGTGTCTGACAGCTGTGTGTCTCGTGCCAAACTGTGAAGTTTCCGCCCCTGTGGGGGTTTCAGTGAGTGGTTCCTTTGTGTCTCTCACTCCACTTCAGTCAGCCACTGTCAACTAATGCCACATAATCTACCTCATCGTCAAAATCCACACCCAGGTCCAAAATCTACCCCTAGGCTCAGAATGTCATTCACACACACTTAAACCCACATGCACATATCTTAACTGTTTCGGGACCACACCTTCTGATCACTCACACACACTCACACACTTACACTCCTCACGGCCACATTCTGATCACATATACAATGCTTACACATATTCACACGCATTCTAAAACCCTCGACAGCCGCCTTGCACCCTCACCCTCATCATACAAGTGCTCACAGACCCTCCTCCCAATCACACACTTGCTCACACACAATTTACCCCCTCACATACGCAATAGTCACATCCACTTTGCTCCCACACACCCTTCACACACATTCTTGAGCACACGCACACAGACATGAAAGCATGCACATGAAATGGGAAAGGCACACAAAAACAGAGACAGACAGACAGGCAGATCCAAGACACACGCACACACACCAGTCCAAACCAGAGGGCCCCCAGACTGCAAGGCCGTCAGAGCAGCCGTAGCACCTCAGTGCGTGGCCCCCGGTCACATTTCACCACCCCCAACAGAATGGGTGTCACTCTGCGTTAGCCTCACACAGTGTCAAATCAGTCCCCAAGGGCCATCTGGGAGCTCATATCATACGAGGTCATGTATCCGTCCCCAAGCCGTCCCCTCCCAGGCTAATGAGAAAAGGCCAGTTAAGTAAAAACATTTTTTAAAGGGAGACGAGTAGCAAAAGTTCTACAAATGTGCTTATAGTTGCCCACAGAAACCATTTTGATATAACTGTTACATGACTGAACAGTATAGCTGCTCCTCAGAGAATGTCTGTGGAGTTCAACAGCGCAGTCAGTCTTTTTTAATCGGAGCCCCATTCATGTAATTAACTACCATATTGGTGAAGACTCTAGGGTGGAAATGGTCCTGATTTTAGGATGCCTCACTAGCATTAACCACTTTTCCATCCACAGTTTTTATGCGAGTTAAGTCATGTAATGCATTAAAAAAAATTGTGACAGGTGTGATGGAAACATGAAGTGTCGGTATAATTTCATATAGTGTCATTGTAACATATACATTTCACAATTTGTTAGTTCGACATGGTGGGATCTTTTTGTACCCCCTTTGCCCTCAGAACAGCCTCATTTCATGTCGACAGCATTCCACAGGGAATGGATGTCCTTTGGGTGGTGGACCATTCTTGATACACATGGGAAACTGTTGAGCATGAAAAGCCCAGCAGCGTTACAGTTCTTGATGCAAGCCGGTGCGCCTGGCACCTACTACCATACCCCATTCAAAGGCACTTCACTCTTTTGTCTTGCCCATTCACCCTCTGAATGGCACATTTACACAATCCATGTCTCAATTGTCTTGAGGCTTAAAAATCCTTCTTTAACCTGTCTCCTCCCCTTCATCTACACTGATTGAAGTGGATTTACAAGTGACATCAATAAAGGATCATAGCTTTCACCTGGATTCACCTGGTCAGTCTGTGTCATGGAAAGAGCAGGTATCCTTAATGTTTTGTACACTCAGTATAAGTTATGATAAACTTTATGGTGGTTAAGTGATGGACGGGGATTTTCTATAAGTATTGATGATAGGTTATTATTTGAATGCTGGTGACATGATGATCAATGCTTGGCTGCCAATTATCAAATATAAATGATATTGACCTTATCCATATCTCATGACATGACCTACCCTGTCCACCTACCCTGTCCACTGTTGTCTAGAAAGCAAGCACCAAAAACAGATTGGGCAAGTTTGCTGTTTATCGCATTCGCTTTTTTTGCGATGGAAACACATTTAACTCATGTACAAGTGTGTATTAATACGCATGTTTGAATTGGAAATGTGTTTTTTGCATATCCCAACTCCCCCTGGAACACCCTCAGAGAGTGGGGTCACAGCCAGGGTCTGCTATTATCAACAGTGACCCTGGAGCAATTAGGGTTAAGTGTCTTGCTCAGGGACACATCAGCTTGGGGATTCTAGCCATCTCCCGGTTAATGGCCCAACGCTCTAACCGCTAGGCTACCTGCCACCCTAACTAGGCTACCTACCACTCTGTGTCGCGTGCTAGTGTGTGTGTGTAATACGCACATGCGTTTCCTTCAAATGGATACTCGTTATTGCATCGGCAAGTGGCAGCTCGTTCTAGGAAAATACCCTGATGCATTTTGAGAATTGAATTTGAAAACCATATAATATCTGATTGAATTGGCAGATGCTTTTGCTCGGGTCTGTCTGCGGTTGCATAGTTGCCCTCACAGACAGCATTAAGGCCCAGTGTGCAGTGTGCTCTGTAGAATTGCTATTGATTCCCTTCCATTACTTTTGGACCAAAATGGAAGGTCAGAATACTAACTGGCATGATAACAAAAATCAAAAGCGCTTCTACACACAACAAGCGGACCTTTTGACCTTTGTGTTCAATCAACCCAACCGAGTAGCTGTTTTATTGTATATGCACTGCGTGTGACTAAGATTCCTCACACCTCAATACAATTTCACCTTCGCATCCAGACATTTCTGTATGTGTGGTTGTTGATTTCGTTTTTTGTCACTTTGTAACAAGTAAGGTCCGCTTGGTGCATTGATTTAAAACGTTAATAAGGCACCTATTGCTGGAACAAAAAACAATTGGTGTACAATAACTTTTCCAACTGTCCATTTATCTGAAAATAATGCACACTCTAGAATGCCTTACAAGCACATCAGAATAAAGTATTCAACAATGCTGTGGTATACGATAACAAAAAACAAACCTGACCTTTCGACCTTGAGTTCAATCAACCTTACGCTCTTTGATCCGCCTATCAGCTGTGTGACTGTATTCACACTGTGTGCATATGACTAAGATTCCTCACACCTCAATTCCGTTTCATGCTTGCATCCAGAATATTTCTGTATGTCTGCTGGTTAGCTGGTTGCACAGCACACCATGATCCGCCTATGACAGGATTATATAGCTATATATGCATCGACTGTATTTAACTTTAGGAAGCGTGCAAGCGCGAAACTCAGGACCCGCGGGCTACATGGCTATTATCTGGCCCATGCTGTAAGTGTATTAGTCACAGCTGGGCGAAAGAGAGCTCTCTGTCCAAGGCTATTGACTCACTCTACTCGGTTGTGTTACGGTTTGCTGCGCTCGCCATACCCACCCCAGGGATGGTTGTGTTTCTCCAGTAAGGGCGCACAGCAGTCCTAATGATAGTGTGGCACTGGTGAACTCGCTGGCACGCCGAGGAAGGTTATTGTGGTCGTTGTGGGGAGGACGTAGACATGGGATGGCTGGAAATGACATGCTTCTTCTTCATATTCCACCCATTTTTAATAGGTCTTTCTATGTGGCAGTGAGATTGAATTTGGAACATTTGAGTTATAAAAACACTAACAAACACACTGAATACTGAAAACTGTTGTGGCTAAAGCAGCAGTTTGATTCAACGTCTGCTAGCCTAGAATCAAACTACTAGCGCACCGCTAGCCACTGCTTTCAATGGAAGACGGAGGTTCAACCCACTGTATTTCTAGAAGCATGTGCCGTCAAACTACGCAGATGGCTAATGCTTACAGCCTCTCTTAATGAGGCTCGACAAAGGGAGAGAGAGCCCTGCTTGGCAAACGAGAAACGCTATCCCTCCCACACCCCTTTTTTTGCCTCCTCCCTTTCCCTAATCAGATTAATTAGTGGCACTTTCCCTTATCGAAGGGGAAAGCACTCCCACTGAGTCCTCAGGGAGACCCCCTATTTCTCTACAAGGGGGGTGGAAGAGGAGATGGGGGAAATTCTCTCTTCCATGCAGGGAGGGAGGGAGTGTTGTGTATGTGTGTCACGCTGGAGGGAGGGGGGTAGGAAGGGAGGGAGTTTGTATTTGCATTTGTTTGTGTGTAAACTATATTTAATGAATTAATTTGTCAGGGTATATGAGTTATGTTTGAGCGACTTAGTTGTGTATATGTCTGGGTTTGGTGTGGCTAGGGCACTTGTGTGTTTTGTTAAAATATTTCTTGCTGCTTTTCCTTTTTAATATGCTACACCTGCCTTCTATAAAGGCAATATTACAACGACACTGATGGATAGAGTAGTCAGTGGTGTCTTATTTAGGCTGTGGCCACATTTACATTTTGTGTGAACATTCCATATTGAGCAATTCCTCTTTCAACCGGAGTCATCTGTTGATATATGATGGACAACAGAGATGATTGTCAGATAAAAAATGCACAAATTGGTCCGTCTTTTATTTATGCAACTTGTATGAAAATAGTTGACTTGGGCTGTCATTTGACGGACAAAAGCAGACAATTGATGAATGCATGTATGATTTCATCCATGTTCATGCGTCCCAATGTGGCCGGATGCCTGAGTTAGAGGAAACTCCCCAACTAACAGGTGCCATAAAACAGCCTTACAGACGTAGCCTACCTTAGAGAAATACAGTACCACCGCATTCTCCTTCTCCACACCGAAACACGTCAAGGTCACTTTCTATCCAACCTTCCAGAATCCCTCATTTCCCCCACTTCCCCCTTAAGACTAATTAACTTTGTAAGAGAGCGCTTTTTGATATAAGCCTTAAATAGCATTAGCTTTAAATAGTAGCGTTTGATGTTAAAAGCTGATTTCTAGCCAATTTAGCCCCAGCGTTTCATCAATGCCAGAGGGTTTCTTGAACCCCAGCGGGGAAGGTCTTGGACTGAAATGTTTCAAATGCGCAGGTTTGAAAGTCAAAACGGCAAGTAGGTTGAAGGGTGGGCGGGGTTGTTAATTTGCTGTAATAAATAGTTTATTTCCAGAAAACTCGTTTTTTTTTTATTGGAGGAGAGGTTGGTGAATCTTTTGCGTTCAATTATAATGTAGAAAATGATTATAATTTTTGTATCTTTATATAACTAGGCAAGTCAGTTAAGAACAAATTCTTATTTACAATGACGGCCTACCCCGGACGACGCTGGGCCAATTGTGCGCCACCCTATGGGACTCCCAATCACGGCCCGGATGTGATACAGCCTGGAATCCAACCAGGGACTGTAGTGACCGCCTCTTACACTGAGATGCAGTGCCTTAGACCTCTGCACCACTCAGGAGTCCTAGAATGTAGGAGGTGTGCTAGTTTGGTACATTTTTGTGTAGCATTCTGTTTTTTCATCGAGTGTTAGCTAAGGTTACTCATGCTTGTGCTCTCTTTTTCAATTCTGATGGTTTAGACGTTCTTCTCTCTTTCAGACTCCGTCCACTTATATCCTCTGCAACCAAGAAGAAGAGAGCCGCTTCACAGGTGAGCCCCACCACACACAACAAAATCTAAATTCTGTAAACCTTTTTTTTTACAACCCGGTATTTAACAGATAGTTACTTTGAAATTACAGTTATATAATAATTGCATACAAATTACAATTTAGTTTCTTTGAGATTAATTTACATAAGCGTAGTTTGTACCATTTGGTACCAAGTAGTTATAAATTATGTGAGGTAAGTATCAGAAAGTATCCATTGTTACCACCTAGTTTCCTAGTAAATACAACGTAAATACCACCTTAAACTGAGCTGTAAAATAAACTGTATTTAATGCGACTTGGAAAAATTAGGATGACCATTTTCAGACCTGCCAACCTGCAAACATTTTGCATACCATGCCCGCAATTTAAGGTCAAAGTACTCTGGTTAAAAAACTACTCTAAAATATTCAAAAAGAGGCTTCTAGCTGGCACATTGTGGTTTTAGACTCAACCGTTTGAAGTTGGAGCTGAGCCAATCATACATAGATAATCGTGGAAACAGCAAAGGGAGCACCCCCCTATTCACCTCGATGGGGCAGCAGTGGAGAAGGTGGAAAGTGTTAAGTTCCTTGGTGTACATATCACCAACAAACTGAAATGGTCCACATACACAGAGTGTGATGAAGAAGGCACAACAGCACCTCTTCAACTTCAGGAGGCTGAAAAAAATGTGTCTTGTCACCGAAAACCCTCAGTAACTTTTACAGTTGCACAATTGAGAGCATCCTGTCAGACTGTATCACTCCCTGGTACTGCTACTGCACCGGCCATAACCGCAGGGCTCTCAAGAGGGTTGTGCGGTCTGCACAACGCATCACTGGAGGCAAACTACCTACGCTCCAGGACACCTACAACACCCAATGTCACAGGAAGGCAAAGAAGATCATCAAGGACATTAACCACCTGAGCCACTACCTGTTCACCCCGCTACCATCCAGAAGGCAAGGTCAGTACAGGTGCATCAAAGCTGGAGAGATTGAAAAACAGCTTCTCTCTCAAGGCCATCAGATTGTTAAACAGCCACCACCAGCACAGAGAGGTGGCTGCCTACCTACAGACTTGATATCATTGGCCACTTTAATAAATGGAACACTAGTCACTTTAATAATGCCACTTCAAGAATGTTTACATACAGTGCCTTGCGAAAGTATTCGGCCCCCTTGAACTTCGCGACCTTTTGCCACATTTCAGGCTTCAAACATAAAGATATAAAACTGTATTTTTTTGTGAAGAATCAACAACAAGTGGGACACAATCATGAAGTGGAACGACATTTATTGGATATTTCAAACTTTTTTAACAAATCAAAAACAGAAAAATTGGGCGTGCAAAATTATTCAGCCCCCTTAAGTTAATACTTTGTAGCGCCACCTTTTGCTGCGATTACAGCTGTAAGTCGCTTGGGGTATGTCTCTATCAGTTTTGCACATCGAGAGACTGACATTTTTTCCCATTCCTCCTTGCAAAACAGCTCGAGCTCAGTGAGGTTGGATGGAGAGCATTTGTGAACAGCAGTTTTCAGTTCTTTCCACAGATTCTCGATTGGATTCAGGTCTGGACTTTGACTTGGCCATTCTAACACCTGGATATGTTTATTTTTGAACCATTCCATTGTAGATTTTGCTTTATGTTTTGGATCATTGTCAAAGGCCAGATTTGTGCAATATACGACTGATTGTTGTCCTATGGACAGAGTCTCCCACCTCAGCTGTAGATCTCTGCAGTTCATCCAGAGTGATCATGGGCCTCTTGGCTGCATCTCTGATCAGTCTTCTCCTTGTATGAGCTGAAAGTTTAGAGGGACGGCCAGGTCTTGGTAGATTTGCAGTGGTCTGATACTCCTTCCATTTCAATATTATCGCTTGCACAGTGCTCCTTGGGATGTTTAAAGCTTGGGAAATCTTTTTGTATCCAAATCCGGCTTTAAACTTCTTCACAACAGTATCTTGGACCTGCCTGGTGTGTTCCTTGTTCTTCATGATGCTCTCTGCGCTTTTAACGGACCTCTGAGACTATCACAGTGCAGGTGCATTTATACGGAGACTTGATTACACACAGGTGGATTGTATTTATCATCATTAGTCATTTAGGTCAACATTGGATCATTCAGAGATCCTCACTGAACTTCTGGAGAGAGTTTTCTGCACTGAAAGTAAAGGGGCTGAATAATTTTGCACGCCCAATTTTTCAGTTTTTGATTTGTTAAAAAAGTTTGAAATATCCAATAAATGTCGTTCCACTTCATGACTGTGTCCCACTTGTTGTTGATTCTTCACAAAAAAATACAGTTTTATATCTTTATGTTTGAAACCTGAAATGCGGCAAAAGGTCGCAAAGTTCAAGGGGGCCGAATACTTTCGCAAGGCACTGTATCTCACATTACTCATCTCATATGTATATACTGTATACTGTATCCTTCACTATCTATTCTATCTTAGCCTCTCTGTCGCTTCTCATCCATATATTTTATACTTATATATTCTTATCCCATTCCTTTACGTAGGCCGTCAATGTAAATAAGAATTTGTTCTTAACTGACTTGCCTAGTTAAATAAAGGTTACATTTACTACATTGTGTGTATTAGGTTTTGTTTTGAAATTTGTTAGATATTAGTTTTTGTTGTGCAATTGTTAGATATTACCTGTTAGATACTGCTGCACTGTTGGATCTAGAAGCGTAAGCATTTTGCTCCACTCGCAATAACATCTGCTAACCATGTGTATGTGACCAATAACATTTGATTTGATTTGAATGCATTTAAATGTGTTCTTTGTAAAAAGTAATTTTCCTGAATTTCTTTCCTCAATGCGTTTAAGCCAATCAGTTGTGTTGTGACAAGGTAGGGGTGGTATACAGAAGATAGCCCTATTTGGTGAAAGACCAAGTCCATATTATGGCAAGAACAGCTCAAATAAGCAAAAAGAAACGACAGTCCATCATTACTTTAAGACATGAAGGTCAGTCAATCCGGAACATCAAGAACTTTGAAAGTTTCTTCAAGTGCAGTCTCAAAAACCATCAAGCGCTATGATGAAACTGGCTCTGATGAGGACCGACACAGGAAAGAAAGACCCAGAATTACCTCTACTGCAGAGGATAAGTTCATTAGAGTTACCAGCCCCAGAAATTGCAGCCCAAATAAATGCTTCACAGAGTTTAAGTAACAGACACATCAACATCAACTATTCAGAGGAGACTGTGTGAATCAGGCCTTTATGGCCAAATTTATTCAAGGAAACAACTACTAAAGGACACCAATAAGAAGGAGAGACTTGCTTGGGCCAAGGAACACAAGCAATGGACATTAGACCGGTGGAAATCTGTCCTTTGGTCTGATGAGTCAAAACTTGAGATTTTTGGTTCCAACTGACGTGTCTTTGTGAGACGGAGAGTAGATTAAGCATGGAGGAGGAGGTGCGATGGTTTGGGGGTGCTTTGCTGGCGACACTGTCTGTGATTTAGAATTGAAGGCACACTTAATCAGCATTCTGCAGCGATACGCCATCCCATCTGGTTTGCGCTTAGTCGGACTATCATTTGTTTTTCATCAGGACAATGACCCAACACACCTCCAGGATGTGTAAGGGCTATTTGACCAAGAAGGAGAGTGATGGAGTGCAACCCAATTGAGATAGTTTGGGATGAGCTTGACCACAGAGTGAAGGAAAAGCAGCCAACAAGTGCTCAGCGTATGTGGGAACTCCTTCAAAACTGTTGGGAAAGCATTCCAGGTGAAGCTGGTAGAATGCCAAGAGTGTGCAAAGCTGTCATCAAGGCAAAGGGTGGCTTCTTTGAAGAATCTAAAATGTAGAAAATAGTACAAATAAAGAAAAACCCTTGAATGAGTAGGTGTGTCCCAACTTTTGACTGGTACTGTATATATACACTGTACTTCAAAATAACTAAAACCAAATCGAAACTGTGTAGAAATTATAATGGACCTACATTCTAACAGTTTGTTGACTGTGTCCAGCTCGCTCATAATCACCTGAATGAAAGCTAGACAGTCAGGGAAATAATAAAAAAAATTGACAGCTAGGAAATATTTTTTTAAATTCAGTGCGGCCCTCCGGACCTCGTTGATGACCGAATGTGGCCCCCAAGGCAAAATTAGTTTGACACCCCTGCGTTGGAATAAAAATTACCCCTACATTTGACCTACAATCATGTAAAGGTGTCATTGAGACCACCTCAATTTAATTCTGGATCAAACACTAGACTACTGTTATGGCTATATTGTTTGATTTAATTTAAGACACTAGGTTTCAGGAAATGGCAGTTACAGGTTTTTAAAAATGCTAAATGCTCCAACTCCCTGAGGGGGTCACGACCTTTGACCTTCATCAGCACCACCTTGTCAGAAAATGCTAGGGAGAGCCCTGATTGAAAATATATTTTTAGGTAGTTTCTAAAGACCAGCCAATTACCAAGTACCCATAGCAGTCTATATCCTACCATTCCTACTCTTAGGTTCTAAATAAACAGAAAAAACTCACGAACGACTAGTAAATCTCAAACCACAACTGGGTCACACAGCTGCATAAGACAAAGACATATTTACACAAGCACTGGTATTTAAACCTTCCTCCTATGCTGAGTCTCCTTACACATCTGGACAGCCAATATATAGATCTCTGTTGCTAGGCAGGACTTAAATGATTATTGTTCTTTCTCACTTAATTTGAGCTGACCTCAACCAAATTCCTCACTCCTCCCCAACTCACGGTTGTCCTGTTGACTTGTACCAGACTGTGGCTTTTCTCCTTTCCATAGGAAATTCCCCTCTCTTCCTCAGTGACATGAATAAGGATATTTCATATTTTCAAGTTTAGAAGTCAGAACCCATCAGTCCCCCCTTTTGAACAATAATTCCATACTGTTTAACATTATATAAACTTGGAAATTACTTAGAAATTAACCAAAAAAATAAAACATGTTCAAGAAACAAAACATGGGCCTCCCGGGTGGCGCAGTGGTTAAGGGCGCTGTACTGCAGCTCCAGCTGTGCCACCAGAGAATCTGGGTTCGCGCCCAGGCTCTGTCGTAACCGGCTGCGACCGGGAGGTCCGTGGGGCGACGCAAAATTGGCCTAGCGTCGTCCGGGTTAGGGGGGGTTTGGTCGGTAGGGATTCTTATTCTTTTCTCATCGTGCACCAGCGACTCCTGTGGTCGGGCCTGGCGCAGTACGCACTAACCAAGGTTGCCAGGTGCATGGTGTTTCCTCCGACACATTGGTGCGACTGGCTTCCGGGTTGGATGCGCGCTGTGTTAAGAAGCAGTGCGGCTTGGTTGGGTTGTGGACGCATGACTTTCAACCTTCGTCTCTCCCGAGCCCGTACGGCGTTGTAGCGATGAGACAAGATAGTAGCTACTAAAACAATTGGATACCACGAAATTGGGGAGAAAAAGGGGGTAAAAATTCACATGAAAAAGAAAAAAAAAGAAAGAAACAAAACATGATTATCATCATCTCCGAGACGTATGGCCTCTGATCTGTAATCACACTATGCACACTCTTATTTCCCTTTCTCGTCGGACAACTGATAATGGCATTTCAGCTGGAGCTTTTGACTGTCTCTATTTCCTCCTACTGGTTCCTAAGAGAGTGATAGCACAAGACTAATAATGTGTCAAGCTATGCATAATTATACAGTTGAAGTCGGAAGTTTAAATACACTTAGGTTGGAGTCATTAAAACTCGTTTTTCAACCACTCCACAAATTCCTTGTTAACAAACTATAGTTTTGGCAAGTCGGTTAGGAAGTCTACTTTGTGCATGACACAAGTCATTTTTCCAACAATTGTTTACAGACAGATTATTTTACTTATAATTCACTGTATCACAATTCCAGTGGGTCAGAAGTTTACAAACACTAAATTGACTGTGCCTTTAAACAGCTTTGAAAATTATGTCATGGCTTTAGACGCTTCTGATTGGCAAATTGACATCATTTGAGTCAATTGGAGGTGTATCTGTGGATGTATTTCAAGGCCTACCTTCAAACTCAGTGCCTATTTGCTTGACATCATGGGAAAATCAAAAGAAATCAGCCAAGACCTCAGAAAAAAAATTGTAGACCTCAACAAGTCTGGTTCATCCTTGGGAGCAATTTCAAAATGCCTGAAGGTACCATGTTCACCTGTAAAAACAAAAGTACGCAAGTATAAACACCATGGGACCATGCAGCCGTCATACCGCTCAGGAAGGAGACGCGTCTCCTAGAGATGAACGTACCTTGGTGTGAAAAGTGCAAATCAATCCCAGAACAACAGTAACGGCCCTTGTGAAGATGCTGGAGGATGCAGATAGAAAATAATCTATATCCACAGTAATATGAGTCCTATATCGAAATAATCTGAAAGGCCGCTCAGCAAGGAAGAAGCCACTGCTCCAAAACCGCCATAAAAAAGCCAGACTACGGTTTGCAACTGCACATGGGGACAAAGATCGTACTTTTTGGAGAAATGTTCTCTGGTCTGATGAAACAAAAATATAACTATTTGGCCATAATGACCATTGTTATGTTTGGAGGAAGAAGGGGGAGGCTTGCAAGCAGAAGAACACCATCCCAATGATGAGGCACAGGGATGGCAGCATCGTGTTGTTGGGGTGCTTTGCTGCAGGAGGGACTGGTGCACTTCACAAAATAGATGGCATCATGAGATAGGAAAATTATGTGGATATATTGAAGCAACATCTCAAGACATCAGTCAGGAAGTTAAAGCTTGGTCGCAAATGGGTCTTCCAAAGGGACAATGACCCCAAGCATACTTCCAAAGTTGTGGCAAAATGGCTTAAGGACAACAAAGTCAAGGTATTGGAGTGGCCAGCACAAAGTCCTGACCTCAATCCTATAGAAAATTTGTGGGCAGAATTGGAAAAGTGTGTGCAAGCAAGGAGGCCTACAAACCTGACTCAGCTACACCAGCTCTGTCAGGAGGAATGGGCCAATATTCACCCAACTTATTGTGGGAAGCTTGTGGAAGGCTACCTGAAACGTTTGACCCAAGTTAAACAATTTAAAGGCAATGCTACCAAGTACTAATTGAGTGTATGTAAACTTCTGACCCACTGGGAATGTGATGAAGGAAATTAAAGCTTAAATAAATTATTCTCTACTATTATTCTGACATTTCACATTCTTAAAATGAAGCGGTGATCCTAACTGACCTAAGAAAGGGTTTTTCCTAGGATTAAATGTCAGGAATTGTGAAAAACTGAGTTTAAATGTATTTGGCTAAGGTGTATGTAAACTTCCGACTTCAACTGTAAATGCAAGGAAAAACCAGTTTGATAACATAACGATTCCCAATCTCTTTTCACCTGACTCTATGCCTTCGGGATACTTTTTCTGCTGGGTTCCACAAAAATGAAGGTTCTAAAAAACCTCCTTATGCTTTCACCCAGTCTTCCCCTGTCCGGCCACATGTTTCAAAAAGATGTTCCCAAGCCATATCAATTTCACTTCTCTCCATCTCCTTCCTCCTGAATGGCCACCCGATATACACGTGTGGTGGCCTTAATCAACTTTACCTCATCTGGAGGTAACTCAGCACTGTATATACGTTTCCCTCAGAAGATGATATCCCAACAATGCTACAAAGGTAACCCCTGCTACTACTAACACTGCCCATGACGCATACTTCAAAATCCCTCATTTGAGCCGTAGTCCAATTCCATGCTGTTACTATAATATCCTTCGCCATACTGCCGCTCCTTCAGTTACTGTATCTACAGCGACTGCCGTGAGAATAGCTATTGCATGGAATCTGTCTCCTGCTCTCCTATTGTCTTTGTGGTTCACTGATAGATCTAGGACTAACCCTTTCAGATACTCCCTGCCTGTCTCCCAACTCATACCCGGTTCCCTAGCACCCAACATTTTCAATGACCTGTGTTCTGCTACGGTCGATACCTTCTTTGACAAACTCATCATTGAAAGTTAACAATAGTCTCTGAAATGACAACAGTATCTCTGCCACAATAATATGGGTATGTGTGACGTAACGATTTAACTTCATATTTGTCTTTATATTGTGCACAGTTAGCTGTCCTTCCTGTTCTTTGAGCTATTCCATGGTATCACTCTGCACAGCGGAGTGGTATTGTTCCCCAGACTCTACTAACCCCTTCCTTAATTTATGAGCCACACAGATCTCCACCCCAGACACGGTCCATCCCGCTCTCCCAATTCCCTGTAACGTTAATGCCTTGATTTTTGGGACTCCACAGAATGCACTGATGTCGGTGTACAGAGGGTAGTGCAAACTGCCCAGTACATCACTGGGGCCAAGCTTCCTGCCATCCAGGACCTATAGAATAGGCGGTGTCAGAGGAAAGCCCATAAACTGTTATAGACTGTTTTCTCTGCTACCGCACATCAAGCGGTTCCGGAGCGCCAAGTCTAGGACCAAAAGGCTCCTCAACAGCTTCTACCCCCAAGCCATTAGACTGCTGAACAATTTTAAAAAATCTACCACTGGACAATTTACATTGACCCCCCCCCCCCCTCTTGTACACTGGCTACTCGCTGTTTGTTTGTTACCTATGCATATGTCACTTCGCCCCCACCTACATGTACAGATTACCTCAGCTAGCCTGTACCCCTGCACACTGGCTCAGGACCGGTGCCCCCTGTATATAGCCTCGTTATTCTTATTGTGTTACTTTTTATTATTACTTTTCATTTTAGCTTACTTAAATATTTTCTTCTTGAACTGCACTGTTGGTTAAGGGTTTGTAAGTAAGCATTTCACGGTAAAGTCTACACTTGTTGTATTCGGCACATGTGGCAAATAAGATTTGATTTGTACGTACCTTGCCTCCTGCTACAAATAGATTTGCACATAAATCATTTAATCTAACCCATAACACATTAGTCACTACTACTAATCCACTTCTATAGTTATAAACATACTAAAACATTCTCAAGTCAATTAGTCAATTTCCAAACAATCCCTCTTCTGGAACAATGATCACTCTTATGTTCCACGACATCTAGAAACATATTGACTTGAACAGGGAAGAGACAAAAATACATGTTAACAATTTCACACCACCCTTGATGCGGATGAGATTGGGGAGAGAGCCATCCATCCATTCTGTTCTATGCCCATGGGATGCTAGTCTCCATGCAAGTCTCCTTCATCCTCATCCTCGGGTGACAAAGCAAGACACAGACTATGAGCCTTGTACGTAATTAGTTGTACGGTATCATCCAGCAATCCACATGTATTGATGCGCTTTAACATTATGATTCTGATGATATTGTAAAACGAAATCCCTACTATCCAGTACCCCCTCATGGTTGGCCCAAGCTATCATCTAGTGGGTTCTCTAATAACCTCCCTTTCGGAGGACACTAAAAGATAAGGTTTAAAGTAATTAAAACCCTCAATAAATTCAAGCAGTGCACCCTCCCCTCAGTTTGTGCTCTCCTCACAGCTGAGGGGCAGTGCTCACTCTCTCTCTCTTTATCTTCTAATCATAATTAAAACATTTGATAAATTATCCAACCCAAATTTAGAATTACAGTCCTTAGTACTCTATGTTGAGTCCATCACTTGAATTCAAGCCCCTCAACTTAGCACACATTGTCACGGTTAGAATGTACATTTACAAACCGGACCATATTTTACCCATATTAACTTTTCTCATTACAGCCCCCGTTTGTCCCTGTTTTACTGTCACGAGTGGCATGTTAATGACAGATCGGTATCTCAATGCACTCTTAGTCTAAATTACTATACATTTTGCAGTGTGCAGACCTCCACAATCAACCTGATACCCCAAATAAACAATTATTGGCATGGTTGACCACCCCCCGTTTCTCCCTGGACTCATCCTTTTAGCGTGTCTTCATGTTCTTTTTCAGGTAGCGTTACAGGTAGCGTTACAGGTAGCGTTACAGGTAGCGTTACAGGTAGCGTTACAGGTAGCGTTACATGTAGCGTTACATGTAGCGTTACATGTAGCGTTACAGGTAGCGTTACAGGTAGCGTTACATGTAGCGTTACATGTAGCGTTACAGGTACAGTTACATGTAGCGTTACAGGTAGCGTTACAGGTAGCGATACAGGCAGCAATACAGGTAGCGTTACAGGTAGCGTTACAGTAGCGTTACAGGTAATGTTACAGGTAGCAATACAGGTAGAGTTACACGTAGCGATACAGCTAGCGTTTCAGGTAGCGATACAGGTAGCGTTACAGTTCCCAACAGCACATAGGTAACTCGTGCCTGTTACAGTTGATGGCCCATGATAATGTCCTGATTTCAATATCTGGGAAATGAATCAGATTTTCCCAAGCACACGGGTCTCTCAACTGAGCTGCCACCACCATTCTGTGCAGTCCATTCTTGCTGGTGCATTTTTCCCACCAGTACACCAGCAGCATGAGAGAAGTTTGGACGTGATTTCTCTCCATGCTCACTCCACATGCACGGTCTCAGGCCTCATGCCGCACTCCTGCTGCTCGTACACAGGTTGACGGCTCGGACTCAGATCACAGGTAGGAGTGGTGAAAGACAAGGCCGTAGTGAATGCCTTTGTCACTACTTCTTCTGCCGGGGGGGGGGGGTTCACACTGTTCTTGGTCAATTTATCAAGAGTTTGTATCCCATAAGGTAATGGTAAAATAGACTAGAGACGAGTGTCCCACATTCATATTATGCTTAAATCTCACCTATTGTCTTGATCATTTCTATTGAGGTTGATCAGGCCTCACCAGAAAGTCAGGACAAAGGTAATTTAACACCATTAAGTATTTTATTTTCCTTTTCTTTCCCTGTAATTCAGGAACCACTTAACAACATGTCAAACATTTCCATCATTCTGCGTACCCAGTTTAAAACCAAATTAAAAAGACCTCACACAATAAATCATACACGGTATTAACACCACTAACAAATATTCATAACCGGTGAGTTGTGTGTGCGTGCTTGTGTGTGTGGTAAACCGTAGGGAAAAAACAAACACATGACCAGGTCTTACTTATCTGGGAGCTCCCTTTATGGCTGAATCCGGATACCTTTATACTTATTAAAACTGCAGAATTTCACTAACTGCTACTTCCAACTCAAACCCTCAAACACCTAGATCCCCTGAACGCAGCTCACTCTCCAGATCCCAGTCACCTGAATTCTAATCACCTGTTCACACACCTGTATGTTATTATCACACACTATTTAGTTCAGTTCTTTGCACCCCATCACTGTGAGGTATTGTTTGTTTTGTGACACACGTCTTTCTGAGCTCTGTTTTTCCTGTGATTTACTCCTCCCGTGTATGATATTTTTTACCTGCCTCACTAACACCCTGCCTGTACTTTAGTCTATCGAATTTCCTGTTATCTACCTATTGCCTGATCTCCCGAACTACGTTACTAGCCTTTTCCATGTCTGTACTGTTGCCCTTTTGGACTCCCTGTGTATGACCTTCTGCCTGCCCCAGGACCCAGCCTCCTCCTGTGGTCCTTTGCAAACACCTGCTGCTCCCTGCGCTTGAAACAAGCTCTGTCTCCCCTCGTGTTCATTACAACTGCTCTCCCAAGACAACAGTCTCAGGAAACATTCTAAAGGGAGATATGATGACAGCCCCTCCTCTTCTGGAAGTGAAAGTGTACATCTTAATCAGCAACCTAAAAGTTTTCATTACAATCAAAACATGAGTCCACTGTCCTCCCTCCAATTGTTTGTTTTAATCCACCCCAACGTTAATGTACTCTTATTTAGCATGTACTACCCTTAGACACGGTGACATTTATCTCTCAACCAAGTTTAACAATTCATTGGTCTCTCTTTTCCCCATGAGTTTCCTTAACCACCACACCACAATGCCCTACATGTTCATGAACAAACATTTTAAAAAGTAATTTCAGGTTTGGCAACCCCAATGCTGTCGCTTGACAGAATTTATTCTTTAAAACTCTTAACACTTACAACATTAACTCCAATCTAATTTCTCGTGACCCCTCCTCCCTTTCGTCAATTCTATACATTTATTTCAGAATAAGAGGAAATAAAATGTCTCACGAGATTAAACCCCCTCAGCTGTTAAACCCAGTCTCAGCTGTTTGTGTTGGGGGGGTGCAGGCCAGGGAAAGCTCAGGCAGGTCGTAGGGAACCAGGAACTGAGGCTGGGGCAAGGGGAGTAGGGGCAGGATAAGCAGGTCCGGAGTGGAATCCAAGGAAGCAGTAGAGTGGGGGTTCAGGGCAGGGAAGCAGGACTGACGAGACGAGCGGACTGGAGACAGGGACCAGAGTCAGTGCGGACAGAAACAGTAGTGGAGAGAAAAGCAGGGTCAGGCTAGGGAAAAATAGGCACAACAGGATAAGATCTATGCAGGAACAAATGGCTTGAAACGCAGACTGACTGAGCAGAGGCTACGATCTGGCAGAGTGGAAGTGGCAGGGCTAAATATTTGTAGAGGTCTTGATTATGGAACAGGTTGCAGTTGGTGGGGATCCGCTCTGACTCCAGCACACCTGTCTCCACTCACACAATCACATACACCCACAGACAGACAGACAGCACTGGGGGAGTGGCGGCAGGTTAGGGAGACACAGGATGAGAAGTAGAGGGCATGGAGGAGCAGATGTAACACCTACCCTACACCATATATTTACGACCAGTCGTTACACAATTGGCCTACTGAATAAACTCAGGCTTTCTAGGTCCATATCCTAAAATTGTTCAGCCTACGATTCTCATCTCCCCAAGATGTTAGAATGAGTGGTAACAGATGTAGGAACTGTCACTGATTCTGACTCTGTAGTTCAACTGTAAATCGTGGTGAACCCTGCTCGCAGTGCCAACTGTTAGGTTCTAAATAAACCGAGTAAAAACTCAGATGTCTAGTAAAGCTTAAACCAAGTTTATTCACCCACTGGGTCACACAGCTGCAAAAGACATATTTACACAAGCACTGGTATTTAAACCTTCCTCCTATGCTGAGTCTCCTCCTTACACATCTGGACAGCCAATAGATCTCTGTTGCTAGACTGGACTTTGGTGATTACTTCTCACTTCATCTGAGCTGACCTCGGCCAAATTCCTTACTCCTCCCCAACTCACTGTTGGCTGTCCTGTTGACTTGTACCAGACTGTGGCGCTTCTTCTTTCCATAAGATACATGATGTCTAACAATAACATGTTCTGACAGAATGTAAACGTTCTGCATTCCCTTCTCCCTGAATAAGGATATTTCATATTTTCAAGTTTAGAAGTCAGAACCCATCACTACTGAGGCAGTTTTCTGCCAACATCATTATTAAGCTAAACGTGCGCGTCATGGGGTCCGGGGCTGGGAGTACCGCCACCGTGCTGAAGAGGTACTCATAAAAAAGTCTGAAGTTGGCAGGTCTGTATTTTTTAATACTTATTTGAATAGGGCCTTGATTATCATTGATTTCCCTTGACCCCTAAACCAAATAGCACCTTCAATCTTACACTTCAGATCGCTCCATACCCTGTTTTGTAAGTGACTACTTACCATTGTTTTGTTTTGATACAGTCCACTGTACTCATTAGGTTTGCTCTTGTTCAACTTAGGGTCAGCAGTCGACATTGTATTAGCACGTAACTCAAGTTCGGTAAGCATTTGGTTAATAAGGTATTAGCATGGGGCTAAATGTTGATTATCACAGGAGTTGGCATGTTAGTGGTCTACTCTGGGCTCCCTCAGTGCTCTGACAACTGAATGAGACTTCACAGCTCACCAATCAGCAGTAGAAAGGACCTCACACAAGAACCTTGTGGGGGTCATCTGCCCGTTGCCAGGCAACCCAATGCTACCTCCAGGGAACCAATGAAAAAGTCCACTAATTGGCTGGAGCATAGTGTTCAGAATGGAAGTAAAGCCTGCATTCAGGAAAGGAGAAAGAGAGAGGAGTGAAACGTTTACAAGACACGTCAAAGGGGCATCTTTCGAAAGAGTAACCATAGAGGTTCACTTTGTAAGGTTCACTTTTATGTTGTCTTTTTTTTTTTTTTACATATATTTATTAGGAATTTGTACATGTTTTATTGACAGTGAGAGAAATGTAAATGGAGAGATAAAGGAGAGGGATACAGTACAGAAAGTGAGTGGTGGAACCTGCTTCCAGAGGCACGTGGTCCAGGTGCACTAATCTGCCTCCAGGGGCACGTGGTCCAGGTGCACTAACCTGCCTCCAGGGGCACGTGGTCCAGGTGCACTAACCTGCCTCCAGGGGCACGTGGTCCAGGTGCACTAACCTGCCTCCAGGGACACGTGGTCCAGGTGCACTAACCTGCCTCCAGGAGCACGTGGCCCAGGTGCACTAACCTGCCTCCAGGGACACGTGGTCCAGGTGCACTAACCTGCCTCCAGGGGCACGTGGTCCAGGTGCACTAACCTGCCTCCAGGGACACGTGGTCCAGGTGCACTAACCTGCCTCCAGGAGCACGTGGCCCAGGTGCACTAACCTGAAAAATATAAACACAACATGCAGCAATTTCACTAAGTAACAGTTAATGTAAGGAAATCAGTCAATTAGGCCCTAATCTATGGATTTCACATGACTGGGAATACGATATGCATCTGTTGGTCACAGATACCTTTAAAAAAAGGTAGGGGCATGGATCAGAAAACCAATCAGTATCTGGTGTGACCACCATTTGCCTCATGCATTGCCATCGATAAAATGCAATTGTGTTCGTTGTCTGTAACTTGTGCCTGCCCATACCATAACCACAGCCGCCACCATGGGGCAGACTGTTCACAACGTTGACATCAGCAAACAGCTTGCCCACAAGATGCCATACATGCTGTCTGCCATCTGCCTGATACAGTTGAAACCAGAATTAATCTTTGAAGAGCACATTTCTCCAGCTTGCCAGTGGCCAGCGAAGGTGAGTATTTGCCCACTGAAGTCGGTTATGATGCCGAACTGCAGTCAGGTCAAGACCCTGTTTCTGACAGATTGTGCAGAAATTCGTTGGTTGTGCAAACCCACAGTTTATTCAGCTGATTCAGCTGATTATTCAGTTGATCCCGCGAGTGAAGAAGCTGGATGTGGAAGTCCTAGGCTGTGTGGTTACACATGGTCTGCGGTTATGAGGCCGGTTGGAATTACTGCCAAATTCTCTTAAGCGTCTTACAGTAGAGAAATTAACATTCAATTATCTGGCAACAGCTCTGGTGGATATTCCTGCAGTCAGGATGCCAGTTGCACGCTCCCTCAAAACTTGAGACATCTGTGGCATTGTGTTGTGTTGTGTGACAAAACTATCCTTAGTACAAGGTGCACCTGTGTAATGATCATGCTGTTTAATCAGCTTCTTGATATGCCACTCCTGTCAAGTGGATGGATTATCTTGGCAAAGGAGAAATGCTCACAAACAGGGATGTAAACAAACTTGAGCACAACATTTGAGAGAAATAACCTTTTTGTGCGTATGAAACATGTGACCAACACTTTACATGTTGTTTTTACAGTTGAAGTTGGAAGTTTACATACACTTAGGTTGGAGTCATTAAAACTCATTTTTCAACCACTCCACAAATTCCTTGTTAACAAACTATAGTTTTGGCAAGTCGGTTAGGACATCTACTTTGTGCATGACCCAAGTAGTTTTTCCAACAATTGTTTACAGACAGATTATTTCACTGTATCACAATTCCAGTGGGTCAGAGGTTTACATACACTATGTTGACTGTGCCTTTAAACAGCTTGGACAATTCCAGAAATGATGTCATGGTGTTAGAAGCTTCTGTTAGGCTAATTGACATAATTTGAGTCAATTGGAGGTGTACCTGTGGATCTATTTCAAGGCCTACCTTCAAACTCAGTGCCTCTTTGCTTGACATCATGGGAAAATCAAAAGAAATCAGCCAAGACCTCAGAAAAAAAATGTGTAGACCTCCACAAGTCTGGTTCATCCATGGGAGCAATTTCCAAACGCCTGAAGGTACCACGTTCATCTGTACAAACAATAACACGCAAGTATATGTAACAGTATAATTTTAGACCGTCCCCTCGCCCATACCCGGGCGCGAACTAGGGACCTTCTGCACACATCAACAGTCACCCTCGAAGCATCGTTACCCATCGCTCCACAAAAGCCGCGGCCCTTGCAGAGCAAGGGGAACTACTACTTCAAGGTCTCAGAGCAAGTGACGTCACTGATTGAAACGCTATTTAGCGCCCACGCTAACTAAGCTAGCCGTTTCACATCTGTTACATATAAACACCATGGGACCACACAGCCGCCATACCGCTCAGGAAGGAGACACGTTCTGTCTCCTAGAGATGAACGTACTTTGGTGCGAAAAGCGCAAATCAATCCCAGAACAACAGCAAAGGACCTTGTGAAGATGCTGGAGGAAACAGGTACAATGAGTCCTATATCGACATAACCTGAAAGGCCGCTCAGCAAGGAAGAAGCCACTGCTCCAAAACCACCATAAAAAAGCCAGACTACAGTTTGCAACTGCACATGGGGACAAAGATTGTACTTTTTGGAGAAATGTCCTCTGTTCTGATGAAACAAAAATAGAACTGTTTGGCCATAATGACCATCGTTATGTTTGGAGGAAAAAGGGGGAGGCTTGCAAGCCGAAGAACACCATCCCAGCCGTGAGGCACGGGGGTGGCAGCATCATGTTGTCGGGGTGCTTTGCTGCAGGAGGGACTGGTGCACTTCACAAAATAGATAGCATCATGAGGCAGGAAAATTTTGTGGATATATTGAAGCAACATCTCAAGACATCAGTCAGGAAGTTAAAGCTTGGTCGCAAATGGGTCTTCCAAGTGGACAATGACCCCAAGCATACTTCCAAAGTTGTGGCAAAATGGCTTAAGGACAACAAAGTCAAGATATTGGAGTGTCCAGCACAAAATCCTGACCTCAATCCTACACAAAATTTGTGGGTAGAACTGAAAAAGTGTGTGCGAGCAAGGAGGCCTACAAACCTGACTCAGTTATACCAGCTCTGTCAGGAGGAATGGGCCAGAATTCACCCAACTTATTGTGGGAAGCTTGTGGAAGGCTACCCAAAACGTTTGACCCAAGTTAAACAATTTAAAGGCAACGCTACCAAATACTAATTGAGTGTATGTAAACTTCTGACCCCGTTATTTTGACATTTCACATTCTTAAAATGAAGCGGTGATCCTAACTGCCCTAAAACAGGGAATTTTTACTAGGATTAAATGTCAGGAATTGTGAAAAACTGAGTTTAAATATATTTGGCTACGGTGTATGTAAACTCCCAACTTCAACTGTATATTTTTGTTCTGTATACATGGCTCTGCTGCAGTTTCAATCGGGATCCTCCCTGCCCTGGCCCAACCATTGTGCTGTCTCTCCTCTCGTTGGTGAACCCACTAGTTAAGGCCAACATGGCTTCACACTATCCCAGTCTCCACTCTCTGTCAATCTCCCCCACTGGCCCAGGCCCCACTGGCCCAGGCTTCAACAAGCCTGCCTGTGAACAGTACTGAAGACCCTTGGTCAGAGCCTTGTAGGGGTTTGAGGCTAGTCAACTTGTTCTCCCTGACCATCTGCCATCAGGTCTCCTACTGGTGGTCATGACTTGACTGTCACCGCCTGGAGATGGTCCTCATTATGCCCTAGCATGAGAGAGAAGGAAAGAGGCAGCGACAGAAAGAGAGAGCGAGAGAAAAAAGAGAGGGCCATGCTATAATTAGTTCAAATAGCCTCCTCTTTTCCAGTACATGATGATTAATTAGGCCTCTCACACCTCCCGGCGTTGCTTCCCTTCACTCCTGCAAACATGCCTGCTGGGATATGCGGTCCCTGATTTATCCCTCACTCCCTCTGTTGCTCTTTTTTCCCCTTTCTTACCTCTTTGTCTCCATTTGCTCTCTCTAACTCACTCCCTCATTTAATTAATATTTTCAATTTTTGCTAGAGACATGATTTAGCGACATTTCGGTGGCAGAAGTGGTATCCAATGGCCATAAGCAGATGAATCAAATCAAATTGTATTTGTCACATACACATTGTTAGCAGATGTTAATGCGAGGGTAGCGAAATGCTTGTGCTTCTAGTTCCAACAATGCAGTAATAACCAACAAGTAATCTAGCTAACAATTCCAAAACTACTACCTTACACAAGTGTAAGGGGATAAAGAATATGTACATAAAGATATATGGATGAGTGATGGTACAGAGCAGCATAGGCAAGATACAGTAGATGGTATTGACTACAGTATATACATATGAGATGAGTATGTAAACAAAGTGGCATAGTTAAAGTGGCTAGTGATACATGTATTACATAAAGATGCAGTAGATGATATAGAGTACAGTATATACGTATACATATGAGATGAATAATGTAGGGTATGTAAACATTATATTAGGTAGCATTGTTTAAAGTGGCTAGTGATATATTTTACATCATTTCCCATCAATTCCCATTATTAAAGTGGCTGGAGTTGAGTCAGTGTGTTGGCAGCAGCCACTCAATGTTAGTGGTGGCTGTTTAACAGTCTGATGGCCTTAAGATAGAAGCTGTTTTTCAGTCTCTCGGTCCCAGCTTTGATGCACCTGTACTGACCTCGCCTTCTGGATGATAGCGGGGTGAACAGGCAGTGGCTCGGGTGGTTGTTGTCCTTGATGATCTTTATGGCCTTCCTGTGACATCGGGTGGTGTAGGTGTCCTGGAGGGCAGGTAGTTTGCCCCCGGTGATGCGTTGTGCAGACCTCACTACCCTCTGGAGAGCCTTACGGTTGTGGGCGGAGCAGTTGCCGTACCAGGCGGTGATACAGCCCGACAGGATGCTCTCGATTGTGCATCTGTAGAAGTTTGTGAGTGCTTTTGGTGACAAGCCGAATTTCTTCAGCCTCCTGAGGTTGAAGAGGCGCTGCTGCGCCTTCTTCACGATGCTGTCTGTGTGGGTGGACCAATTCAGTTTGTTTGTGATGTGTACGCCGAGGAACAGTATTGCTTAACGTAAACACGTTCCTTTTCCAGGTGACCCCTAACCTGACCCCGGCTGCAACCGCTGTTCTGCCCAACTTGTCCAGCCCGCCTACCCCCAACTCGGCCCCTCCAGGACCCACTATGGTGGAGAGTGGCCCGGTGGCCTATGACGAAGTGGCAGAGGATGATGAGGAGGAAGAAGTGGAGGAGCCCTGTGTCAGTGCGTTGCAGCTCCTGGGAGGAAACGGTGAGTGAACATGCAATGCAGATCACACACACATTACAGTACAAAAACATCCACACACCACACACACACACACACACACACACACACACACACACACACACACACACACACACACACAAGCGAGTCATAGCATGTCATTACAGACTTGACTATAGAACGTATCCATGGCACAATAGGTAAGTAACAATTCATTGCAAGCTCTTTTCAACGCGTGTGAATCGTAGGTGTTATGGCTTATTTTCATCAACGTTGTTAAAAATTGCATGCGGCAGGGTAGCCTAGTGGTTAGAGTGTTGGACTAGTAACCGGAAGGTTGCAAGTTCAAACCCCCGAGCTGACACGGTACAAATCTGTCGTTCTGCCCCTGAACAGGCAGTTAACCCACTGTTCCTAGGCCGTCATTGAAAATAAGAATTTGTTCTTAACTGACTTGCCTGGTAAAATAAATTGCATCAGCCCTGAAGGCATACCCCAGGCAACATAATCCTAGCGCTGTGAGCTTGTGATGGTGCTGATTGAAATGCTAACCCAATGGACCTGCACACTAGCATTTCACTCCCTTTCTCTTTTTCTCTTAGAGTACGGCTGTGAGGCTGAAGAGGAAGAGATTTTCTAGGCTCGATTTTTCCTCTTCTTTCATCAAATACTGCGGATTCTCCAAAATAGTTGTCTCACCATTGACCTCTTTGAGCGGGGGACAGTCGCCAGAGGAAGGGAGGAGAGGAAAAGGACATCCACTGTTCAGATAAACTGCTAAGGTGAACATGGAGTGTGGCTGGGTGTGGGTAGAGCTACGGGGTATGCAAGATTTTATTCCAGCCTTGCTCAAACACACCTGATTCAGCCAATCAATGTCATGATCAGGAATTGGTTAGTAGAATCAGGTGTGTTCCTGCACAACCAGTCGCTCTCTATGAGGAGGGTTGGCCATCCCCGGTCTTCTAGAAAGACAGGGGTACCATTTTGGGGTTGGGAACTCTGGAGTGCATTAGCAAAAGATACATATATACGCGAAGCAGTGAAGTTAAAGCAGTGCAGGGTATATGCAGATTGCAAGTGACTGGCTTCAGTGAATGGCTTCACATTATCTTCAATGGCTACAATGTGGTTATACCTCTTTAGCCATCTTGAAGCGTAGGGTGAAATTTCCTCTAGATGCTGATCTTGAATCAGTTTTGCCAGTAATGAAGGTTAGAATTTGGGGGGGGACGCTGATCCTGTGCTTTCCTTTTGAAAAATATTTTTCACAAATATCCACAATCCTCGGTCACCTACTTTTCTATTGTTACAGAGTTCACACTGACCCGTCTGTCCACTCAATGAGCAGTCGGCGAGAACAGCTAGGTCGTGCCAGTTCACTGGTACTGCAATGGGCCTTTTGTCATTGCCGCATTGCATTATGCTCTGTAGAGAGGGCCTGCGTCCCAAATAGCATCCTATTATTCCCTACATAATGCACTATGGTCAAAAGTAGTGCACTATATAGGGAATGCCATTTGGGAAACGGTCAGGGAAAGGGCATACCGGAGTGTATCCACTCAACCTTGCTCGCCTTTCGTAGCGGTGCTATAATTGTCAAAACGGGACGTTGGCTTCAGCTGGCAGGGCTATTCAATGCATCTATGGGCACTGAGTAGCACAATGGGCACAAAATGCCCATCACCATTCTCTCAATAAATACCCGAGTTGGTCAGTCCCTTTTCAATTCCAGTCATTGAAATTAACATTTGGACGTATTTATCTTGTTGTTTATTACCGACTGTCATGTGGTTGAAAGGGAATTGATACTGTGCTTACGTCCATCCTTGTTTACCCCCTGTCCTTTGATCTCTGTAGAATCTTCCTTTATGATCGTCATCAAATGATGGTATTCACAAATGCAGTTTTTTAAATAATGAAATTAACTGGCATTCATTTTGTAAAATATGTACCTAATGCAAAACTCAGTGGGTGGTATTTTGAAAAAGCAAAGAAGTGCTGCTGTTGTCATAACAAACCGTATCACTTCAAATAAATTGTGTGCATCGTGTATAAGCGCTGCTCGTTGCCGATTTTTTTTCCCAGGTTGTTTTGATAATGAAAGATTCAAAAATAAAATGCTGCTACGATTATTAGGAGTAATACGGTCACTTTCCACACTAGCGGCACTTTTATGCTTTGACAAAGTGAGGCCTGATGTATCCATGAAACCTAGAATAGTACAAGCACTCCAAGGCAGCTATCTCTTGGTAGAGCTCTGTATATCATTGTAAAAAGGAAGGAAAAAAAGAAAAGAAAGTTTACTGAAATGCTTTTGTTTGTTTGTAGAAATGTCATTGTATTTTAGCTATTTTATCTTGTGCATACTTTTCAAAAGCAAATATGAAGAACTACAACTATGTATGAATGTAAATATCAATCCTTGTTGGGTAGTCTGTTTGTATGTTTATATATGTTGTTTCGCCTCAAATGGCCATTTCAGATGAAATATTAGCCTGCTTTTGTGTTTTTGTACATTTACTTACAGTATGTTTTATGACAAAATTCTGTCATTTTATGATTTTATATGAATTCACTGGTAAACTGAAAAGGATTGTAGATCCTGGTGTTCTGTATTTTGATATTCTACACGTCAACTCCACCAGCTTTTGAACAGAACATTTCCTAACAGCATTCCAAGTTAATCTAGGCCTGGATTCAATCCAAGGTGTGTTATAGCGCACATCGCTATACATCCGACAATGTGCCTTTTAAAGGCATTTTCCTTGACGTTCGCAGAGATAGCATTCACAGTGCTTATGGCAGCTCAATCGTAAATTACTGTTTAAAGTCGGTTACAGTGTACTGTGGTATAGTGTACTGTGGTACACAATAACGTTCCTTGCATTGAATCCCGGCCCTAGTTAAGGGACAATAGTTCCTCACAACAACACAATCACACACATTCCATTTTTATCAGTGAATAAACTCATTTCAGTTAGTGTGTATTTTTTTAATTGGATGATATGATCGTATCAGCTATGTATCTCACTGTCAAGCAGAGGGGGGGGGGGGGGGGGACTCCACTGGGTGGGAAGGGGGCTTGAATCAATAGAGAAAGCGAGGACAGGTGGAAAGAAAGAGTGGAATTGGTGGGAAGAAAGGGTGAAATAGAGAAAGATAGGAGTAGGTGTTAAGAAATATTGAACTGACACTGACATTTTAATGTGGTGTTTCTTAAAACTCTTACTCTTGTGAATTTGCAGCAGTATCATATACTCTGAATATTTAAAAGCATGACCTTGACTTGGATTAGAACGAAATCGTTACAAGGTGTCCAAATATTTATTTGTCTGGCAGAGTTACATAACATTATCTTGGCTACCATGGCTAGAAGAAGAGATCTCAGTGACTTTGACAGAGGGGTCTCAAAGGAGCATAGGGGGTTTAATGGTGTGTGTGTTTGTGTGTGTGTGTTGCGTGCGTGCGTGTGTGCCAGTCACCAGATCTCAACCCAATTGAACACTTATGGGAGACTCTGGAGCATCGCCTGTGACAGCGCTTTCCACCACCATCAACAAAACACAAAATGATGGAATTTCTCGTGGAAGAATGGTGTCACATCTCTCCAATAGAGTTCCAGACACGTGTAGAATCAATACCAAGGTGCATTGAAGCTGTTCTGGCTCGTGGTGGCCCAATGTCTTTATGTTGGTGTTTTCTTTATTTTAGTGTTGGTGTTAACTGTATGTCTTATTAGGCTTATAATATGTTATGTCTCTCCATGGACAACATTTTCAACTGTCTCATCCGACAATGATGCTATTTAGTCCGGATCGTTATGAGGTGACTATAAAGGCATTATAACAATGCCATATATGCTCATAACAAGTCTTACAATGCACTGCATCCAAACACATAATACCTACATGACACATTTCCCAATCCATCACTGGAGGATCCCTAGGGTATGCACCAGTGCTTAATTTGTTAATCAGGAGGTGCTGGAACATAGCTTATAAGAGCACTGATTCAAAGAGAAGGGAGAGAGAGCAAGGTGGAGCTACGGTACAGTAGACACAGGAAGAAAAAGAAGGGAGAGCCTAAGAGAGGTGGAGGAGAAAGAGGCTGAAATTCATGAATCAGTCTCGGAACCCCCAGGGTGTCTGTGTCTGGTGTGTTAGTGCTGGGCTTGACCAAAGATGTGCACAGACACCCTGGGGGTTCCAAGACTGATTCAGGTGAGTCACAGCACGCCCCAATTGCACAATCTGGTATGATCAACTGTAGCCCAAACAGGAAAACACAGTTGTTTCTCTGGGTGCTGAAGCCAAGTAGCCCATCTTTAATGATATCTTGAATTGTACAATGTGACCGGATGTTTATTGTGGGAAAACTTTGAATATAACATTCTAAAAATAAATACACATTTTAGCATTTAATTTTACAAACACATATCCACTCCACAAATCTACCAAGGCGTGTTACAATGATTACAGAGGCAGAGATAATCCATTTCACTCAAGTCAAAGGCAGCATTCCAATTGGCACTCTATTCCTTAGTAGTACACTAGGGCTCTGGTCAAAAGTACAGTCGTGGCCAAAAGTTTTGAGAATTACACAAATATACATTTTCACAAGGTTTGCCTCCTCATTTTGTTTGATGGCAATTTGCATATACTCCAGAATGTTATGAAGCGTGATCAGATGAATTGCAATTAATTGCAAAATCCCTCTTTGCCATGAAAATGAACTGAATCCCCAAAAAACATTTCTACTGCATTTCAGCCCTACCACAAAAGGACCAGCTGACATGTCAGCGATTCTCTTGTTAACACAGGTGTGAGTGTTGACGAGGACAAGGCTGGAGATCACTCTGTCATGCTGATTGAGTTCGAATAACAGACTGGAAGCTTTAAAAGGAGGGTGGTGCTTGGAATCATTGTTCTTCCTCTGTCAATCATGGTTACCTGCAAGGAAACACGTGCCGTCATCATTGCTTTGCACAAAAAGTGTTTCACAGGCAAGGATATTGCTGCCTGTAAGATTGCACCTAATTCAACCATTTATCGGATCATCAAGAACTTCAAGGAGAGCTGTTCAATTGTTGTGAAGAAGGATTCAGGGCGCCCAAGAAAGTCCAGCAAGTCGCAGGTCCGTCTCCTAAAGTTGATTCAGCTGCGGGATCGGGGCACCACCAGTACAGAGCATGCTCAGGAATGGCAGCAGGCAGGTGTGAGTGCATCTGCACCCACAGTGAGGCGAAGACTTTTGGAGGATGGCCTGGTGTCAAGAAGGGCAGCAAAGAAGCCACAGACCCCAGACCTTAATCCTATTGAGAACTTGTGGTCAATCCTCAAGAGGAGGATGGAAAAACAAAAACCCACAAATACTGACAAACTCCAACATTGATTATGCAAGAATGGGCTACCATCAGTCAGTATGTGGCCCAGAAGTTAATTGACAGCATGCCAGGGCGGATCGCAGAGGTCTTGAAAAAGAAGGGTCAACACTGCAAATATTGACTCTTTGCATCAACTTCATGTAATTGTCAATAAAAGTCTTTGACACTTATGAAATACTTGTAATTATACTTCAGTATTCCATAGTAACATCTGACAAAAATATCTAAAGACACTGAAGCAGCAAACTTTGTGGAAATTAATATTTGTGTCATTCTCCAAACTTTTGGCCACGACTGTAGTGCACTAGGGAATAGGGTGCCATCTGGAGCACAGTCTTCCTCAGGGCAGCGGCATTGCTAAGATGAATAAGATGTTTTTCATAAACACGGAGCATGGGTCTGAAATTACTTTGACAGCTAACTTCTCTCACAATGTGTGTATCGGTGCTGACCCCATGCAAGCTTGACATCACAGATAGAACAATGAGCCAGATATTTCACCGGATGTATAAATGTGAAGCATCCGGTTGGCATTTCCACTCACTACCAAATATGGTGATGAGAGGAAGCCCAGTGGCCAGCCGTGGGAGAAGATGGAGAAAAATGGCCGACATTCTGCTAATTTTCTCATTGATGAAACATTTGATCTCTATAAAGTTTTCTGTTTCCAAAACTAGAATCTGTAACAGAGTGAACAGCTTTTTGTAGACTTTACCCTTTGCTAAAGTTATTTTTAAATGTAGAAGGGGTGCAAAGGCGAATTTAGTTATTGCACATGCACACTTCACAGCATAGGCATTCCTAACAGAAATTTGCAAATAAATGGATGAACGCACCAATAGGATCTCACTAGCTCCAGCTTGGCTCTGCCCACCTCCTTGCTTGTTCTGCCCACTATGATTAGTTTGCTCCCATTGAAAAACGACAGGCTCTGGTCTATCTTGGGTTAGTTAGACATTTTCTTGTGGAGATGGCTGCATGTGCTGATAGCAGGAGTTCAGCTACTGTACTTATGCCGAGTGGAGTGGGGGGCGGGGGAGGCAGGAGCTGGTTGTACACGTGTATATGCATGCACACTAGTAAGCACGCACCCACAGAATATAGATGTTTACACTGACTACTGCCATGTGCACACAATCCCACTTGTATAGAATAAGCAGTACTAAACACATGCAAGCATACATACACCCACACACACACAATGCATGCACACGTGGAGCAGATACACATGGCCTGACCTTGAATTGGACTGTGCCTCATCCTCACCTCCCTGAAATGAGGGTGATCGATGAGGGAGGACAGCTCTCGAGCCCCACTGCACATACTGATACGTAGGGCAGAGGAGACGATCACTCTCTTTTCCTGTGTCTACTGTACTGTATCTCTACCTTGCTCTTTCCCCCTTCGCTTTCTATGGCTGTCACTGCCTTTTCTCTCTTTTCCTCGGTGTGTATCGGTCTTTCCCTTCCTTCTCGTTCTCTCTGTCTCCCTCCATCTTTCTTTCTCTCACATTCACTGTAGGCCATAGAGCCAAGTATCAAGAGGCTACCAATGCAGCTACACAAACCGTCCTTCCTTTGGGATCCCTCGTAGTCGAGTATGATTTCCCTCCAGCTGTCACAGGTCCGGGTTATGGTGTGACTGGCCACGGTTCCAATGATGGCTGAATAGGCCAATCCGTGCGTGACCTGCACATTTCGTCACAGTGGGGGCAGGGATGGTACATCTTGTGGCCAGGGCTTGTTGTTGGCACCGGTGTCTGTCCTTTGCGGCGTGCTCTTTTCCCGGCTAGCGTTATCTTTATTTCGGCCTCGAAGAGTTGTGTTCCATTAGTGATTTTGGTCTTCCATGAGGATCTGTCAAGGGAATGGATTACCCAGTTGTTTGGATCCATAGGGAGGAGTAGGGTAAGTTGAGCCACCCCTTGTTTCTAGGAAACCATACACAAAGTATTTTGTAAGAAGTCATAATTTAACGGAGTCTGAAGGAAGAAACCACATGGAAAAAGTGGTAAGCATGTTAGGTCCAAAAAAATGATTTTCAAAAAGTAAAATGAATTTGTATTTCATGATGCTTGTATCTAAACCAAAGTAGATCATTTTAAGATTGTTTTATACATCAGTTGGGGTCTCTATAAGCTACAATATGAGGTCCTAAATCGAGCATGAAAGTGCATCCTTGTAGCTACAGTCCCTTCAGAAAGTATTCACACCCTTTTTCCATGTTTTGTTGTTTTACAACCTGAATTTAAAATGGGTTACATTTAGATGTTGTGTCACTGATGATACACACAATACTCCATAATGTCAAAGTATAATAATGTTTTTAGATTTGTTTACAAATTCTGAAAAATTAAAAGCTGAAATGTTCAGGAGTTCAAGAGTAAAAATGTGCTTAACAAGTCAGATAATACGTTGCATGGACTAAGTCTGTGTGCAATAGTGTTTAACATGATTTTTTAATGACCATCCCATTTCTGTACCCCACACACAATTATCTGTAAGGTCCCTTAGTTGAGCAGTGAATTTCAAGACAGACACATTCACCTTTCAGCAGGACAACAACCTAAAACACAAGTCCAAATATACACTGGAATTATGATTATTTTTAAATGTATTTAATTTACCAAGACGACATTGAATGTTCCTGAGTGGCCTAGCTACAGTTTTGAATAAAATGTCTAAAATGTCTGTATAGCAATGATCAACAACCAACTTGACAGAGCTTGAATAATAAATAAAAAATATAATGTGCAAATATTGTATTATCCAGGTGTGCAAAGCTCTTACCCAGAAACTTACCCAGATAGACTCACAGCTGTAATTGCTGCTAAAAGGTGATTCTAACATGTATTGACTCGGGGTTGAATACTTATCTAATCAAAATATATTGCGTTTTATTTTCCATTCATTACAAATAAATCTTCACATTTTTCTTCCACTTTGACATTGGAGTATTTTGTGTAGATCGTTTACAAAAAAATGACAATCTAATCCATTTTAATTTCACTTTGTAGCACAACACATTGGGGAAAAGGTCAAGGAGTATGAATACTGTATTCAAACGGTGTGAAGGCACTGTATGTATGTGGGCTAATATAGTAGTATTTTTGCAATGTGTCATGCATATAAACTTAAGATAGTGAATTTTATTGTTACAGAGAAGACAATCATTCCCCGTGTATACAAATGTAAAATAAGTAAGGGTCTAGCCCCCATTGAGGTTCTTACGAGAGCCGCCAAGGAAGTGAGAGAATGGAAGAAGTCCATTTGAGCAGCAGCAAGAGATATAAAAAAAATGACTGAATGACACTGAAGAGGTACACAAAGGATAACGAACATGTACCTGTGTGAAAGAAAGGCTATGAGAGAGTAACAGAGGCACACAAGGTCTTGTCTGATGACATGGAGCTTGATAAACGTATCAAGAGTCTCCCGGACCAGTTTCATGGGCTTAGTACCTTCGAATTGGCACATCGAAACAACATCTCTGTCCCAGACAACTAATCAAGAAATGGAAGGGTAAGTGATATTGAACAGAGTGATCTACAGTGCCTTCGGGAGGTATTCACACCTGTCTCACCCTGATCTGTTTAACCTGTATTTGCGTTTGTCCCCACCCCCCTCCAGATGTCGCACATCTTCCTCATTATCCCCAGTGTATTTATACCTGTGTTCTCTGTATGTTGCCAGTTCGTTTTGTTTTGTCAAGCCTACCAGTATTTTTCCAGTGCTCCTGTATGTCTCTAGTTCCTGTTGTCTACCATTTCCGCAGCAATCTACACACAATGCCCCATAATGACAAAGCAAACACAGGTTTTTAGAATGTTAGCAAATATATTAAAAACATAAAACAGAAATACCTTATTTACGTAAGTGTTCAGACCCTTTGCTATGAGACTCGAAATTGAGCTCAGGTGCATCCTGTTTCCATTGATCATCCTTGAGATGTTTCCACAACTTGATTGGAGTCCACTTGTTGTAAATTCAATTGGTTGGACATGATTTGGAAAAGCACACACCTGTCTATATAAGGTCCCACAGTTGACAGAGCTTGTCAGAGCAAAAACCAAGCCATGAGGTCGAAGGAATTGTCTGTAGAGCTCCGGGACAGGATTGTGTCAAGGCACAGATCTGGGGAAGGGTACCAACAAATGTCTGCAGCATTGAAGGTTCAAGGACAACCATCTCTGCAGCACTCCACCAATCAGGCCTTTATGGTAGAGTGGCCAGACGGAAGCCACTCCTCAGTAAAAGGCACACGATAGCCCGCTTGGAGTTTGCCAAAAGGCCCCTAAAGACTCTCATACCATGAGAAACAAGATATTCTGGTCTGATGAAACCAAGATTGAACTATTTGGCCTGAATGCCAAGCGTAACACCTGGAGGAAACCTGGCACCATTCCTACAGTGAAGCATAGTGGTGGCAGCATCATGCTGGATGGGATGTTTTTTAGTGGCAGGTACCAGCATCGTAGGAAAGATGAACGGGGAAAAGTACAGAAAGATCCTTGATGAAAATCTGCTACAGAGCGCTCAGGACCTCAGACTGGGGCAAAGGTTCACCTTTCAATAGGACAACGACCCTAAGCACACAGCCAAGACAACGTAGGAGTGGCTTCGGGACAGGTCTCTGAATGTCCTTGAGTGGCCCAGCCAGAGCACTGACTTGAACCCAAACAAACTTCTCTGAAGACACCTGAAAATAGCTGTGCAGCAACGCTCCCCATCCAACCTGACTGAGCTTGAGAGGATCTGCAGAGAAGAATGGGAGAAACTCTCAAAATACAGGTGTGCCAAACTTGTAATGGGTCTGAATACTTATGTATATTTTATATCAGTTTTTTTTTATTTTTATAAATTAGCAAACATTTCTAAAAACCAATTTTTGCTTTGTCATTATGGGGTATTGTGTGTAGATTGATTCAATTGTTTTCCCATATCAATTTAAAAAAGTCAAATCTGAATATTTTCCGAAGGCACTGTATATATCTGAATGTAGGCATACATTTTAAGATATACAATATACCACACCCCCATTTCATGAATTAAACTTTGACCTACCAGCATCATCACCCACTGTCACAGGACACCATCACCCACTTACCAAGGCGACTCAACTTACCCTGTCCCTATGCAAAATTTACCCCATACCCAGTGTAAGTTTTGCAAAGAGACAATATCCTGAAATATATGTAGATATATTCACCTTGACGTAGTGATCCTGAATGTAAAGAATGGCTCAACATAACCCACTCTTCCCTGTTTCTTGATCTGTGCTTTAAGGTCATGGAAATGCTTTTTCTGACCTCCAGGGGTGCTGGATCCATCTCTGAGCTGGGAGTAGAAGACCTGTTTAGGAAGCCTTGAGTTGTTCATACTCACAGGGTGACCTGCCCATCGGAGTTGATGTTTCATAATTGTGACTTCTTTACTGAAGTAGTTGGTTCACTCCAGGACTCTGATGCTGGTTTGAAGAAGAGGGTTGGTGCAATGATGCAGCTTTGCTTTACTCCGGTCCTTACCTCAGGCTAGATTCAATCAGATCCATGCTAGCTGACTCCTATATAGCTGTTGTTTTGATGTGTCTGAGGTGGAACTGCGTTACAGCTGTCAAATCCACAAGCAGCTCCCGGTGTTATACCTATCATGGACATTGCTATTGGCTGCACAGTTGGATTAGTATGAATCCCATGCTGGAATGTGTGATGTAATCTACACGTTGATTAGGCTGATTGAAAACCTCATTTTTAATTTCATGATTTTCAATTTGAACACTTTCTTGTTCTGAACTTCTAGAGCGAGTGGGATGTGTGGCTTCGTAACAATGACCACACAAGCAGCTCCAACACAGTTACACTTCCGACATATCGCCTAAATAAAAACATATTATCGGGTTAACGCTGAACTGATTTAATCTAGGTCCTCGATTGGCTTTGTGCTTTAACCACCGGAGAGGATGACAGCCTTCATACTGCCATGCAGGAGACAGAGGATGTTAACACATTTTGAAAGGCAGCCAGATCTCATGACGACTCTCTGCAGTACCTGACGGTTAACAGAGTTAAAGTTCCTTTTCCGAGTCAAAAGCCACTCTGGGATTCAGGGATGAGTTTTTTGTAAGGGGTAGGAGTCTGTTTAGTAGGATTCCCAAAATTATTTTGCCGTCTGTGTGTGTGTGTGTGTGTGTGTGTGTGTGCGCTGGTTTCCACTCTTATTCGTCTGTGAATGAGCAAATTAGTCTTTCACAATTTTGTACGATAAGATTGAATCGTTGAACATTAAGGCCTTGACTAAAAAATGCTATAGTTATACTGTACCTATTTCCTGATTGCAAATTACAACGAGAACATGTATGAGTAATTATGAATGTGGACACTTAACAAAAACACACACAAAAAAACATATAGGAATCACATTTGTCTACAGAAGTGTAAGAGTTTAACAGGAGAATATTGAAAAGAACAGGGGAAGCCTTGGGAGAAGGGTCACAGCCTTGTAGAGGAAGGCCTGCTAAAAAGAAATACACTCATCCCCTAACCCCATAAGCACACGCAGTCACAACAAGCACACATATTTACAGTATGTGTAGAAAGTGACCATCATCTCAATCTTTTTCAACAGATACCCGACCACTGGCACCAGGTCACTTGGGGGTGAAGTTTCCGCTTGGTACAAATCTAGGATCAGCTTCCCCTCCCCAAATCCTAGCCTGAACCCTTAGGGAGGAAAAAGCCAAACTAACCCAAGATCAGCATCTAGGGGCAACTTCACCCTACACCCACCATGTGGTCTAGTCAATAATGCAGACACACAAAATCTTTCAACCGCTACACAAAAACCCTTAGCTAAAGAGGTCGGCACACGCTTTGAAGGAGTCTAATGTGATACAGCACTACAAGGGGCACCTCAAACAAAGGGATCAGTTACGAGTATGATCAAACGGAAAGGGGAGAAAAATTGATCAAATCTGAGAGGGAAGAGGAGGACAGGTGGCGGTAATGCAGTTAGAGAAGCAGACATTTGCAGTGTCATTACTGCGTAGGTCGGATAGCAACCTTTAGGGAACGGGATTCTTTCATTGACCATATTAACTTCGTGAACACGTCAAAAAACAAGTTTGGCACTGGAGAGTGGCAGGGTGGTCAGAAGAGTAGTCCATGTGGAGTTGTCAAAAGTGTTGCCCATGCGGTAACATTTTCTTTGGATAATCCATCTGTACTGTAGATGCTCTAACATCTGTACTGTAGATGCTCTAACATCTGTACTGTAGATCAGTAACATTTTATTTGGATAATCCTGTAGATGTTCTAACATCTGTACTGTAGATGAGTAACATTTCAACTAACAATCTACTAAACATAACCTTAACTCTTACCCTAACACTTGTTCTAAACCTAACCCTAACCTTAGCAAGCAGTTGCTTATCAACAGATAGTATGACTATGTGCAGAGAATCACTATATGTGACCACCCATGCTACATTTGGCACAGTTGTGATACAATTGAGTTTATTGGCACAAAAATAAGCACAATGGCTGTGAACTTTTCTGTGCAAACAAACTTTCCATTGTATCACAAAAATATCACTTGTATCAGAACCATTGTGTCAAATACGTTGTACATCAGTTGTACAACCTGAGTGTGTACAGGGCCTAAAAGAACAGCGAAAGAGATACACGAATAAGTCCACCGTTAAGAGGCTCATATGGTTTTCAAATTCAATTTAATATCTTCCCGTTTGACAATTTGTGTGTAGAGTTGCTCTTAGCCACAAGTTAATTATGTCTGTCTGCATGTCAGAGTACCTGACATGCAGACATGGGTCGATGAAGACAATAACCAACATGAACCCCCCCCCCCCAAAATCCTTGTACACACCAGCTGAACTGACAAAAGCTAATGAATTAAATGTTTGTATGCTAAATTTGATTGTTATTGCTTAGGTTGGAAATCAGTAAGCACATCTGAACAAATAAGTCAACGGGCCATGATGGCATCTCTGCTTTTCTTCTAAAAACTTGTACAGAGGAACCTATCCCAGCTTAGTGCTCCATCTTTCAGAGGTCCGTATACTTCCATACTGTCCCATCTCTGAATTAAATGACTACAGACCAGTTGCTGTGACCCCCCCCCCCCCCCCCCCCTATTGTAATTACGTGTTTTGAAAAGATAAGGGGAAAGGGGGATACCTAGTCAGTTGTTCAACTGACATGTGTCTTCCACATTTAACCCAGAATCAGAGAGTCAGAGAATCAGAGAGGTGTGGGGGGCTGCCTTGATCGAAATTCACGCTGCCTTAATCGACATACACATCTTTGGCACCCGGGTGTGCGAGCTCCGTTCATGTGAACCCTTTGTTAGATTCTTATCAATTTGCCTAAAGGCAAATCGTGGGACTGATGATGCAATCAACAGCATAGTGCATCTCATTGTTAAGCACCTGGAAAACCCCAAGGCCTATGCTAGACTGCTGTTTATTGATTTCAGTTCAGCGTTTAACATGCTACAGCCACATGTCCTACTCAGCCAGTTAAAGCAGATGGGTGTTAACGACTACACCATTAGCGGTTGGGGCTCCAGAGTGGTGCAGCGGTCTAAGGCACTGCATCTCAGTGCTAGAGGCGTCACTAGAGGCCCTGGTTCGATCCCAGGCTGTATCACAACCGGCCATGATCGAGAGTCTCATAGAGTGACGTACAATTGGCCCAGCTTCGTCCTGGTTAGGGGAGGGTTTGGCCGGGGTAGGCCGTCATTGTAAATAAGAATGTGTTCTTAACTGACTTGCTTAGTTAAATAAATAAAATGTTGGTGGTACCACTCATTCCTGACTGGCCATACTCAACCAGTTAGAGTTAACAGTATACTCTCTGAGTCTAGACATTAGCACTGGGGCCCTGCAGGGTTGTGTGAGTTCTCCCATCTTATCACACTGTACACAAATGAATGCAATACCAGTAATTACGATAATTATAATGTCAAGTTCTCTGATGATTCTGCCATTCTTAGTCTGATGTGTAAAGATGCTGATACAACTTGGTACAGGTCAGAGATTCAAAGGTTTGTCAAGTGGTGCGATGAGCACCATCTCATCCTCAATGCAAATAAATGTTTTTTTTACCCCAAATCTGTTGGTGACCACGTACGTGCCTGTGGTCGGCCACAATGCCAATTTAGCACGTTAGTTCATACCAGTATCTGGGTGTACATATAGACAATGTGCTGAGCTAGAAGGTCAGTGCAATTTATGTATTATGGTGACTATGTAATGTACTGTGTTTATTTAGTATACATCAGTATTGTGTTTCAGAAGCCCTGTTTATACCTGGTTCTAACCAATGATTTATATATACACTAGATAACTGGTAGGGGGATCTTTGTTGAAGCTACCTAGCCTCCATCTTGGCACTACCCCACCATTCTAAAAAAATATGTATATTTGTTTTTTTCCAAATGTATTCTATTACAGACATCTTAATGCATACTTGTAAATTATATTATGCAAGTTAAACATTAAAAAACTATATACTATGTGACTGTCCCCACTACAACAAAATAAAAATAATAATTTTGTCCTTGAAACATTTAATTGAAATACTGCAGATTTACATTCATTCCTATGGAGGACTGTGTCACGAATCCTACCGAAGATTGTGCCTCTTCCTGTTCGGGCGGCGCTCAGCGCTCGGCGTTGCCGGCCTACTAGCTGCCACCGATCCCCTTTTCTGTTTCATATTTAGCGGTGGGTGAGCGACTGTTTCACCTCAGACAGGAGACGAGGAGGGCGCAAGACTTCGCCTTGGAGTTCCGGACCTTGGCTGCTGGTGCAGGGTGGAATGACAGGGCCCTGATGGACCACTACCATGCAGCCTCCGGGAGGACGTCCGCAGGGAGCTAGCTTGTCGGGACACCACACTCTCCCTTGACGAGCTTATAGACATGTCGATCCGACTGGACAACCTGCTAGCTGCCCGCGGGCGTTCAGAGGGGGTCCTGTCAGTTCCACCTCCCAGCCCTCCCGCTCCAACTCCAATGGAGTTGGGAGGAGCTGCATCTAGGGGGACCGGGGGAGGAGGCTCCTCCTGCACCTACTGTGGCTGGAGAGGACACACTTCGGACCGGTGCTGGAGGAGTCCGTCTGGGAGTCGAGATGGCAGGCGGAACACTTCTCGGCCACCCCAGGTGAGTAGGCACCAAACTCACCCAGAGCTCCCTGTTGGTTTTCCCTGCGTTTTTTCCCTCTCTCCAGCATAAGGCGCTAGTTTATTCAGGCGCAGCTGGGAGTTTTATGGATTGAGGACTCGCCCGTAAATTGGGGATTCTGTTGGTGCAGATAGACCCACCCTTCCCCGTGCACTCCTTAGATAGCCGACCGTTAGGGTCAGGGTTGGTCAGGGAGGCCACAGTTCCGCTGGACATGGTAACGCAGGGGGATCATAGGGGGCGCATCAGTTTCTACCTTATCGATTCAACCGCGTTTTCAGTGGTGTTGGGGATTCTCTGGCTGGCTATTCACAATCCGCTCATTTCCTGGAGACAGGGGTTCTTCAGGGGTGGTCAGGGGAATGTTCAGGTACAGTGCCTTGCGAAAGTATTCGGCCCCCTTGAACTTTGCGACCTTTTGCCACATTTCAGGCTTCAAACATAAATATATAAAACTGTATTTTTTTGTGAAGAATCAACAACAAGTGGGACACAATCATGAAGTGGAACAACATTTATTGGATATTTCAAACTTTTTTAACAAATCAAAAACTGAGAAATTGGGCGTGCAAAATTATTTAGCCCCCTTAAGTTAATACTTTGTAGCGCCACCTTTTGCTGCGATTACAGCTGTAAGTCGCTTGGGGTATGTCTCTATCAGTTTTGCACATCGAGAGACTGAAATTTTTTCCCATTCCTCCTTGCAAAACAGCTCGAGCTCAGTGAGGTTGGATGGAGAGCATTTGTGAACAGCAGTTTTCAGTTCTTTCCACAGATTCTCGATTGGATTCAGGTCTGGACTTTGACTTGGCCATTCTAACACCTGGATATGTTTATTTTTGAACCATTCCATTGTAGATTTTGCTTTATGTTTTGGATCATTGTCTTGTTGGAAGACAAATCTCCGTCCCAGTCTCAGGTCTTTTGCAGACTCCATCAGGTTTACTTCCAGAATGGTCCTGTATTTGGCTCCATCCATCTTCCCATCAATTTTAACCATCTTCCCTGTTCCTGCTGAAGAAAAGCAGGCCCAAACCATGATGCTGCCACCACCATGTTTGACAGTGGGGATGGTGTGTTCAGGGTGATGAGCTGTGTTGCTTTTACGCCAAACATAACGTTTTGCATTGTTGCCAAAAAGTTCAATTTTGGTTTCATCTGACCAGAGCACCTTCTTCCACATGTTTGGTGTGTCTCCCAGGTGGCTTGTGGCAAACTTTAAACAACACTTTTTATGGATATCTTTAAGAAATGGCTTTCTTCTTGCCACTCTTCCATAAAGGCCAGATTTGTGCAATATACGACTGATTGTTGTCCTATGGACAGAGTCTCCCACCTCAGCTGTAAGATCTCTGCAGTTCATCCAGAGTGATCATGGGCCTCTTGGCTGCATCTCTGATCAGTCTTCTCCTTGTATGAGCTGAAAGTTTAGAGGGACGGCCAGGTCTTGGTAGATTTGCAGTGGTCTGATACTCCTTCCATTTCAATATTATCGCTTGCACAGTGCTCCTTGGGATGTTTAAAGCTTGGGAAATATTTTTGTATCCAAATCCGGCTTTAAACTTCTTCACAACAGTATCTCGGACCTGCCTGGTGTGTTCCTTGTTCTTCGTGATGCTCTCTGCTCTTTTAACGGACCTCTGAGACTATCACAGTGCAGGTGCATTTATACGGAGACTTGATTACACACAGGTGGATTGTATTTATCATCATTAGTCATTTAGGTCAACATTGGATCATTCAGAGATCCTCACTGAACTTCTGGAGAGAGTTTGCTGCACTGAAAGTAAAGGGGCTGAATAATTTTGCACGCCCAATTTTTCAGTTTTTGATTTGTTAAAAAAGTTTGAAATATCCAATAAATGTCGTTCCACTTCATGATTGTGTCCCACTTGTTGTTGATTCTTCACAAAAAAATACAGTTTTATATCTTTATGTTTGAAGCCTGAAATGTGGCAAAAGGTCGCAAAGTTCAAGGGGGCCGAAAACTTTCGCAAGGCGCTGTAGGTGTATAGGAGTTTCCATCGGTGTCACGTCGGTGGAGAGTCCAGACCAGGTTTCCACTGTGCCCATTCCCCCAGAATATGCCGATTTGGCTATCGCTTTTTGTAAAAACAAAGGTGACCAAATTACCACCCCATCAACGGGGGGATTGCGTGATAAACCTCCAGGAGAACTCTGCACTTCCCAGGAGTCACGTGTACCCATTGTCACAGGAGGAGACGTTGGCTATGGAATCTCTGAGACGGGTACATTCGGGTACATCCTCCATGTCAACCGTCTCCTCAAGTTTATTTTTTTGTGAAAAAAAAGGAGGGAGGACTGCGTTCATGCATTGATTAGTATCGAGGTCTAAATTCGATCACAGTGGGATTTAGTTATCCGCTACATCTCATCGCTACGGCGGTGGAATCATTCCACGGAGCGCATTTTTTCACAAAACTGGACCTCAGGAGCGTGTATAATCTGGTGCGTGTTCGGGAGGGAGACGAGTGGAAAACAGCATTTAGTACCACATCAGGCCACTATGAGTACCTCGTCATGCCGTATGGGTTAAAGAATGCTCCAGCCGTCTTTCAATCCTTTGTAGATGAGATTCTCAGGGACCTGCACGGGCAGGGTATGGTGGTATACATTGATGACATCTTGATCTATTCTGCCACACGCGCCGCACATGTCTCTCTGGTACGCAAGGACCTATACATCAAGGCTGAGAAATGTGTGTTCTCCAAACGAGCCGTTTCCTTCCTGGGTTATCGCATTTCCACCTCAGGGGTAGTGATGGAGTGTGACCGCGTTAACGCTGTGCGTAATTGGCCGACTCCGACCACGGTAAAGGAGGTGCAGCGGTTTTTCGGGTTTGCCAATTACTACCGGAGGTTTATCTGAGGTTTTGGCCAAGTGGCGGCGCCTATTACCTCACTGCTGAAGGGGGGGCCGGTGCGTTTACGGTGGTCGGCCGAGGCAGATGGAGCTTTCAACCAGTTGAAGGCGCTGTTTACTGACGCGCCCGTGTTGGCGCATCCGGACCCTTCGTTAGCATTCATAGTGGAGGTGGATGCGTCGAAGCTGGGGTCGGAGCCGTGCTGTCAGAGCGCTCGGGCACGCCACCGAAGCAAAGGCTTTGTCAACAGCTGGAGACCATTTGAACGGTACCTTGGGAGAGGGGAGTGCTGAGAGGGGGGCCACCAGGGTGCTATAATCCCAAATGAAACAGTGGTAGATGTTAACAAAACCAAGAAACCATTGCAACTGCACCCTGGACTTTGGTTGAGGCCAATCCCCTGCTTTCACCTTTCCAGCATCCAACTTAACATTGCCTTCAGCAATGACATATCCCAGAAAGGTGATAGTAGAGCAGTGGAACTCACACTTCTCGGCTTTCACAAACAATTGGTTCTCCAGGAGGCACTGAAGAACCTGTCTGACATGAAGTACATGTTTTTATGCAGATCGGGGGAAAAAACAGGATGTTGTCAAGGTAAACGAACACAAAACATTTTAGCATGTCCCGGAGCACGTTCTTGACCAAAGCCTGGAAAACAGCGGGCCGTTGGTGAGTCCAAATGGCATGACCTGGTACTCTTAATGTCCACTGGCTGTGTTGAAAGCTGTCTTCCACTCACCCCCCTCGCATATCCGAACCAGGTGGTAGGCTTTTCGAAGGTCCAACTTGGAAAACATGGTGACCCCCTGGAGAGGTTAAAATGCTGAGGAGAGGAGAAGTTGGGGGGTAACGATTTTTAACAGTAATGTCGTTAAGTTCCCGGTAGTCAATTCACGGTCGCAGGGTTTTGTCCTTCTTCTCCACAAAGAAAAACCCTGCGCTGGCAGGAGATGCAGACAGGCAGACGGCCCCAGTGGCCAGAGACTCCTCTATGTACTCCTCCATAGCTTTGGTCTCTGGTCCAGACAGAGAATACGAATACAACCGATCCCGAGGTGGTGTAATGTCTGGGAGAAGATCAATGGCATAATCATAAGGACGGTGTGGGAGAAGGTAAGTAGCATGTGCCTTACTGAACACTTCCAGGAGGTCATGGTATTCAGTGGGAATAGCAGAGACATCCCAAGTCTTGCTAACATCCTGAGGGAGATGACTAGGGGAAGGCTGTGCTGCTTGAAGGCAGTGGGAATGTCAAAATGGGCTCCAACCCAAGATGGAGCTTGTGGTCCAGTCAATCACAGGATTGTGCTTTTGGAGCCAGGAAAATCCCAAAACAACCAGAACATGGGGAGATGCAATGAGGAGGAACTCTATGGTCTCACTGTGGTTACCGGAAACCCGTAATTGAACGGGCACAGTACTATGGGTGACTTCCCCTATATAGCGGCCGTCCAGTGCCCTAGCATCTATGTGAACAGAGGCTGAGTGGGAATACCAAGCTCCGAGGCAAAAGTGGCATCCATTAAACTTTCATCAGCCCCAGAGTCAATGAGCACTCGGAGAGACTTAGATTGTTCCCCCCACAGCACAAGCACAAAAAGGGTGTACAGGTGATGGGAATTAGGGAACTCCCAGTCTGACTCACCATAGTACTGGTACCCACTAGAGACAAGGGTTTCCTAATAGAGCATAAAATGTCCTGCCCCTCCACAGTACAGACAACAGTTACTATTCATCCTCTGTGAGCATTCCCCAACTGATAACCTAGCTCTTTCAAACTGCATAGGCTCAGGAGTATCCAACTCACCCGTCGTAGATTCACGAGACTGCTCGGTGGCTTCGAATCCTGTCGGAAAAGCTGCTTTGGAAACTTCCGGATTCCCTCAAAGGTGAACGAGCCATAGCGAGTGCACGAGTGTGCCCGAGACCTCCTCTCACTCCTGCATTCCCTTAGGCTTCCATCGATTTTAATGGTTAGGGCAATAAGGGAGTCGAGGTTCACCGGCAGTTCCCGAGCAGCTAGCTCATCCTTTACCTCCTCAGATAATCTGTGCAGAAAATTATCGAAAAGAGACTCCGGATTCCAGGCACTCTCGGCGGCCAACGTGCAAAAGTTCACTGCGTAGTCTGCCGTACTACAGGAGTGTTGACGTAAGTCAAGCAGTTTGCTGGCTGCCTTTCTCCCGGATACCGGAGACTCAAAAACTTCACCTCTGCCATGAATTCCTCAAACTGGCGTAGCCCAGTAGAGAGCCCTCCCCGACATTAGCGTAATAATATACGCTATCTTCAATCGGTTTGAAGGAAACGAAGATGGCTGTAGCTCAAAAATAAGCGAGCACTGAGAAAGAAAACCCCGGCAGGTACCAGAGTTCCCTGAATATCGCTCCGGAGGAGGTAAGCATGGTTCTCGGGGAGCCGGGATAGGCTGTACAAACTCACCACAGATAGGGAAAACATTTACTGGGTGATTTGGGCAGCAGGCATCCTCTGAGCTAACTCCCTGATTTGCTCCATAATAGCCTTTAACCCATGGTCGTGGCGTTCCGTCAAGGAACTGAGCCCTTCCTAAAGGCTTTGTAAACAACTCCTCATGTCACCCAATGGTGGTTCCCTGCAGGGAGACAACGTGGCGGAGCTGGTCCAAGTCTGCTGGGTCTGTCATGGCCAGTTTGTACTATCTAGGCGAGACCCAGATGCAGACACAGGAGGCAGATGGTTGGAGTCTTACAATGTTTATTAATCCAAAAAGGGGTAGGCAAGAGAACGGTCATGTACAGGCAAAACGTCAAAACCAGAGTCTGATAGGTACCAAAGGGCAGGTAGATTCAAGGTCAGGGCAGGCAGGATGATCAGGCAGGCTTCCTTCGATATCGTGCACCAGCTATTGTTTACAAATATGTATAGGCCCCCACCCCGTGTCTTACCATATGCTGCTGTTCTGTCCTGCCAATAGAGTGTATAACCCACCAGCTGTATGTTATTAATGTCGTCATTCAGCCACGACACAGTGAAACATAAGATAGTACAGTTTTTAATGTCCCATTGGTAGGATATACGTGCTTTCAGTTCGTCCCATTTGTTTTCCAGCGATTGAACATTAGCTAACAGTACGGACATCAAAGGCAAATTAGCCACTCACCACCTGATCCTCACAAGGCACCCTGATCTCTTTCCACAAAATCTCATTTTCTATCTCCAGCGAATGACGGGGATGAGGGCTTGTTCGGATGTTTGGAGTATATCCTTCCCATCCGACTCATTAAAGAAAAACTCTTTGTCCAATTCGAAGTGAGTAATCGCTGTTCTGATGTCCAGAAGCTCTCTTCGGACATAAGAGACGGTAGCAGCAACATAACGTACAAAACAAGTTACAAACAATGCGAAGAAACAAACAAACTAGCACGGTTGGTTAAGAGCCCTCCGACGCCAAATGCAGCCCTTTGCGATTTTATTGTATGATATTATATGCATCCAAACAAATGCAAATGCTGCTGCTTTGCTTTTATACTGGCTGCACTTTTTGACGTGACTGTGATATAGTCGTAGTTGGTTAGCTAGCAAGCAAGGGATAAGAACATTGCCAGCCAGTATGGCAATGGAACATTTAGAACGAACGACTGGGTCGCGTCCATAGATACAGAACAAAAAGACTGAAGGAGTGGGTCGCATCTTTAGGAACCGAACCGACTTAATGAACGACCAGCCGGCTTGGGTAGAAATCCCTAGATTTGTGTCAGGACTGTATCTTGTGAAAGGATGGAATATTATGAATAAATGTATCAAAATAACGTTTTAAATGAAAATATGTCAATCATTATTTGAATATGTTGGTAACCTGTTGTTTAAAAGTGATACCCTCGAAGCTGGTGTTTGGAGGATATTTTGGCACGATTTGCCTGCCGTCGACTTCATCTCAGGCCTAACAATACTGTCCCAATATATCCTCCAAAGACCGGCTTCTCGGGCATTATCACTTTTCATTAATCACCCCCAAAAAACTCTATATGGGGGAATCAACAACATTTCCCAGAATGTACTATTTCAACCCTCAAGTTGACCCTGAAACCTTCAAAAAGAAGCCAAACAAATGAAATGGTTGGTGGAATATAATTGTCTATATAGCCCCACAGTGGTGTCATCATACCCATAAAACCATTCATTTTTCCCATAGGGGATCTTAGAAACACTTAAAATAAGGGCTGTGTTTCCTGTAGGCTTCCCCTGGTGTGACGTTTTCATAACCATGCAAATCTCTCTTGGACAGGGTGACTTTTTATTAATATATTCAGCTCTATTACTCTCAGATTGGAAAATGCTAATTAGCATCAACGTCGAAATCATGCAACACTACAAATCCCTGAAAGCTCTTGCACTTCATCTCTAGCTGACACCTTTGCTAACATGTATTGAGTCAATTTAAAACTTGCACAAAACGGTTCACATGTCCATTTAAAGAAATGTTGCCAATTTTTTTTCAGTACTATTTTTAGCTAACATTAGATTGTTAATCCAGAGATTCTTGCCTTTGGCTGAATTTGGCAGTCTCGTCCAGATCATCATGGCATTTGGTGTTCTTTATGATAGCCACATTAGCCTATTTTGGTGGGATGGAGTTTTGCCCTGCCTGGTGAATTTAATATGTGGTAAATTAGTTAATTGACCAATAGGAAAGAGAGTTCCAAACCTCTCTGCCAATAACAGATTGTTTTCCATTTTTCCATTACCACTCAGACCACTCCCAAACAGTCCTAGCAAAATTATTGCTAGAGAAATTCTGTTTGCTAAGAATCTATTTTTGTTTCTTGTTGACCATTTTAATCGAAAATAATCACAGTAAAGTACTTAATTGTTACCCAGAAATGATTTGATATTGAGATAAAAATGGCTGCATTGGACCTTTAAAAGAGTATATGAACATTGTTTCCAGAGAAAAGCGATATATTCTTTGGCATCTGAAAGTGTGACCTGTCAGATTCAATTAAACACTCATGTTCTATGACTGAGTGGAATTTCTTTGAATTTCACTGAATTAAATGTTACTTCCTGTCACTCAAACACAAATTCAAATTCTACATCCTGTGTGGAGTGTGACCAATTGAATTCGGATTTTGAGTTGAATGGGAGTCAATTCCAAAATTGTCCTCTTGACAGCAACTCATTTCATGCAATTCTACATATTTGCCATAGGGGTGGAGATAATTTTTTGGAGTTTTAAAACTAATTTCCTGAAATTCTACACATTTTGCCACAATTTATGCCGTTAAAATGATATCTTAGTGAAAGTGGCTAACAAAATCAATGGAGCCCCCCTGTAGGTCAGGGCCCCTGGGGACGTGCCCTTGATGCCCGGTGTCACGACTTCCGCCGAAGTTGGCTCCCCTGCCTGTTCGGGCGGTGCTCGGCGGTCGTCGTCACCATCCTACTAGCCGCCACCGATCCCTTTTTCGTTTGTCTGTTTGTTTTGTCTTATTAGTTTCACCTGTGTTTCTGTTGTTTGGTTTAATGAGCTTCCTTATATTTAGTAGGTAGACCCGCCCTTGTTTTGTGTGGGATTGTCTTTATGTTACGTGTGTGCATTTTAGGTAGAGGTGGATTTATTTTCTGAACTTGGCACCCTGTGTTTTTTGGGTTGTCACGTTGTATGTCCGCACCCTGTATTGTTGGGCTTATCATTTTGTGTGCCAAAGTAAAAAGTAATTTACCCCAGTGGAACTCTCTGCGTCTGATTCCTTCACCCACCTAGTCCCGCGTGACACCCGGTCAATAATTCAGCCACGATTACTACTAATTTAGATTATCTGACAAGACTAATCTTGCCAATCTACATTTTTTTTGTGAGTGACAATTGAGTGACTGTCATTGACTGACATAACAAAAGGAAAACTGCTTAAACACAACCAAATTTTGAAACTTTGACTTGTGTATTCTACTATTGCAACTCTCAACAGTAAGTTGAGACCCTGACTGAGTTCCCCCCCAAAAAACAAGTGACATAAGTGACTGCTTATGTCGCTTATGCCTGGTGTGTGTGCGCGTGTGTGTGCGTGCGTACATGCGTGCATGCGTGCATGTATGACATCTTAGAAGATTGTGGTTGGCTGGCTGGTCTCCCTGCTCATGCTCTGATAGTTGTTAACCCTTGACCTTTGTCCCCTGGGTAAAAGCAATTGGTCACTGCACTCTGATCATAGGAATACTGCCCTCATAGTCCATTGACTTTCTGCGTGAGGGGATGTGGAGATCATAGAGATGGCAATAATAGAGATGTGTTTTTTTCATTCTCTCATTCTGTCTCACTCGTACGACTTCACTCCGCGAGCACACACACACACACAGGCTCATCGTCCACAACGAAACCGATGGAAAGAGAGCGTGCAAGAGAGAAAGAGAGGGAGAGTGTGAGCCCAAGAGCCAGTGAATTCCTTCCATTGTCCTGAACAATACAAACTTCACCATATGTTTATGACAGATCCTCACAACCCTTCAGACATACCCATTATGCACGTTCATGCATACTGATTGGCTTTTGTCCATCTGCATACCGTAACAAGTGCAGTGATTGGATGACAGGTTATTGGATAGAAACACTCCCTCACACACACACACACACACACACACACACACACACACACACACACACACACACACACACACACACACACACACACACTGTTTTCTTAGAGATGTTTTACAAAATATTCCATATACCCTAAAAATGCAAAAGTATGTGGACACCCCTTCAAATGAGTGGATTTGGCTATTTCAGCCACACCCGTTGCGGATGTGTGCAAAATCGAGCAATGCCAATCATCGGCTGGAGTGGTGTAAAGCTCACCGCCATTAGACTTTGGGGTTTTGGAACCGCCATTAGACTCTCTGAAGTGATGAATCACGCTTCACCGCCTGGCAGGGTCAGATACTATATAGTTTCATAATGTTTCATAAGGTTAGGTTTGAAGGCAGTGATGAATCTGATCCTAGATCTGTGGTTAGGAGCAATTTCTACCTGGATCCTTTTACCTAATAATGTACTGTGTTCTGTATAGCTCCTAAACTCACTCCTGAAAATGCTCATGTTCTGCCACTCTGTTCAGTTGGCTCAGAACAGGGCAGCACGGCTGGCCCTTAAAAGTACACTGAGAGCTAACATTAGATATGCATGTCAATCTCTCATTTCTTGCTGGCTGTGCATCAGATAAAAAAATTGATGAGCGACTGAAGTGAGTCAGTGACCTCCCGGGAGCTGTGTAGGAAAGCTGGGCAGATGAGCTCAATCAGACCGTGCAACTGAAAGACGTTAATTCTGCCAATGAGAGAATTGCATTCAATATGCTACAAAGGCGTGCATGCTAATGATTGGACAAAACAGATTTAAAGGAGCTTCTCATCTCGTCACATTTCCACCAACTAAAATGAAAAATAAATAGTTACAGTTATGTTTTTATCATGGCATCTTGTCTTGTTATCGTCATTCATTTTCGGCAGGAAAAAAAGTTTGTGATTAAACATTTTCCTTATAGTTATTGTTGACAAAATTAACACTGGTGTGTGTGTGTGTGTGTGTGTGTATGTGTGACACGCATCGCATTCAGTTTCTGTACACCAGTGTATTTGTTATCTTGTCAGACTGACTTTTTTCACTTTGTATTTTCATGTTGTTGTTTTTTATCGACTTCTCCGAAAAGGGTAATGGAGCAAAACGGGCGCAGCCGACAAGTGAAAACAAAACAAGAGCAAAAGAGAAAAAACGTCAATGCTGAATCTCCTCTCAATAGAGTTTAATTGGAGTCAAAACAGAGCTATAGACAAATGCCAAGCGACAAGAAAATACTCACTTTCATTATCTACCGACTGGCTGTTCTTGCAACTGGAAAATCCAACCTCTTTTATTCCACCGACTGGGAAAATCATTGTGGTAGCATGTGTTCTTATTGTCATAGATGAATTGGACAATCTCAACAAACCAATTGCTGCTGTGTGGCCACCATGACTGTCATGACGCGAGCAGTCTGTAATGCCTTGTCAGTGTGCTGTCTCTGGGGACTGCATGGTTGTCCTGATCGTTTGTTACCTCTCTGATGCCTAAACGCCGCCATTAGAGATGTCAATCCCCCCTACTCCCTCTGAAACCCCCCTTGAGGGGATGCATCAATGTAATTAATGGGGGGGGGGGGGGTTGTTGCCCCACTAAAGGAGATAAGGGAGAGGGGGGGATGATTGGAGCTCAGCCGGGGGAGCTTGTGTGTTGTAATCATGAGGATTAGGGAGATTTGGGGAAATGTTAAAGGGGTCATCGTGCTTCCCCATAGGCAGACATGCACTCAGACACACACAAACAAACACACACGCATATGCAGGCATAGGCTTGCAAACACAGCCATACACACACACACACCCATATGCATGCACAAGAATACACACACATCCTCTCTGCACACACACACACACACACACGTAAATTCATGGCAAAAACATTTATACACACACACACAAACGTAATACAAAAACAGACGCCCTTCACACATGAAAATGTGGTGTTTGTGAAAACATCAGAAGTTACATTCACACATTCATTAACTTGAAGGTTAACATGCCCAAAATGAAAGATACACACTCTCCCCAACTGGAAATAGCTTGAAAAGCTAGCTTGAAAAGCTGATGGATGGCTGTAACCACAGGCCATAAGGGTTATATTTTTCCTCGTCAGCGCAAGTCCCTCAAACGTGATTACCCCTGATTAATACCTGTCCCAACTGTGGCTATTCATTACGCTCCACTCTGTCCCCAATGGAGGCCCATCATCACACTGGGAAAAATCCCTCAGGGCTTCTTTAGTCCGTTCGGATTCGATATGCAATCAGCAATAGCCTCCTCATGCTTGCCCCACATGGTTGTGTGTGATACTGTGGTGTCTTTCAAATGATCCTGTGTTTAAAATTGGCGTGATGAGCACAAATGGTCTTCCACAGGGCTAAATTGAGGATATTAGAGACAACTTCTGCGGAACTCCACAGAGCTCTATCTCTACGCCCCCAGTATGTCAGTGCTGTGTTTGGGGAAATTATGTGATACATAGAAAGGCTGTGACAATAGGTTGTCAAGTTGAATTTCAGCACTTGAAGTGACAACAGGGCAGTGTATAAAGCAGATGATTCCCCGGGGTCTGTTGGGGTCAGAAAGCGTTCTGAGTGGCCTAGGGTGGCCTAGTGCAGTGTTTCCCAATTCGGGTCCTCAAGTATCCTCAAAGGTACATGTTTGTTGTAGCCCCGGACAAACATACCTGATTCAACTCAGAGGGCTTGATGGTTAGTTGACAAGTTCAGTCAGGTTTGCTTGTCCAGGGCTAGAGTAAAAGTGTACTGTTAAAATAATAATAATATTAATAATAATATTATAAGCAGCTGCTTCTAGGACATACAGTTGAAGTCGAAAGCTTACATACACTTAGGTTGCAGACGTTCAAATTGTTTTTCAACCACTCCACAAATGTATTGTTAACAAACTATACTTTTGGCAAGTCAGTTAGTACATCTACTTTGAGCATGACACAAGTAATTTTTCCAACAATTGTTTACAGACAGATTATTTCACTTATAATTCTAGTGGGTCAGAAGTTAAGACACTAAATTGACTCTGCCTTTAAACAGCTTGGAAAATTCCAGAAAATGATGTCATGGCCTTAGAAGGTTCTGATTGGCTAATTGACATCATTTGAGTCAATTGGAGGTGTACCTGTGGATGTATTTCAAGGCCTACCTTCAAACTCAGTGCCTCTTTGCGTGACATCATGGGAACATCAAAAGAAATCAGCCAAAACTTTAGAGTAAAAATGTGTAGACCTCTACAAGTCTGGTTCATCCTTGGGAGCAATTTCCTAATGCTTGAAGGCGTAGCCGTCATACCACTCAGGAAGGAGACGCGTACTGTCTCCTAGAGATGAACGTACTTTGGTGTGAAAAGTGCAAATCAATCTCAGAACAACAGCAAAAGACCCTGTGAAGATGCTAGAGGAAACAGGTAAAAAAGTATCTATATCCACAGTAAATGAGTCCTATAACCTGAAAGGTACCTCAGCAAGGAAGAAGCCACTGCTCCAAAACCGCCATAAAAAAGCCAGACTACGGTTTGCAACTGCACATGGGGATAAAGATCGTAGTTTTTGGAGAAATGTCCTCTGGTCTGATGAAACAAAAATAGAATTGTTTGGCCATGATGACCATCATTATGTTTGGAGGAAAAGGGGGAGGCTTGCCAGCCGAAGAACACCATCCCAACCGTGAAGCACAGGGGTGGCAGCATCATGTTGTGGGGGTGCTTTGCTGCAGGAGGGACTGGTGCACTTCACAAAATAGATGGCATCATGAGGAGAGAAATTATGTGGCTATATAGAAGCAACATCTCAAGACATCAGTCAGGAAGTTAAAGCTTGGTCGCAAATGGGTCTTCCAAATGGACAATGAACCCAAGCATACTTCCAAAGTTGTGGCAAAATGGCTTTAGGATAACAAAGTCAAGGTATTGGAGTGGCCATCACAAAGCTCTTACCTCAACCCTATAGAACATTTGTGGGTAGAACTGAAAAAGCTTGTGCGAGCAAAGAGACCTACAAACCTGACTCAGTTACACCAACTCTGTCAGGAGGAATGGGCCAAAATTCACCCAACTTATTATGGGAAGCTTGTGGAAGGCTACCTAAAACGTTTAACCCAAGTTAAACAATTTAAAGGCAATGCTACCAAATACTAAACTTCTGACCCACTGGGAATGTGATCAAATCAAATCAAATCAAATTTATTTTATATAGCCCTTCGTACATCAGCTGATATCTCAAAGTGCTGTACAGAAACCCAGCCTAAAACCCCAAACAGCAAGCAATGCAGGTGAAGAAGCACGGTGGCTAGGAAAAACTCCCTAGAAAGGCCAAAACCTAGGAAGAAACCTAGAGAGGAACCAGGCTATGTGGGGTGGCCAGTCCTCTTCTGGCTGTGCCGGGTGGAGATTATAACAAAACATGGTCAAGATGTTCAAATGTTCATAAATGACCAGCATGGTCGAATAATAATAAGGCAGAATAGTTGAAACTGGAGCAGCAGCACAGTCAGGTGGACTGATGAAAGAAATAAAAGCTGAAATAAATCATCCTCTACTATTATTCTGACATTTCACATTCTTAAAATAAAGTGGTGATCCTAACTGACCTAAGACAGGGCATTTCTTACTAGGATTAAATGTCAGGAATTGTGAAAAACTGGGTTTAAATGTATTTGGCTAAGGTGTATGTAAACTTCCTACTTCAACTGTATGTGGCGCAGCAGTATGGGTTAGAATTTGGTCCCCTGCTATTTCAGCAACTCTTTCAATCTTTCCTATCTCTCTTATCATGTTTTAGGGAAGACCCAGATGCAGACAGTGTTGAAGTAACAAAAGTTTATTACTAGAAAAGGGGGCAGGCAAAACTACAGGTCAAGGGCAAGCAGAGGTCAGTAATCCAGATCAGAGTTCAAAAGGTACAGAATGGCAGGCAGTCTCAGGGTCATAGCAGGAAGACTCAGGGCAGGCAGAATGGTCAAAACCGGGAAACCTATAAACAGACAGGAGCAAGGGGGAAACCGCTGGTGGGCTTGACGAACAAAATTAACTTGCAACAGACAAGCGAACACAGGTATAAATACACAGGGGATAATGAGGGGAGATGGGAGACACTCGGTGGGGGGTGGATACAAGCACAAAGACAGGTGAAACTGATCAGGGTGTGACATCTCTATCCGATCCAATAAACAAAAATACAAGAGAAGTGGGACTACCCTACTTCTTTAGAAAAAAATCAAATAAGAGGTCTGAGACACTGGCAGGTGAATAAAGGCGCCGCATACTGGGTTCGGTTTGCTCCCAGCAGAACTCGGCTAGGCGAAGCGAACGTCTGTGCCTCGCATATTCCCTTAAAAAAACCTTGAAAAGAGAGAAAAAGGCAGCAATATTACTGTTTGTCCCTCTTGAGACACCGTAGCAACAAAATAGCCAGTTTATACTTCCTAAAAAAATAGTCTGAATTCATCTAAAATAAATAAATAAATCTGTATTAATTTTTTTTTGCCTAGGATGTCTTAGTCACGCAATTGTACATATAACTAAGATGTTTGGTGGAGTATTTCTCAAGTGAAGAAATGTGCATGAAAACTAGTCGCCTCTCGTTGAATGACAACAACTACTGAATTGAAGAATCCCACCGGTAGTTTCACCTCCTACTAGGAGTAGTATTGTTGACTAATCACTGACGAAGGGGAGTAGACTTCGGCTTCCGAACTTCGACTTGCCTCAAGAACCAAAACGTCACTGAAAAGTTTGGACTGGAAAACATGCGTAAACTGTTTTGACTGGGAAGCATGCGTACACTGTTTCGACTGGGAAGCATGCGTAAACTGTTTTGACTGGGAAGCATGCGTAAACTGTTTTGACTGGGAAGCATGCGTAAACTGTTTCGACTGGGAAGCATGCGTAAACTGTTTTGACTGGGAAGCATGCGTAAACTGTTTGGACTGGGAAGCATGCGTAAACTGTTTGGACTGGGAAGCATGCGTAAACTGTTTCGACTGGGAAGCATGCGTAAACTGTTTGGACTGGGAAGCATGCGACAGGCTTTACTACTTCTCATGGTCATCGGCCATTCCGACGACTGGGCACCACGCTGCCTGGTCCTACCAAATTGAACGGTATAATATCAATGCATTGATTTTCAAGGAGTACATTTTATACCTAGATCTGAGAAATGGTTTGAAGCTCTGTTTATTAATTTATTGAGCGTCCAACTCAATGTTAGGCCCACTGTTTGCAAGTGTGTGTGTGTGTGTGTGTGTGTGTGTGTGTCTGTGTGTGTCTGTGTGTGTGTGTGTGTGTGTGTGTGTGGCAGCAGTTTTCTTTATAGTATTTTACCTAACATGAGCACTGCCTTCCCCACTAACAGACTACTATTAGATGAGATTGATGGAATCGTCTATCCCTCTCTCACCCCTCTGTCCCCATGGCAATGAAAGGGACAAGTAGAAAGGGAACCTTGTGGGATCCAGGATGAAATGTATTCAACGTACAGATCAGCATCCTGCTAATCTTAACCATTAGTGGGGAAAATGCTAAACTGACCCAAAATCAGCATCTGGGGGCAAATTCATCACCTTGTAGCGAAGCAGGCAGTCACTTGTTGTCTGTTCTCATTTTGAAATGTGTATTTTGCTCTGCTCCGTACCTCCCAGACAACACACACACACACACACGCACGCACGCCACAAATAGATTGAGTCTAGCCCATTAGCCTTCGGTTTCTATGCAAAGGCAGATGTCACTTCAGTGTGAAAGTCATTCATCAAACTAAATATCACCTTCCATAAGCCAATACACAGCATCTTCATAAGCATTGCATCAACATGTATACAGTTTGTATTTTAACTTTAAAAACAAGAGGGATTAGGGTTGTATTTTAAATGTGGATAGCAAAAGACACAAACAATACAAATCAGTAATGTTGCAGATTACATAATGTGCTCCAAACAATGGCTGAAAACAGTGAGCACACCACATTGTGGGTGCCTACCAACTCTGCCCACTTATATAACTTCCCTGTACTATAGCGTTTCACCGGTAGATGTTATCATATTGAAGAGTGTGGCCTCTCACCTCCTCATTCCCAGGAACAGAGCTCTATTGATAATACCTGTTAACCATTAGCATAATGAATGATTTTTGGAGACCATCCATCCCACACGGTGTCAAAGTAACGTGCCGGTTTGCGCTTCAAATGGACCCCATAAGAGCTCTCTCTTGATGAGCGGAGCTAGTGGCGATCACCCTGCTCAGATCAGGGCAGGGGCGTTAGTTTTTTTCTTTTGGACCGTGGAACGCTTGGCAAATGGATGGAGCACTTGTGTGGGAGGAGGAGAGCCAGGTGGGAGTGAGCAAAAACTCCTCTCTCATTCCTCTATCACCAAACAGGGCGGTGTTAAACACTGTTTGTGCAATATCCCGGCTGTAACGGGTTGCTGTCAGCAGCACCCTCTCCCCCTTGCAGAGGGGGGTGAGGGAAGATTCTGGAGTGGGAGGGACAGAGGTAATTTCAGGTTTTTTAGGTTACTTTCTAGTGTCTTTCTTCCTGCCTCCTTATAGACTCCTTACCAAAACAATGTGCAAACAAAATACATTTTCCAGCACTAGGCTAAGGGATTGTAGCCATACGTGTGTTAAACCAAGAGGGTGCAACATTACAGCAAGTTCAGGTAGAAATGGGTTGTATAAATAAAGAACAGATGATCTATTGTTATCTGTCAAGACAAATAGGCAATTGTTCCAGTTATATTCAATACATTTCTATCTGCAACTGAAAGGAACATTCTGAATGTTTCACTTCAATTAATTCACCACATTGTAAGGCTAAAGGTTAATGAATCAGATCTAGGATCAGGTTCCCCTTCCCCAAATTGAAACTTAATCATTAGAAGGATAAATGCTAAAATGACCCCAGATCAGTGTCTAGGGGCAACTTCATCCTACACCTAAAAGATACAGGGATGGAAGAGGAATCCCTGGGCTTATTATGGGGCCAAATATTCATGGTTTAGGTAGTAGTACAGCGTCATTGTTAGCACCAGGGCTTCCCTGTAGTATTGACTCTGCCATTAATCAACTCTTCACTGGGGTCCAGAGGAGAGCGTCAGGTCCCAGCACCATCAGCATTGTCGGTTCACAGATCTCGCACTCAGCAGTGGGTCTATATTATGGTGTGGGCAACAGCTAGAGAGAGTCCTCAATTTGCTTTGAAGTATTTCAACTATAATAACATAGAAACACAAAAGCAGATTGTAATGATGGGGTGGTGAGTCGGAAGCAGTTGCAACGGTTCAATGACACAACAAACTGCCACTAACATACGGCAGTACGCCGATACACAAGAACAATACCAACTGGTGAGTGAACATGGGAGAGTGACATATAAAGGGGAGGAAATGATGAAGGTAATGGAGTCCAGGTGTGAGTCACATGCACAGGTACGCGTAATGATGAATGCCAGGTGTGCGTAATAATGAATCCCAGGACCGGCGGTTAGTACCTGACGGCGTCTTACGCCGGAGGGGAGGAGCAGGAGTGACACAGATCTTAATTCCTATACGGGATTCAAACCCTAGGACTGGATTCAATCAAAGGTGCGTTGATGACAAGCGCACTGCACTTGTCAATTTCCAAGGCAATTTCCCTAAAGTTCGTGGGGATTGCATATGCATAATGCACTCGAGCCCACTAAAGTACCCTGAGGAAAACCATTGAGGAAATAATTTCCATGTAATGGGTGAAAAGATACACAAATGCCAGGTTGTTGTTTCCTCTGAAATCATTATATTTACTAGGGAAAATCTCTAGCTATCTCAGATTGTTTTCCTGGTTTTCCCAGATGCTCCTTTTGGTAACTCAAATCTCTTCCTAGGCCCTTGGCCCCAAAACCAGACTCTACTGTTGATGTTATTTAATTCATTATTGGATAAGGGACCCCTGTCCTTAGAAATCGCCCTCCCCCTACACACAAACACACAGACACAAGCAAGAAAGCAAGTTTATAAACTAAATCACACACACACACACACACACACACACACGCAAGAAAGCACATTTACACACACCCACATAAAAGAAAGCAGGTTCACACACAAACACAACACCCCTTGAGGCTCAGCTGTGCGCTGCTCCCTTCGTCAACAGATGTTTATTAAAAGTGCACAACATTCATATGAATAATCAGATCCAACAGGCCAACATTTACCACACAAACTTCTCCCCCTCTACACCTTCCCCTTATCCCACTCCACCCCTCAAGACACTCTACCGCTCTAGTCTGCCTGTGCACTGACGCCATGGCAACACACACCGGTGCTTACTTGAGCACCCTTTGGGGTCAAAAGACAGACTGACATAGTTTGGCGCTTAAAATCATCGGCTCCATCGTGCTTTTGGGTTGAATGTTTTTACAGCTCACATTTTGTAATGTGGTGTCTTTTTTAAAGTAAATACTTAAACATGAAGATAGTCGCACACTCTAAATATGCTCCCAATAATTTAATGGGTAAACATTATATGGCGTTTACTCATTAAAACCCCCTAAGGTCGATGTCTGCAAGATATACATACAGTATATATATATTTTTTTTTGCATTGGATTGCATTTTTTTTGCATTGGATGCGTCTCAATGCACCGAATCCACCTATTTCGCACTTCCGCATCTGCGGCAAAATTCCTTTGGATTTTTTGGGGGGACTACCTGTTCAATGTAGTCTGTTTTTCACTGTGTTTGTGTGGCCTAATAGCGTTAAGGCCAAAACAATTTATTTCATCAAATAATGTTTGGATATTTTTTTGATACTTCAAGGGGTCTTAGTATTCAAAATAAAATAGCAACATTTTAAAACAATTCTATTCCATTAGTCAACACCTCTCCCAACATGTTTGTGCGTCAATTCACGCTCTTTTGACACTACAGCTGTCACGCCCTGATCTGTTTCACCTGTCTTTGTGATTGTCTTCACCCACCTCCAGGTGTCACCTGTTTTCCTCATTAGTCTCTGGGTACTTGTTCCTGTGGTCCTTGCTTGTCTGTTGCCAGCTCGTCTTGTTTGTCTAGTCAACCAGCATTTTTCCCCCCATTCTCCTGCGTTTGCCTTCTCTCGGTTGTGACCCTTGCCTGTCTGGTCTCTGAATCCGCCTGCCTGACCATTCTGCCTGCCCTGACCTCGAGCCTGTCTGCCACTCTGTACCTTCGGGACTCTGACCTGGTTTTGACCTTTTGTCCGTCCACGACCATTCTCTTGCCTACCCCTTAGATTATAATAAATATCAGAGACTCAAACCATCTGCCTCCCGTGTCTGCATCTGGGTCTCGCCTTGTGCCCTTATAATACCACTGACACTATAGCACTGCTTTTTCACATAATTGTCAAAATTTAAAAAGATGTCTTCATAAAAACCCTCAGAACCCTATTAGTTGTCCTTGGTCTGACTTTCTATATGCAGATTCTTAACAAGCACCATTCAAATCCTATCACACACAGGTTTGGATGTTACTGGATGGAGTATTGTGGTAGCTACTGTGTAAACAGCTGAGTTTGATAAAGGAGTGATATTTGAATGACAGCACAATCACTATATGTGTGTTCAATATGATCAAAACCTCAATATTCAACTACCCAGCTAACAATTCTAGGGAGAGAGAGAGAACATTTTTGGAATATTGCCAATAATGTTCCCCTAATGTTTGAGTGTCAAGTTTGCCGTTAGAAAATTCCCCTTTCTGTGTTAGACAAACCTTCTGAGAACCTTTTTAGCATGTTCTAGTGATAAAGTTAAGAGAATATTCCTTAATGTCAAATAGAACTTAGCTAGAACATAGTTACAATGTTCTCAGAACACACAACAATGTTCTAGATGTGTTTTATGGGACGTTGCAAGAACATTGTGTCCAGTTTTAGGGGGGTTAGAAGAATATTCCATCAACATCCCACCAAATATACACAGGACATGGTTGCTCTCACCATTTAAGATAATGTTCTAGACATGTTTCATGAGAATGTTGCAAGGAAGTGGATTCACCCTAACGCTTACACCTACTGTATCAAGTTGTTTCAGATCTACACAAGTGCCTAGGGAGGAGGGATTAGGGTTTCTTCTGGACAGGACCTACAAGCACATGTCCTAGAGATATCCCTTATTAGGACAGTGGTTAGGGTGTTTGTCATTGGTGCTGGTGGCCTGGGTTTGAGACTTGCTAGGGGAGTTACCCTTGTTAGATTCTAAATAGAGTAAAACTGAAGAATGACTAGGAAAAGCACAAATGAAGTTCACCCACTGGGTCAAACAGCTGCAAAGACAAAGACATGTTTACACAAGTACATATATTTATACCCTCTACTGGGCGGAGTCAAATCCTTGCAAATCTAGACAGCCAATACATCTCTGTTGCTAGTTAGGAAATGCAAATAATACAATCTGAGACGTCATTAGGAATGTGAGTATGGTACTTTCAAAAGTTAGGCCTACCTTTCCGCTTACCAACGTAGAAAAAGGTAAGCTTTTAACTGATTGCTCCTCTTCTTCTGTGGTTTAACCCATCTGCCTCACTTCTAGTCCTTAGGAAACTTTGCTACAAGCATTTCTCTACACTCGCAATAACATCTGCTAACCATGTGTATGTGACCAATAAAATTGTATTTTATTTGAACCCAACAAGAGGTCACAAGTGTTTCATTAAAAGCTGTCTGGGTTTAAACATCTTCTATTGTACAGAAAGTGAATAGCTTAATCAATTGATAGTAACATAATTTCGATTGCTTCCCAAGCAAAGTAAAAAATTGTTTCCTCAGCTATCGACAGTTGTAGCTCAGCCTCTGAATGTCAAAGAATCAAACAATGACATCCCCATATGCATCGGAGGCACATCTTTCCCGAGTAGGCTGCTTTTCTAGCATAAAGCATTGCGGCCCAAGGCGCTGCTATAGATCACTGTTATATATAATCAGATCCGTTTTATTTTCTTCAATATCTTAAGCTAACAAGAAGTAGGCCTTTTTCTTTAGTAAAAGGTAGGCCGATGGCGTAGCCTGCCCTCACATACCTGTGAATTTGAGTTTTGGTTTTGACTTAGCCTCCCTCCGTGTAAGTGAAGGGCTGTTATTTATTGAGTGCATGGTGAATGGAGGAATTGACCGACAAATCTATGGATATAGCTGCCTACAGCCTCATTTCATCTGTCAAACAGGTAGGCCTGCCTCTTAAATAGGCTCCAACACAAAGTCTAATTAAAATGAAGACATTGAAATGATTTATGCATACTCGAATTTGCTTACTTTCAGCACCATGAGCTGTCCATTTCAAATTAATTGTGCTGTGGCTGCTGCTTCAAGTTTCAGCACCACAATGTAAATGACTCTAATCTGGTTTATTGTGAGGTCAATAACTCTGATAAATACATAATGAGCAAAAAACATATATTTTATAAAATCTATTGTAATAGTAGCAAGCAATCAGAGTTGACCTCTGGTCCTCATTTTCATACTCTCCTTCTCAAACTGAACAGAGGCCATATTATTTATTTTATTTAACCTTTATTTAACTAGGCAAGTCAGTTAAAATCAAATTCTTATTTACAATGACGGGCTACCCCAGCCAACGCTAGGCCAATTGTGCGCCGCCCTATGGGACCCCTATCACAGCCAGATGTGATACAGTCTGGATTTGAACCAGGGACTGTAGTGACACCTCTTGCACTGAGATGTAATGCCTTAGACCACTGCGCCACTCGGGAGTGAGTAGGCTAGTCCGCACGCAAGGACTAATCAAAATGTATTTTCGGAAGCACAGCCATTGGTTAGCCAGCACACAAGAACGTTTATGATCAGCAAGTGCAGAGCAAGCCAGAGCTCAGGGTTGGAATATCCATTGCAGTGTGTAGTGCAGCCCAGTTATATTTACACCATCCCAGCAGCTATCTTAGAAATATAACTTTCCTATGTGTTTCTCGGAGCATGCACTTCGTAGCCTATAGGCTATGGAGCATTTGATTGAGACCACACTGAATAGACTATAGGTGCACTTGACATTGCGCTCCCAGCAGAAAATTAGAGATGAGGGGCGGCATAATAAGCAACTAATTCTAAAACACTGAGAAATATTGAAAAAATTCCAAACCTTCCCCTTGACTGACATTGAAAAATCATTGAAAAAAATATATTTTCCTCCAGGTAACCATTCTGTAAATTTTGATCCATCCCTAAAGCAATAAAAACAATCAATAATCCTAGAAAAGTGCTAAAAATAACACACATGAACATATGCAGCCCAAGATACAAGGTTCATCAAATTAATAACTTGCCAGTAACAGATAACATTCATGTACTGACTATCTCCGAAACTCACTTAATTAATTCCTTTGATGACACAGTGGTAGAAATTCCTTGTTACGGCATCTATTTATCTATTCCTTGTTACGACAGAAATGCCAATGGAGGTGGTTTTGCAGTTTATATTCAGAGTCATATTCCTGTAAAGCTTAGAGAGGATCTCATTTCAAATGCTGTTGAAGTAATATGGCTACAGGTTCACCTGCCTAACTTAAAGCATTGTGGGAAGTTGCTATACACTGAGTATACAAAACATTAAAAACACCTGCTCTTTCCATGACAAAGACTGACCAGGTGAATCCAGGTGAAAGCTATGATCCCTTATTGATTTCACTTGTTAAATCCACTTCAATCAGTGTAGATGTGTCATGGTTCCACCTTTCACCAAAGGGCGGCAGAGAGCGTCTTAGAGACATTAATGACACTCAGGTGTGTCCTATTACTCGTTATGATTTCCCTGTTAAAAGTGATGTGTTGAGGCCTCCCGGGTGGCGCAGTGGTTAAGGGTGCTGTACTGCAGTGCCGGCTGTGCCACCGGAGACGCTGGGTTTGTGCCCAGGCTCCGTCGTAACTGGCCGCGACCGGGAGGTCTGTGGGCCAACTATGGGAAATATTGGCGTCAACATAGGCCAGCATCCCTGTGGAACAATTTTGACACCTTGAGGAATCCATGCCCTGAAGAATTGAGGCTTTTCTGAGGAATATATTAGGAAGGTGTTCCTAATGTTTGGTGTAGACCAAGTGCTAACAGTATCTAGATAACGTATATGATATCAACAGAGTTGTATTTTCTGGGTGATCTAAATATTTACTGGCTTTCATCAAGCTGCCCACAAAAAGCTTCAAACTGTAACCAGTGCATGCAATCTGGTTCAGGTTATCAGTCAACCTACAAGGGTATTTATAAATAGCACAGGAATGAAATCATCCACATGTATCGATCACATCTTTAATAATGCTGCAGAAATCTGCTCTAAAGCAGTATCCACATCCATTGGATGTAGTCATCATATACTAGCCATATCTAGGAAAACCAAGTTCCAAGGCTGGGCCTAATATAGTGTATAAGGTTTTACAAGAGGTTTTTGCAGTGATTCCTCTGTTGAAGATGTAAGAATATTTGCTGCTCTGTGGTGTGTAATGAGGAACACTGCACTTGATGCATTTACGAAATTGCTTATTCCATTTACTAATAAGCATGCACCCATTAAGAAAATGACTGACACTGTTCAATCTCTGTGGATTTATTAGGAATGGAACATTTGTATGGTTGAGAGAAATGAGGCAAAATAAATAGCAAATAAGTCTGACTTCACAGACGATTGGCAAATGTACTGTAAATTGAGAAATCATGTCACTAAACTTAACAAAAAGAATAAGAAACTATACTATGAAACAAAGATAAATGATATGAAGAATGATAGTGAAAAGCTTTGGAGCAACTTACATTTTGGGCAGGGGAAAAAATGATTGTCTATCAACAATGACAAGCCACCTGGGTCTGTGATTGCGGACTACAGTGCCTTCAGAAAGTATTGACACCCCTTAACCTTTTCTTGTGTTACAGCGTGAATGTAAAAAGGATCATTTAAATATTTTTTTTGACACTGGCCTACACACAATATCCAATATCCAATGTTTTTACAAATACATTTAAAATGAAAAGCTAACATGTCTTGAGTCAATAAGTATTCAACCCCTTATTTATGGCAAGCCTAAATAAGTTCAGGAGTAAAAGATGTGCTTATCTCTGTACCCCACACATACATGTAATTGTAAGGTCTCTCAGTCGAGCAGTGAATTTCAAACACAGATTCAACCACGAAGACTAGAGATGTTTTCCAATGCCTTGCAAAGAAGGGTAGTTCGGTAGTATTGGTAGCTGGGTAAAAATTAAAAAGCAGACATTGACTATCCCTTTAAGCATGGTGAAGTTATTAATTACACTTGGGATGGTGTATCAACACACCCAGTCACTACAAAGATACAGGTGTCCTTCCTAACTCAGGTGCCGGAAGGGAAGGAAACCACTCAGGGATTTCACCATGATGCCAATGGTGACTTTAAAACAGAGTTTAATGGCTGTGATAAGAGAACTGAAAATGGATCAACAACATTATACTTACTCAACAATACTAACCTAATTGACAGAGTGAAAAGAAGGAAGGACTGTTTTTTAAGGATAAAAAAGCAACGGAATGGATAAGCCCAGGAATGGATAAGCACAGGCAAAATCCTAAAGGAAAACGTGGTTCAGTCTCCTTTCCACCAGACACTAGGAGATTAATTCACATTTCAGCAGGACAATAACCTAAAATAAAAGGCAAAATATACATTTGAGTGGTTTACCAAGAAGACAGTGAATGTTCCCAAGTGGCCGAGTTACAGTTTTGACTTAAATCTACTTGACAATCTATGGCAAGTCCTGAAAATGGTTCTCCAGCAATGATCAACAACCAATTTGACATAGCTTGAAGAAGATTCAAGAGAATAATTGGCAAATTTTGCACAATCCAGGTGTGGAAAGCTTACCCAGAAGGACTCAGCTGTAATTGCTGCCAAAGGTGCTTCTACAAAGTATTGTCTCAAGGGTGTGAATACATAAATTAGGTATTTCTGTATTTCATTTTCAATACATTTGCAAACATTTAAAATATATATGTCTTCACTTTGTCATTCTGGGGTTTTGTGTGTAGAGGTGTCTGAAAAAAAATCATCCATTTTGAATTCAGGCTGTAACGCAGCAGAATGTGGAATAAGTCAAGGGGTATGAACACTTTCTGAAGGCATGTGAACCCTTTGGAATAAAGAATATTGCTGAACTTAAACAGTTTTGTAAAGAGGAATGGTTCAAAATTATTCCTGACTGTTGTGCAGGTCTGATTCACAACTACAGAAAACATTTGGTTGAGGTTATTGTTGCCAAAGGAGGGTCAACCAGTTATTAAATCCAAGGGTTCACATACCTTTTCCACCCTGCACTGTGAATGTTTATCCAGTGTGTTCAATAAAGACATGAAAATGTTTAATTGTTTTATTAGTTTAAACAGACTGTGTTTGTCTATTGTTGTGGATTTAGATGTAGATCAGATCCAATTTTATGACCAATTTATGTAGAAATCCAGGTAATTCCAAAGGGCTCACATACTTTTCTAACCTCTCTGGATTACAGACAAATTATGATATGTGTACTATATTACGTATAGATTCACAAAAAAACAAAACATTTACATTACTGTTCGGTTTACCAATAAAATGGTTTGACGGTGATGTCGACATACTCGATTAGATCTTGCTACCATGGAAAGGAAAATACCTGTTTATTTGTGGAAGAATAAGGTTGTAATCTAACAAAATATGGAAAAAGTCAAAGGGTCTGAATTATGACCACTAGGGGACTCGGGACCCCAAGGGGTGCACGTTTGCAGTGCACATACACTACACAGCTGATCAAAGCTTGATGATTCGTTATTTGAATCAGCTGTGTAGTGCTAGGGCAAAAACCTAAACGTGCACCGCTTGGGGTCCCGAGGACCGAGTTTGGGAAACACTGTCCCAATAAGGGATATCTCTAGGGCCTGGGCCAGTATGGTTGGGCCCTGTCCAGAAGAAACCCTAACCTCTCCTTCCTAGGCACTTGTGTAGATCTGAAATATCTTGATATGTCTAAGCAATAGGGTGAACGCACTTCGAAGTAAATCTCAGCTCTGTTAAAAGTACACTCAAGAACAACTTTTAAAGAAAAACAAGTTAATTTGCCCCACCTACATTTGGACAACTATACAAAAATACCTTAAAATGTTGAAATTAGTCAATAAAATCAATGATGAAAGAATAGTCGGATTAACTATAGATACCTGACACGGACATTGTGGCATAGCAGGAAGATCGGGGTACTGTTAACCAAGATGTTCTGAGTTTCAAATCCCAGGTGAAGACATGTGGAGTAATAATTACTGTATAAAATAACATGCACAATATAATCATGTATGTCAAATATGTACATTGAAAACACTGTATGTTGAAAGCACTGTGTGTGTGTGTGAGTATCCCTAACCTTGCCAACAGACAAAGAATGGATCGGTGGTTCACCATCCAGGGCCTTGATTTGCTCGGCAACAGTAACAAGAAGTGATGTGTAATTAGTTTGTGGGGGACACAAATGTTCTTGCAACATTCCCATGAAACATGCCTAGTATTGTATGTTCTGAGAACATGTCAACCATGTTCTTTGTATGTTTGGGTGGGACATTGATAGAACATTCTCCTAACCTACAGAACATTGGACACATGAATGTTCTTGCAAAGTCCAATGAAAAAGGTCTAGAACATTAATATCTTATATTCTGAGAATATGTCAACCATGTTCTGTGTATGTTTGGTGGGATGTTGATGGAATATTCTCCTAACTCACAGAAAACTGGACACAAATGTTCTTTAAACGTTCTCATATAACATGTCTAGAACATTGATAGCAAATATTCTCAGAACAAGGCAAACATTTTCTGTGTATGTTTGGTGGGACATTGATGGAATATTATCCTAGAACATTATTATCTTATATTTTGAGAACATGGTAACCACGTTCTGGGTAAGTTCTATTTGACATTAAGTGAATGGTCTCGTGTGAACATTCCTATGAAAACGCTAGTTAATGACATAATGAGACTCTTTATGGAATGTTCTCTAAAGTTGTGGGAACTTTGTTGTTAACTAGGTACACACAACTTTGCATTGACAGAGAGATGGTGAAAGTGAGAGGAGAGAGAGGAAGAGTACTAGAGCCCCCCAGCAGTGAGAGAAGAAAACACTTGTTTGTCAATTCAGGCCTCAGATTATTCGCCACTCTACTCAGCATGTGTCTTTGACATTAACTCAATTGTCTCTGTTGCAGCTGGCCTCTACGTTTACATTGAAGTGCACCGAGAGGTTGCGACCCTTGACCTCTCACACTATTACTCCTTCCACATGGTTTAGCATGTCTTCACATCATGTTCTGGGTGGGGTAAGAAGAAAAGCTGCCAAAGGCGGCCAAACAGGGATGTAGTGACACATAAATGTTTGTAAAGGCTATTTATACACAAAGTACGCCACATTAGAGTTGTAGCGTTGTTAGTGTTCACGTTGAATTCACGTTAGTTGACAACTCAACCAAATGTAAATCAAAACTAAACGTTGAACTAAGATCTGTGCCCAGTGCGTTGTATGCACAGAGTAATTAAATCGTTTTATAAAAAATATATTTTCAGAGCCACATCACACACAACAGGGAAATTCCCTTTATACAGTGGGTAAGTATAGGGGTGTAGGAGAGCAAATTGGATGTTGCTTGTGTAACTTTGTCTGCTATAAATATACTAATGCTGGTCTGCAGTACTTCAAAAGCAATTCAAGACTTTGCAAAAGACAAAAAAAGTCAAGCTTAGCAATCACCTATTTGCCTGAACATGATATACTCTGAGTCCTATAACGTGCACTCTCTTAATGTCAGATTACACTGTCAAAGTCTGTCTCCTCTGTTGCAGAGGGGGATTTGAAACCAAAGCTCGAGACTTTCTCACTGCTTTCAAAGTGGGCGTTTCATTTTGTCTGTCGGATTAGTAAACGTCAGTAAAGACTTACATTCTGAGAATAATTACGTGATATGAAATCCAGTGTTTAAGATATCCAAATTGTAGGTAGTTTCCTTGCTGTAATTTGAGCTTGTCGTGCAGACAGTGTGTAACAGACATTATGTACAGACATCATATTTTCAGAACGGAGTAAAAATCCTTTTTTAGCTCCTGTGAAAAGAGCCTCAAGAGACAGGTGTGTATGAGCTAAATAGAAAATACATCACATGTTGAATTTAAAGAGTCAAAAATACATATAAAATAGCCATATAAGACGTCATGAAGGCTTTAAAGGTGCAACGCACTATACTTGCATAATTCGTTAACCATTTGCTCCCCCTTGAATCAGTCTCGATGTTCTGAAACTAATCACGTCTTAACCATACTATTTTACTCTTAATCATAACATAACGTTTTTGTTAACCATCCCTTTAAAGGACGGACAACGATTTTTTTTTGTTGATTTCACATTTCATTCACGTTAGTTGACAACTCAACCGATTGTAAATCAAAACTAGAGGTTGAACTGAAGTCTGTGCACATTGGGTTTGTTCAATCAATGTGCATTGCATTTTCATTGTGCGTGTGTGCGTCCGTGTGTGAGAGAGTGCCGTGTGCGCCACTTTGTGTATGAGTGTTCATATGTGTATGTACACTACCGTTCAAAAGTTTGTGCTCACTTAGAAATGTCCTTGTTTTTGAAAGAAAAGCTAATTATTTTGCCCATTAAAACAACATCAAAATGATCAGAAATACTGTGTAGACATTGTTAATGTTGTAAATGACTATTGTAGCTGGAAACGGGAGATTTTTTTATGGAATATCTACATAGGTGTAAAGAGGTTCATTATCAGCAACCATCACTCCTGTGTTCCAATGGCACGTTGTGTTAGCAAATACAAGTACATTTAAAAATACAAGTAATTTTATAATTTTAAAAGGCTAATTGATCATTAGAAAACCCTTTTGCAATTATGTTAGCACAGCTGAAAACTGTTAAGAAGCAATAAAACTGACCTTCTTTAGACAAGTTGAGCATCTGAGCATCAGCATTTGTGGTTTTGATTACAGGCTCAAAATGGCCAGAAACAAAGACCTTTCTTCTGTAACTCGTCAGTCTATTCTTGTTCTGAGAAATGAAGGCTATTCCATGCGAGAAATTGCCAAGAAACTGAAGATCTCGTACAACGCTGTATACTACTCCCTTCACAGAACAGCGCAAACTGTCTCTAAGGAGAATAGAAAGAGGAGTGGGAGGCCCCGGTACACAACTGAGCAAGAAGACAAGTACATTAGAGTGTCTAGTTTGAGAAACAGACAAGTCCTCAACTGGCAGCTTCATTAAGTAGTACCCGCAAAACACCAGTCTCAACGTCAACAGTGAAGAGATTACTCGGGATGCTGGCCTTTTAGGCAGAGTTGCAAAGAAAAAGCAATATCTCAGACTGGCCAATAAAAATAAAAGATTAAGATGGGCAAAAGAACACAGACACTGGACAGAGGAACTCTGCCTAGAAGGCCAGAATCCCGGAGTTGCCTCTTCACTGTTGACTTCATGTTCGCAAATATGGCAATGCACAGGTTTTTTTCTTGCCATATCAGTGTGTGCTATGGCAATAAAAAATGGAGGAGGCAGATAGCTTTGACAGGGAAAGACATCTTAAAACATAACCAAAAGAAAGATATTCCCCGGAGTTGACGTGAGCCAAACCCGATATTCCTACTACCATCTGTCTCCCCTGCAAACTCCTCTCTAAGCACAGTCAGCAAGTAAATATTGGGTGAGCTATAAAAAGAGCAATGCCAAGTTACACGTATGCTCATATTTCATGTCGATTAGTTGATCATTATTGCTTTAATTACTTCCCTTTGGTCCTTCATCAATTCGATAATGATCAGAGTTCTTTTTTAACATTACATTTAGCTGCCGCTAATGACAAAACATTTAACAGTTATTTAGTATTGACATGCGTGTACTGTGCAACTGTGTTAAAACAAATTTTCCCAATCAGAATTCTGTCACGATCGATTTAATGGTTATGACAATTCACATCCACAAGGGCCATGTGGTATTGAGCATGATTGACACCCCGGAAAACCCATGTGGCCTCTTAGCACTAAACTAATACACTAACCACATTGGAAACAGATGAAAACAGGGCTAATTGACGCTGCTAATAACACATACATTTCCATTCGCACTAAGGCCACAGTTGGTTTATACGTGGCATGCTTTTTCCTGTAAACTCATTGGGATCAGGGGATGCTTAATTGGAGAGAACAAGATGGAGGAAGGCACAGCAGATGGCGTGGTAACATGGTGAGGTTAGCTTGAGTGGCGCTGCCAAGGTCTCCCAGTGCCTTCTGCCACAATGGGAGAGGAACAGTGTATTTGCAGGAAATATAGCTTCTTTTTTTAAGTGAACTGAAATGGTTGGTAGAGGGACGAGTGAGCGGCCATTTTGGTTTCAGAGATGGGGCTCATTCGTGGAGCAAATTAAAATATCTATATTCAGATCTATACTGTACAAATAAATAAAACCAACATGTTAAGTGTTAGTCCCATGTTTAATGAGCTGAAAAAAAAGATCCCAGAAATGTTGCATGCACACAAAAAGGTTATTTCTCTCAAATTCTGTGTACAAATTTGGGTTACATCACTGTTAGTGAGCATTCCTCCTTTGCCAAGATAATCCATCCACTTGACAGGTGTGGTATATCAAGAAGCTGGTTAAACATCATGATCATTACACAGGTGCACCTTGTGCTGGGGACAATAAAAGACCACTCTAAAATGTGCAGTTTTGTATCACAACACAATGCCACAGATGTCTCAAATTTTGAGGCAGCATGCAATTGGCATTCTGACTACAAGAATGTCCGCCAGAGCTGTTGCCAGATAATTGGATGTTAATGTCTCTACCATAAGCTGCTTCCAACGTTGTTTTAAATAATTTGGCAGTATGTCCAAACGTCCTCACATCTGCAGACCACGTGTAACCATGCCAGTCCAGGACCTCCACATGCAGCTTCTTCATCTGCGGGATCATCTGAGACCAGCCACCCGGACAGCACAACCAAAGAATTTCTGCACTAACTGTCAGAAACCATCTCATGGAAGCTCATCCGCATGTTCATCGTCCTCACCAGGGTCTTGACCTGACTGCAGTTCGGCGTCGTAACCGACTTCAGTGGGGAAATGCTAACTTTCGATAGCCACTGGCACACTGGAGAAGTGTGCTCTTCACAGATTAATTCTGGTTTCAACTGTACCAGGCAGATGGCAGACAGCACGTATGGCATTGTTTGGGCAAGCGGGTTTGCTGGTGTCAACATTGTGAACAAAGTGCCCCATGGTGGTGGTGGGGTTATGGTATGGGCAGGCATAAGTTACAGACAAGTAACACAATTGCATTTTATTGATGGAAATTTGAATGCACAGAGATACCTGGATGAGATCCTGAGGCCCATTGTCGTGCCATTCATCTGCCGCCATCACCTAATGTTTCATCATGATCATCATCATCAATGCACAGCCCCATATCGCAAGTATCTGTACACAATTCCTGGAAGTTGAAAATGTCCCAGTTCTTCCACGGCCTGTATACTCACCAGACATGTCACCCATTGACCGTGTTTGGGATGCTCTGGATCGACGCGTACGACAGTTCTCACCAATATCCAGCAGCTTCGCACAGCCATGCCAGAAGAGGAGTTGGACAACGTTCCACAGGCTTCAATCAACAGCCTGATCAACTCTATACGAAGGGGATGTGTCGAGCTGCATGAGTTAAATGGTGGTCACACCAGATACTGACTGGTGCTCTGATCCACTCCCCTACTTTTTTTTAAAGGTATCTGTGACCAACCGATGTATATCTGTATTCCCAGTCTTGAAATCCATAGATTAGGGCCTAATGAATGTATTTCAAATGACTGATTTCCAAATTTGAACTGTTACTCAGTAAAATCGTTGAAATTGTTGCGTTTCTTTTTTTGTTCAGTGTATATCAGAACTAGATTTTTGCTCTGCCTTAATGGAAATCTGTCTAGCCTATATACTTTTACCTGATCATCCATTGGAAGATCATAGAGCCATTTGTGTCTTTTTCATACGAGTCTTTTTCTTTAGGCGTTCGGGGAAAAAAAAAACATATTGTGTGAGTATGTGAACTTTCTCTCTGATCGCCCTTCTGTTGTATTTGATCTTGTTGATGCCCGCAACCACTAGTCAGATCATCCATTATCATTCCCATCACTAATGAAGACGTCTGTATGTTTTGTTGGGAGCTGCGTGGCACCCAGTGTGTTCGCATGTCGCCGTCTGCTGCGTCTCCCGTGCCAGACTGCGCACGTGCGTGGCGAAGCAGGCACTGGGCCCTGGGGACTAGAGCCTGTCTCAGTGATGCCAGGGATGCCAAGGGGGACACTGGCAAGGCACCCTCTCTTGCCTCCTGATGGTTGCTAAAGGAATCTAGCACGACATGGCCATTCCTGGCTAAAAGAGGAAGTAACACGTTTCTGTTTGAATACTTTGAAAATGAAAATAAATCCTTCCTTCTTCCCTTCCTTCATGTAATCACTGATCCAACATGATTGGATTGGGTAAAAGCAATGTAATGGAACTCTTACCTCTTGCTTTAACCAATCCAATCATTCTAGACCAGTGATTTCATCAAGGAAGGGGCAAAGAAAGGATGCATTTTCAGATATCCAATCCCATGTAGAGGTGCAAGCAATATGTTAATAGCGCCACCTTTCTCTGTGACAGGCAAGGAATTTTCAATATATTGCTTTTACCTATAAAATTCTCTCAGATCTCTACAAGAATACATGATGTAAGGTCTATAAGGTTGATTTGGGATTGGGCCAAAATATTTGGAACAGGGTCCTTGTCACTCAATGTGTGTCCCAATACTCCTGAAGTGTGCACTTGTTTACTTTCCCCCACACATTTAAAATCATTGGATTGGTGGAGGCATGGGCTGGTGAGAGTTTCCACTAAACCATTTGTTGTATCAGCGATTTCCTTTCAAATCAATGACGGGAAGTGAACCAGAGCACACTTTGGAGGAAAGGAGATACATTTCCTCACTTGGAATGGTGTTGTTTACTAATCTGGCACAGCCCACGTTTGTTTATTCTTTGTTTCCTTGGCTGTTGTCTGACAGTAGAGGAGCTCTCAGGTTGAGGCCCTGATAAAGCTAGTGATGTGCATAAAACATGGATTGCTGATGCAATATATTGGCCAATGAGAGGCTTTGAGGCCATATTGAAGCAACCCTTTTTACATTGGTGGAGGAGAACAAAAATATCTGCACGGTGGCTTCGCAACAGCGCCCTGTCAGTCATCTAAACTTTATACTAGAAAACGACCGCTAATCGGCCGAACTGTAGAGTCCCTCTACATAGCAAAACTGCTGCTATGCCAGCCGCCACTCACCACCTGAGCAACGAGCACTGCACAATGCCGAGGAATGTCTAGCTGTGAAAATCATCATCATCAGCAGCAAGGAATCTCATTCTCCAGCAGAAGGGTGCAGTACTGAGAAATGGATGAATTGACACAGTGTCCAAAATCGAACTCCGGTTGCAAATATTAGTTTAGTTAATTTACTAATAATGTGCCCCTACATGCATGCAATAAGCAAACTAGCTAGTTAGCTAGCAGATAGCTATGCGCCTTGTTAGCAAAGATTACCATAACTAATCCTTTCATATGTGGTGTTAGCTAGCTAGCTAAATCAGCTACTATACTAGCTAGCTGGTTAGATAAACATGGTGCTAAGATATCAGATAAGAGCTAATAGCCAACGTAGCTAGCTTACATTAGCTGGTTATCATTTTGAACCTGCACCATTTTTGGCAACGAGCCATCTGACTTGCAGTGTAACGTTAGCATTTTACTGGTGTGCAGATCTGACCACCTGCAATCGTGTTCATAAATTGACAGTTGATAGTCGAATTAGATGATTGTCATAACAGGGAAAGAAGTAAGTGTTTTAAAGAGCCTAAATAAAGATTGGAAATAGGTTTAGCTACCTAAGAATCTTCTTACATGTTTATGGTCCAAGAAAGCTGCAAATCATTACTCAAGATGGCGCCGACAGAGAGGGCTAGCTTCTAGTCCTTAGGACACTTTGCAGTATTTAGTTTTTTTATGTATTATTTATTACATACATACATGTTAGCCCAGAAAATCTTAAGTGTTATTACATACAGTCGGGAAGAACTATTGGATATTGGAGCGATGTCAACAAGCAATGCATACAAGGCCCTCCTCATGACTCAATTTTGCTCCTCCCTTCCTATAGGTACAAACTCAAACAGGATGTACCTGTGCTAAGGGCTATTCAACGCTGGTCCAATCGGAATCCACGCGTCAAGATTGCTTTGATCATACGGACTGGGAAATATTCGGGGTAGCCTCAGAGAACAAAATCGACGTATACGCTGATTCAGTGAGTGAGTTTACAAGGAAGTGTATTGGAGATGTTGCACCTACTGTGACTATTAAAATCTACCCTAACCAGAAAACGTGGATAGATTGCGGCATTCGAGCAAAACTGAAAGCGCGAACCACCGCATTTAACCATGGAAAGGTGACTGGGAATATGGCTGAATACGAGTAGTTATTCCCTCCACAAGGCAATCAAACAATCAAAATGTCAGTATAGAGACAAAGTGGAGTAGAAATTCAACGGCTCAGACACGACACGTATGTGGCAGGTTCCACAGACAACCACAGACTGCAAAAGGAAAACCAGCCACGTCACCGACACTGATGTCTTGCTTCCAGACAAACTAAACACCTTCTTTGCCCGCTATGAAGATAATACAGTGCCCGCTACCAAGGACTGTGGGCTCTCCTTCTCTGTGACCGACGTGAGTAAGACATTTACAGTGGGGCAAAAAAGTATTTAGTCAGCCACCAATTGTGCAAGTTCTCCCACTTAAAAAGATGAGAGAGGCCTGTAATTTTCATCATAGGTACACTTCAAATATGACAGACAAAATGAGAAAGAAAATCCAGAAAATCACATTGTAGGATTTTTAATGAATTTATTTGCAAATTATGGTGGAAAATAAGTGTGTGCTCAGCCCCCTCCTGTTCACCCATGACTGCGTGGCCATTCACGCCTCCAACTCAATCATCAAGTTTGCAGACTACACAACAGTGGTGGGCTTGATTACCAACAACGACATGGCGGCCTATAGGGAGGAGGTGAGGGCACTCGGAGTGTGGTGTCAGGAAAACAACCTCTCACTCAATGTCAACAAAACAAAGGAGATGATCGTGGACTTCAGAAAACAGTTTTAAGTTCCTCTGCGTACACATCACAGACAAACTGAAATGGTCCACACAGATTCCTCACAAGTCCTCAATTGGCAACTTCATTAAATAGTACCCGCAAAACACCAGTCTCAACGTCAACAGTGAAGAGGCCACCCCAGGATGCTGGACTTCAAGGCAGAGTCCAGTGTCTGTGTTTTTGCCAATCTTAATCTTTTCTTTCTTATTGGCCAGTCTGAGATATGTTTTTTTTTTCTTTGCAACTCTGCCTACATCTTCAGTTTCTTGGCAATTTCTCACATGGAATAGCCTTCATTTCTCAGAACAACAATAGACTGAGTTTCAGAAAAAAGTGCTTTAATTCTGGCAAATTTGAGCCTGGACAACAGTTTTCAGCTGTGCTAACATAATTGCAAAAGGGTTTTCTAATTATTAATTAGCCTTTTAAAATAATAAACTTGGATTAGCTAACACAACGTGCCATTGGAACACAGGAGTGATGGTTGCTGATAATGCCTATGCAGACATTCCATTAAAAAAATCTGCCGTTTCCAGCTACAACAGTCATTTACAACATTAACAATGTCTCCACTGTATTTCTCATCAATTTGATGTTATTTTAATGGACAAAAAAAAAGTGTTTTTCTTTCAAAAACAATGACATTTCTAAGTGACCCCTAACTTTTGAACGGTAGTGTATATTCTTATTCCATTCCTTTACTTAGATTTGTGTGTATTAGGTAGTTGTTGTGGAATTGTTAGATTACATGTTAGATATTGCTGCACTGTCGGAACTAGAAGCACAAGCATTTCGTTACACTCGCAATAGCATCTGCTAACCATCTGTATGTGACCAATAACATTTGATTTGATTTTTTACCAACTATGGGCAGATTTCAGTTATGAAGACAGAACGCGCATCGTTGTTTCATATTTTTTCCTACCCTCGCTCTCCCTTGTTAGATATCATGTACATTTATGGCTTGGTAGTAAATGTCATCACCATTGAGCTAGTTCTCATACAGTAGTAGCAGTAAACATCAAGTTACAGTGCATTCGGAAAGTATTCAGACCACTTCATCAATCTACGCACAATAACCAATAATGACGAAGTGAAAACAGCTTTTTGGATATTTTTGCAAACGTATAAAAAAATAAACTGAAATATCTTATTTACATAAGTATTCAGACCCTTTGCTATGAGACTTGAAATTTAGCTCAAGTGCATCCTGTTTCCATTGATCATCCTTGAAATGTTTCTACAAGTTGATTGGAGTCCACCTGTGGTAAATTCAACTGATTGGACATGATTTGGAAAGGCACACACCTGTCTATATAAGGTCCCAAAGTTGACCGTGCATGTCAGAGCAAAACCAAGTCATGAGGTTGAAGGAATTGTCTGTGGAGCTCCGGGACAGGCTTGTGTCAAGGCACAGATCTGGGGAAGGGTACCAACAAATGTCTGTAGCATTGAAGGTTCCCAAGAACACAGTGGCCTCCATCATTCTTCAATGGAAGAAGTTTGGGAACACCAAGACTCTTCCTAGAGCTGACCGCCCAGCCAAACTGCTCAACTGGGGAGAAGGGCCTCGGTCAGGGAGGTGACCAGGAGTCCGATGGTCACTCAGAGAGTCAGGACACCCGTTTAACATCCCAACCGAAAGATGGCACCCTACACAGGGCATTGTCAATCAATCACTGCCCAGGGTGCATTGGGATATTTTTTAGACCAGAGTAAAGAGTGCCTCCTACTGGCCCTCCAACACCACTTACAGCAGCATCTGGTCTCCCATCCAGGGACCGACCAGAACCAACCCTGCTTAGCTTCAGAAGCGAGCCAGCAGTGGGATGCAGGGTGGTGGCGGTGTTGGTGGTGGTGGCATCATGCTGTGGAAATGTTTACAGCGGCAGGGACTGGGAGACTAGTCAGGATCGAGGGAAAGATGAACGGAGCAAAGTACAGAGAGATTCTTGATGAAAACCTGCTCCAGAGTGGGTTCACCTTCCAACAGGACAATGATCCTAAGCACACAGCTAAGACAACACAGGAGTGGCTTCAGGACAAGTCTCTGCATGTCCTTGAGTGGCCCAGCCAGTGCCCGGACTTAAACCCGATCTAGAATCTTTGGAGAGACCTGAAAATAGCTGTGCAGTGACTCTCTCCCATCCAACCTGACAGAGCTTGAGAGGATCTGCAGAGAAGGGGAGAAACTCCCCAGATACAGGTGTGCCAAGCTTGTAGCATCATACCCAAGAAGATTCAAGGCAGTAATCGCTGCCAAAGGTAATTCAAAAAATTACTGAGTAAAAGGTCTGAATGCTTATTTAAATATGTTAATTCAGTTTTTGCTTCATCATTATAGGGTATTGTGATTGATTAGGGGGAAAAAACTATTGAATCCATTTGAGAATAAGGCTGTATCATACCAAAATGTGGAAAAAGTTAAGGGGTCTGAATACCTTCCGAATGCACTGTATAGGAGTGACGGAGAGAGTTGTGAGATGTGAAAGTGAGCAAGCGGAGTTACAGCCTCGCTCTACCCAATTGTACCATGAGAATCAAGTTAAAACCCACCCATTTCTTTGGTTATTTTGAATTTTGTCCTGGCAGCTTAGTTGTTTAGAGATGCGTCCTGACAGCTGAAATAAATAGTTTTTCCCGATAACGGAAAATTACAAAAAATACAAATTTCATATGCATCCGTGATCACAAATTATGACGTTATGTTGGATCTGTTTGCATTAAATAGATGTTAAATATTCTTAATCTAATCAGCAGTGCCTATATGATGTCCTTCCATTCAGTTGTGACATGCTGGAGTGATGCTTTTATGCAAATGTTGTTTATCGGTAGGCTAATATAAGTCCCAAATGGAAGGCAAACAGAATGTTTGTCATCTGTAGCACCATAGACTCAGACTGATCAGCCGAAACAAGCTCAATAACTCAATGCATGCACACAATCCTATTGAACACGCATCCACAAATATATTGTGAGTAGGCCTATGACCGTGCCTTTAAACAGAAAATTCCAGAAAATGATCTCATGGCTTTAAAAGCTTCTGATTGGGTAATTGACAACATTCGAGTCAAGTGGAGGTGTACCTGTGGATGTATTTCAAGGCCTACCTTCAAATTCAGTGCCTCTTTGCTTGACATCATGGGAAAATCAAAATAAATCAGCCAAGGCCTCAGGAAAGGTCTTGGCTCAGGAATGAGACACGTTCTGTCTCCAAGGGATGAACGTACTTTGGTGCGAAAAGTGCAAATCAATCCCAAAACAACAGCAAAGGACCTTGTGAAGAGGCTGGAGGAAACAGGTACAAAAGTATCTATATCCACAGTAAAATGCGTCCTATATCAACATAATCTGAAAGGCCGCTCAGCAAGGAAGAAGCCACTGCTCCAAAACCTCCATAAAAAAGCCAGACTACGGTTTGCAACTGCACATGGGGACAAAGATGGTACTTTTTGGAGAAATGTCCTCTGTTCTGATGAAACAAAAATATAACTGTTTGGCCATAATGACCATCATTATGTTTGGAGGAAAAAGGGGGAGGCATGCAAAGCAGAAGAACACCATCCCAACCGTGAAGCACGGGGGTGGCAGCATCATGTTGTTGGGGTGCTTTGCTGCAGGAGATAGAATCCTATTGGATATAATCCCATAGGAGTCAAATAGGACTGGTTCCAAAATCTGACAGGATTTTTCTATTGAAATACTAGTTATTTGGATTGAATGTAATATTTATTGAACAGGTCAGTTAAGAACAAATTATTTTTTACAATGATGGCCTACCCCGGCCAAAGCCTAACCCGGACAATGCTGGGCCAATTGTGCGCCGCCGTATGGGACTCCCAATCAAGGCCGGTTGTGATACAGCCTGGAATTGAACCAAGGTCTGTAGTAACAGCTCTCGTACTGAGATGCACTGCCTTAGACCGCTGCACCACTTGGGAGCCCCAAAGATTCAATCCTATAGGATATTGGTAATACATCAAATGAACTTGCAGCTTTGAATCACTCCCATATTGTGATGGTGTGTTGAAGAGGTTGAGAACTTCAGGGAATCAACATTGGTGTGAGTAGGCAAAGATATGGAGATTGTGCTCTGGGGACATGGGAGAGAGGCTGTTCCTCTGTTTTTCTGGTCTTTAATCTTGATTGCAGTTTAACAGAAATACAGGTTTCTGTCAGAAATGTAGCTGTGAGATTGTCCAATAATGCTGTATTTATCCAATTGTAGTGTCCACACACTGTGATCTGAAATAACAATGAAGAGAATATTAGCAATACTATGGCTTGATAGGTTATAATACTGTAAGTAAGCAGTGCGAATGAACGGGCTGCTGCACAGTCACTATGGAAGCTTTGTCTGGAGTGCCCAGTTAAATTGTGCATAAGTGTAATGGCATTCCGAGAAGGATCGGAGGACCAATGCGCAGCGTGGTAAGTGTCCTTAACGTTTATTTTAAGACATCAACTGAACACCATGAAAAACAGTACCGTGTGGCAACAAACACTCACACGAAAACAAACACCCACAAACCAAAAGTGAAACCCAGGCTACCTAAGTATGATTCTCAATCAGAGACAACTAACGACACCTGCCTCTGATTGAGAACCATACTAGGCTGAACGCAAAACCCCAACATAGAAAAACCCACTTAGACTGCCCATCCCAACTCACGCCCTGACCATACTAAATAAAGACAAAACAAAGGAAATAAAGGTCAGAACGTGACAATAAGAGCATTTTTTACTCTGTAAATGGTTAAACTCGTGATAAATATATGTGTACACTATCAGCCTAAATTTAAATGTTGATTTATTTTTACATGTTTGATTATTTTATATTGCGCTAGTTTCCTGTATGTGGACAGTATGTGTTACTACATTACACAACCTAATTTCTTGACCACATCGAATTGAGGGTAATTGCACATAATACTTTTTACCTTAGATTAGTGATAGTATAAACATTTATAGTAATAACAATGATAATATAATTGGTTTTGTACTGTTGATTTTGTAATACGTGCTTGGCGGTCTTAGGACTTCTATCATTTTCAAACTCAAATGGCAGGGACAATTCAGGTGCACTCTGTATAAAAGTCTATGGCCTCACACCTATACATGGATTTGAGTGTCAAACTATCACTCAACAGCCAACCCTTGTCACTGTTGATATCTTATGGCAGGTCGTAATTCGTTAAAGTTAAATAACAAAGCAACTGACTTGTTTCCTTCCACTTTCCGGCAGAAATGTAAGAATGTAGAAAATTCTCTTCTAACCAGTGATATGGAAATTATTCTCAGATTCAGTGTGGCCTTTCAGTGTTAGTTTAAAAAGTGTATACATCCCAAACTTTTGCCACCACTCTATTGATTTTAAATTGATATCGAATGAATAAAATAGTGTTGCGTTTAACTTACCACTTACTTGAAACAAAATGCAACTAATAATAATAATACACATTATTCCCAGATTCTGTGTTTTTTTTAGTTAGGTTAGTTTGAACAGGAAGTGCAACCCAACTCCCTCCTCTCGTTCTATTGATTTCAATATGAGTGATTGACAAATAAGTGTGGCATTTCTCTGTTTTTTGTCAACCCCCAAATCAAAATGAATCACTTCAAAATGTAACTGGTTGTCTTCAGCAGGTTGTCAGCTGACAAGTGATGTAAACAATCTTTCCAGTTTCCATATGGTTTTTGAGTTGTGTTAGTTACAACAGCACATACAACCTGATTTCCCCCCCTAATCAATATGAGTGATTAGTTGCCACTGCAGTTATGCAGTTAAAAACCTCTTGGCGCACCAATCCCTTTAGCGGGATCATTTTCGTCAACATCCGGGGGATTGCAGAGCGCCAAATTCAAATTAAATTACTACAAATATTTAATTTTCATGAAATCACAAGTGCAAAATATCAAAACACAGCTTAGCTTGTTGTTAATCCACCTGGCATGTCAGATTTCAAAAAAGCTTTACGGTGAAAGCAAACCATGCGATTATGTGAAGAAAGCTCTCAGCAGACAAAATTACAAACAGCAAACAGCAAAGTAGATTGCTTTTCTGACTTTCGTGACCAATCAAATTAATCGCAGACGAAAATTCCAAATAGTATCCATAAAGTTCGTAGAAACGTGTCAAACGTTTTTTATAATCAATCCTCAGGTTGTTTTTACAATAAATAATTGATAATATTTCAACCGGACGGTAAACTTTTCAATACAAGAGAGAAAGGAAAGGCCTCGCTCCAGTGGCGCGCGCATGAACAAATCTAAGGACATCTGCCTATCCACTGACGATGTGATCATTCTCGCTCATTTTTCAGAATAAAAGACTGAAACTATGTCTAAAGACTGGTCACACCCTGTGGAAGGCATAGGGAAAGGAATCTGGTTGATATCCCTTTAAATGGAGGATAGGCTTGCAATGGAACAGAGTAGTTTCAGAAAAACAGCACTTCCTGGTTGGATTTTCCTCAGGTTTTCGGCCTGCAATATCAGTTCTGTTATACTAACAGACAATATTTTGACAGTTTTGGAAACTTTAGAGTGTTTTCTATCCTATCCTGCCAATTATATGCATGTTCTAGCTTCTGGGCCTGAGAAACAGGCAATTTACTTTGGGAACGTTTTCTATCCAAACATCAAAATACTGCCCCCTAGCTTCAAGAGGTTTTAAGGTGTCTGTAAAAAGCAAAACAACAGTTAAATGATTACTATTGTGGAACATGTATGTGTAGGATAGTACATTTTATGTTAAAATTTTCAATACATCACAAACTGTTTTTTGATTAGGATACTTCAAAACAGTATTTTGATACTGGACTATTTATCAAACATTATTGTCAACAGGGAGCAGCAACAGCGTAATTTTCAACTTACAGTATGTTTTAGGAATATAAATGGAGCTTTCAACATGAATCTCCAATAGTATTGTACTTAATTAGGTAAAAACTGCTGGATAGGGTCGTGCTCCTCCGGGATAGGGACGTGGCACAGATTGACAAAGAGAGACACCTCCCCTGACACTCCTGCGACCAACCCAACAACCTCCTCTCTGTCAACGATATACTGGGGTTATGCAACTGTAGCCAGGGGAAACCTAAACTACGGGGTGTGCAGGAGAGTCTAAGATGAGGAAAGTGATGCATTCATGGTGGTTGTGAGTAACTGTGGGGGAAATGGGAATTGTGGTCTGGCACACCAGTCTGTTCCTAGGGGACGGTTGTCTAGGGCATGGACTGGGATAGGGGGTTGTAAAGGGACTAGAGGAATGCGTAATGAAAGGTCACTGACCGGTCTAGAAAATTGCTTGCAGCCCCTGAGTCCACTAGGGCAGGACTCAGTGGGGGGCCAGGATAGTCATGGAAGATGACAGGGAGGAGGGCAGAGAAGACCAAGGCACGTCCATGCCTACCTGGGAAGGTGCAGGAGCGCTCCTCAGCCTGTCGCTTCCTTGCCTGGTTCTCCTTCTAGGACAGGTGTTCCAGGAGTGGTCTGACTCCCCGCAGTAGGAGCAGAGACCTTGTTGACGGCGGCATTGATGTTCCACGGGGAGAAGGTGCATAGTGTCCACCTCCATGGGCTCAGTCTCGCTGGAGGTTCCTGGGAGAGTCCCGAACCCCCAGGATTTGGCGATGACAGGCACGCAGGAGATTATCCAGGTGGATAGCCATGGCGATGAGCGGGTCCAGCGTGAGGTCCTCATCGCGAAATGCCAGCTCAGTCTGGATGTCCGCCTGTAGCCACTGCGGAAAACTATCAACAGGGCCTCGTCATTCCAGCCAATGGACGCAGCCACGTCCATTGGAAATCCAGAGCGTACTCCGACGCTGTAGGGTGGTCGAAGACGGCACGGAAGAGTTGGGTGAAGCGCTCATAGGACTGCACTTCTGGTCCATCCCTCTCCCAAATGGCGTGCGCCCACTCCAGAGCCCGGCCTGTCTGCACCGAGAATACCAAGGCCACCTTGTCCTTCTCGGAGGCCGTCCCGGTATGACGGGCCAGGTGGAGGTCACACTACAATGAGCTGGGGTGCCATCAAATCGTTCCGGGAGGGGCAGGTGGACATTGCTGATCGGACCAGGTGATGTAGATAGTGCTTGGGTGGCTGAAACCACCTGCAGGGAGCTGGGAAGGTGGAGGTGTTGGCATACAGCCTGGAGCACCTGGTCCATGGCAGTCCCGAGGCGCTCCAGGCATGAGTCGTGGTGGTGGAGCTGCTGCTTCCTGTTATCTTGGGTCAAACAAATAATGTACTCACAGTTCTTGCATTCACATACAGTAAAGGATAAAAAAGTTAGAATGACAATGTGAGATATTGTAGTTCTAATGAACAAAATTAGTTGAAACATTTGTTCTTTTGACTGAACGAGTTGAAAAGATCAGAGTCAGTAAAAAGAGTCAAACTTCAATCACTATTATGAACTCATTCTGGTAGGTTTAGTATGGTAGGACAAACAGAGGACAAGTTCCTTGCAGAAGGTCTTGTTCCTCGCATAATAGGCTATGGCATTCTTCACGCAGGTTTACAGGAGACATATTTAAACCCCTTCACCAGCATCAGCCAGTTATTGAAAGGAAGAGATAGTGAAAAGGATTGAACTGGAGCGAGGGCTAATTGAATTGAATAATGCAGTTAGGGATTTACCTCAAGTTTTAATTAGCTTATATTTCTACAGTGTGGTGGCGTATTGAGCTTTACAAACATGCACGATTGCAGTGCAAAATATCCTCCTCTAGGCAAGGTGACCACTGGGGCATGATAATTAGGGTACGCAATGCACAACATTTAACATTTTAATTTCTTATTGTTTTCAGTACGTTTCTTTAATTTGGTGCTGTGGTTATAGGGAATCACACTGAAGAAGAAAAAACATGAATGAATGAAACTGCTAATGGAAGACAGAATCAGGAGAATTGATTCACTGACTTGGTATGAACCAGAACCAGCGGCGGTCAGTGCCGTTTAAGATGAGGGAGTATGATAACATTGTTTTATGAGCATGGCCCCCCTAACTCTACATACATGTACAGTTGAAGTCGGAAGTTTATATACACTTAGGCTGGAGTCATTAAAACTTTTTTTTCAGCCACTCCACAAGTTTCTTGTTAATTAACAAACTATAGTTTTGGCAAGTCGGTTAGGACATCTACTTTGTGCATGACGCAAGTAAATCTTCCAACAATTGTTTACAGACAGATTATTTCACTTATAATTAACTGTATCACAACTCCAGTGGGTCAGACGTTTACATACACTAAGTTGACTGTGCCTTTAAACAGCTTGGAAAATTCCAGAAAATGATGTCATGGCCTTAGAAGCTTCTGATTGGCTAATTGACATAATTTGAGTCAATTGGAGGTTACCTGTGGATGTATTTCAAGGCTTACCTTCAAACTCAGTGCCTCTTTGCATGACATCATGGGAAAATCAAAAGAAATCAGCCAAGACCTTAGAAAAAAAATTGTAGACCTCCACAAGTCTGGTTCATCCTTGGGAGCAATTTCCAAATGCCTGAAGGTACCACGTTCATCTGTACAAACAATAGTACGCAAGTATAAACACCATGGGAGCATGCAGCCGTCATACCGCTCAGGAAGGAGACACGTTCTGTCTCCTAGAGATGAACGTACTTTGGTGTGAATAGTGCAAAGCAATCTCAGAACAACAGCAAAGGACCTTGTGAAGATGCGGGAGGAAATGAGTACAAAATAATCTATATCCACAGTAAAACGAGTCTTATAATCGACATACCCTGAAAGGACGCACAGTAAGGAAAAAGCCACTGCTCTAAAACCGCCATAAAAAAGACAGACTACGGTTTGCAACTGCACATGGGGACAAAGATCATACTTTTTGGAGAAATGTCCTCTGGTCTGATGAAACAAAAATATAACTGTTTGGCAAATGGGTCTTCCAAATAGACAAATTACAGGCCTCTCTCATCTTTTTAAGTGGGAGAACTTGCACAATTGGTGGCTGACTAAATACTTTTTTGCCCCACTGTATATAGCCCCACTATTGTTATTTACTGCTGCTCTTTAATCATTTGTTGGGGGTATTTTTTTAAAACTGCATTGTTGATTAAGGCTTTTAAGTAAACATTTTACTGTAAGGTGTTACAGTAAGGTAACCTGTTGTATTCGGCGCATGTGACAAATAACATTTTATTTGATTGATTCAGACCCCTTGTCTTTGTCCACATTTTGTTACATTGCAACCTTATCCCAAAATATATATTGTTTTACCTCATAAATCTGCATGCAACAACCCATAATGACAAAGCAAAAACAAGTTTTAGATATTTTTGCACATTTATAAAAAATGAAAAACTTAAATATCACATTTACGTAAGCATTCAGACCCTTTACTTAGTACTTTGTTGAAGCACCTTTGGCAGCGATTTTTTTCTTGGGTATGACTCTACAAGCTTGACACACCGGAATTTGGGGAGTTTCTCCCCTAATTCTCTGCAGATCCTTTCAAGCTCTGTCAGGTTGGATGGGGAGCGTTGCTGCACAGCTATTTTCAAGTCTCTCCAGAGATGTTCGATTGGGTTCAAGTCCGGGCTTTGGCTGGGCCCCTCAAGGACATTCAGAGACTTGTCCTGAAGCCACTCCTGTGTTGTCTTGGCCGTGTGTATAGGGTCGTTGTCCTGTTGGAAGGGGAAACTTCGCCCCAGTCTGAGGTCTTGAACAGGTTTTCATCAAGGATCTCTCTGTACTTTGCTCCGTTCATCTTTTCCTCCATCCTGAATAGGAATGCAGTCCCTGCTGCTGAACAACATCCCAACAGCATGGTGCTGCCACCCCATGCTTTACCGTAGGGATGGTGCCAGGAAGTGACATTTGGTATTCAGGCCAAAGAGTTCAATATTGGTTTCATCAGACCAGACAATCTTGTTTCTCATGGTCTGAGTCCTTAACGTGCCTTTTGGCAAAATCACAGCAGGCTCTCATGTGCCTTTTACTGAGGAGTGGCTTCTGCCTGGCCACTCTACCATAAAGGCCTGATTGGTGGAGTGCTGCAGAGATGGTTATCCTCCTGGAATGTTCTCCCATCTCCACAGAGGAACTCTAGAGCTTTGTCAGAGTGATCATCGGGTTCTTGGTCACCTCCCTGACCAAGGCTCTTCTCCCCCGATTGCTCAGTTTGACTGGGTGGCCAGCTCTAGGAAGAATCTTGTTGGTTCCAAACATCTTCCATTTAAGAATGATGGAGGACCTTGCTGCAGAAATGCTTTGGTACCCTTCCCCAGATCTGTGCCTCAACACAATCCTGCCTCGGAGCCCTACGGACAATTCCTTCGACCTCATGGCTTGTTTTTTTGCACTGGCAACTGTGGGACCTTATATAGGCAGCTGTCTGCCTTTCCATATCATGTCCAATCAATTTAAATTTACCATAGGTGGACAATCAAGTTGTAGAAACATCTCAACATCTCTAAAAGTTTAAACTGATCATAAATCTATTATGTTATAGAAAAGACCCAGATGCAGACAACGTTGAATTAACAACACGGGCAGGCAAAAGACAAGTAATGTCATTGAGTCCCCGGTAGTCAATGCACTGGTGCAGGGTCTTGTCCTTTTTCTCCACGAAGAAGAATCCTGCGCCGGCGGGAGAGGAAGAGAGACGGAAAAATACTTCAGCTAGGGAGTCCCCAATGTATGTCTCCATAGCCTTGGTCTCCAGTCCGAATAGAGAGTGCAGATGTCCCCTGGGCGGCTTGATGCTAGGCAGAAGGCCAATCCCGCAGTCATAGGGTCGGTGCGGTGGAAGCGAAGTGGCCCGGGCCTTGCTAAACATCTCCCGGAGATCCTGGTACTCCACAGGGATGGGGGAGAGGTCCAGGGCACCTTCCCGAGCCCCAAGGAAGACATCCCGTGGCAGGTTGCACTGACTTCAGACAATGGGCGTGGCAGAATGGACTCCATCCCATGATGGCACCTGTAGACCAGTTGATGATGGGATTGTGTCGCTGGAATGGGAATCTGATGAGACTTGATGAGCAGAAATGGAATAGTCTCGCTGTGATTCCCTGACACTCGTAGGCTGATGGGAGTGGTATCATGAGTGAACCGGCCTATAGAGCGCCCGTCCAGCGCTCTAACATCCATGGGAATGGAGAGGGGCTGAGTGGGGATGTTCAGCTCAGGAAGCCAGGGTAGCGTCCATAAAGCTTTAGAGCGATTTAGACTGGCAAGGGAAGCAGAAAAGTTCTCCATATGACCCACCAGAGTACTCGCTCCTACCAGTGAGCCTGGTCTTTTCAAAGGACAAGAGGACACAAAATGACCAAGATTCCCGCAATACAGACAACATTTTGTGTTGATCCTGTATTTCCGTTCCTCTGGCGACAGCCCAGCTCTGCCTAGTTGCATAGGCTCGGGAAGTGGTGACTTGGCCATCTTCGGCGACTCTTGGGGGGAAGTCAGGAAGCTTCAGGTTCTCTCGACAACGGGACCACCGGGGGCTTCCGGGATGACTCGGAGGCAAGGTGGAATCCCTGGACGTGCGACCGAAATCATATTTCCTCTCTCTTTGTCATTTCTGTAATCACCCATCAATACGGATGGTCAACGCGATGAGGGAATCGAGATCCATAGGCAACTCCTGAGCAGCAAGCTCGTCCTTGACCTCCTCCGAGACGCCGTGCAGGAACATATCGAACAGTGCATCCTGGTTCCAAGCACTCTCCGCTGCCAATGTGCGGAAATCCACCTCATGGTCAGCCACACTGCGGGAGTCCTGCCAAAGCTGGATTAGCTTCCGGGCAGCTTCTCTCCCAGAGAACGGGGCATCAAGAACCTTCTTTACCTCTCCCACAAACCCCTCCAGACTAACGCATATGGCCGGCTGTTGTTCCCATACAGCAGTCGCTCAGGTGAGAGCCCTCCCGGACATCAGCGTGATGAGGTAGGCTATCTCGGAGCGATCCGAGGGGAAAGAGGAGGGCTGAAGCTCAAAGATGAGGGCACACTGAGCTAGAAAAGCTTGACAGGTGCTCGGCTCTCCATTGAAGCGTACGGGGGGAGGTAAGTGGGGCTCCTGAGAAGGTGGAGTGACCGATGTGACAACGCTGCTAACAGCCGAGTTACTGAGGGGCTGTGGGGTTACCACCGTGGTAGGCTGCCTCCCAGACAACCCGCAGAATTGCTCCAGCAAAATGTCCAATGCCTGGTCGTGGCATTCAGCCAACGTTTGGGTCCCCTCCACAAGGCCATGAAGCAATTCCTCGTGCCTACCGATGGTGGCTCCTTGGGAGGAGATGGTGTTGCACAGCTGGCCCGGGTCTGCTGGGTCAGTCATGGCCAGTTCGTACTATCAAGTTTCAGGTAAGACCCAGATGCAGACAACATCGAATTAACAACAGTTTCTTAATCAAACAGGGGCAGGCAAAAGACAGGTCAAGGGCAGGCAGGGGTCAGTAATCCAGATAGGTGGGGCAAAGGTACAGGATGGCATACAGGCTCAGGGTCAGGGTAGGCAGAGATCAGTGATCCAGATAGGTGGGGCAAAAGTACAGGACGGCAGGCAGGCCCAGGGTCAGGGCAGGCAGAAAAGGTCAAAACCGGGAAAACTACAAAACAGGAACAAATTGAGAGACAGGAGCAGAGGGAAAAACGCTAGTAGGCTTGACGAAACAAAACAAACTGGCAACAGACAAACAGAGAACACAGGTATAAATACACAGGGAATAATGGGGAAGATGGGCGACACCTGGAGGAGGTTGGAGATAATCACAAAGACAGGTGAAACAGATCAGGGTGTGACAAAATCAGCACTAGTGATGCGCATTCTGAGTTGTTTCTCAGTTCACCGAAAAGAGACGTTAAAGGTAGACTCAACTAAATGACATTGCCACGAGCAGCATCGCAGATATTGAAATGAGCGAGATGCAAGACTTCTCTCTCACACAGTCACACACAGTATTTTTGCGTGGGTTAACTTCACGCTGTTATAGTGTAGTAGCCGACTGGACCAAAACAGCTTAGTAGTTAAGCCTTGCGCTTCAACGCTCTTAGTTGTTGCGTAAATTGACCCACTATGCTGTTTACTTTCTGCATTTACATGTACTGTTAATTTGGCTCTTTATTCAGTAGAGTTTATGGCAAAATACTTTTGGTATTTCTTTAGTCTACTGTCGATACAGTCTCAAAATACAGAAAGTGTCACAATATGATGCATTTGCATCATATAACTTTCTGTATTTTGAACGTTCTATATCTTGAAAACTTGATTGCTGACATGCATCAACAGTGGACTAATGAAACAAATTCCGTAAGACTGTGAGTGCATCGTCTTCCATTGTGCTCATCTGTAACATCTGCGGTGCTGCTCGTGGAAAAGTCCTATCGTCTCAACTTAAACATTAGCTTGACAACAGCTCCTTAAAGTTGACCACAAACAATGGAGAAAAAAAATAATACAAAGCACTCAAGACTAGGCTTAATCTATGTCTGGGAAACCGGCCCTGTAGAGTAAAACTTGGTCATCCATTCGGCCTGCAAGTAAATCTGTGCTGAGAAGAGAGCCAGGATATAGACACATCAGCAGCAGCTCGGGGTGTCTGTGACATCAGCCTTCCTGGAACATCAACACAAGGTCAAACCTCTCTTTACTGTCATACTTCACTGTCAGCACCGTCACATTATACCCAGGGACTGCCCCAGGAGAGAGAGGGAGGGAAGGAGGGAGAGGCAGAGAGAGGAATTGTGTGTGAGAGAGATGGAGGGAAAGCGACAGTAAGAGAGTGTGTATGTTTGAGAGAATGGGAAAGCAGAAGGAAAGTGAACTGGCAGGGAGAGAGCAAGAAAGACATGTCTGAAAAAAAGAGTATTAAAAGGAGGGAGGGAGAACAGGATAGATTTTATATTTGAAAATAAAAAAATATATGGTGGGAGAGAGAGAATAGAGACAACTAATGGGGGAGAAGGGGAGAAGGGCAGTCACTAAATGGGGAATCTGCTGGCTGTCATGTATACTGAGACCTGAGAGATATGAGCGAGAATGACAGATGCCCTTCCCCCCTGGCGAGTGTGTGATGTTACAGAGTGTCTATGTAATGTATTTAAAATAAATTCATATTTGCACTTTATTTTCCAGTGCCGAAAATTACCACCTATTTTACTAATAAGAAATTACATGGTAAATTGGTAATGACAGAGAAAAAACTGCTAATTACATGTTTGCTCTTTGGGATTAATTCCAATTATCACTAGGTACCATGCATTTTTGATCTATTTCATGTTCCCTCCGACTTTTCCGGAGATCAGGGGAGTCCTGCAAAACACTCGCTGTGTGACAGCCACCAGAACCCCCAAACCCACATACAAACTGTAGCCCAAGGCTGACATGGGGGTCAAGTGGAGTGATAGGGAGAGAGACAGAAACTCTGATATCTGTATAATGGTTGCTGACATTTATTAATAAAGAAAACATTTGATCACAGAAAAGGGAGACAGAAATGTGTGAGAGAATGAGTGAGGTATAAAAACAAGAGAAATGGAGGGAACGTGGTGCATTGGAAAGTGGTGAAGAGGGAGAGAAATGGAGTGAGGGGTTTAAAAGAGAGCTTGTTAACTGTGCAGTAAGAGACATAAGTGGAGAGAAAGAAGTGGAGTAGTGCAAAAGGAGAGGTATGGAGAGAGAGTGTGGGTGTAGTATGGCGAGAGAGATTAGTATGAAGAGAGAGGAAACAATACGGAGAGAGAGAGAGAGCGTGATAGAGAGAAAGACAGAACAGCATGGGGAGAAAGACCCCATTCATCTTTTAGCTGGGGAACCTGACAGCTGTTAGCAGGCAAACACCTGCAAATGGAGTAAGGGGAGGGAGGCACTGTGCAGGGCAATGGTGGAAATCCATCATGACTGGGGCCAGGGGAGAAAGGACTTGTGTTCCAAATGGCACCCTATTTCCATCAAAGTGCACCAGTGCCCATAGGTCCCTGGTCAAAAGTATTGTGCTATACAGGTAATAAGGTGCCATTTGGGATGCAAAAGAGGAGTGTGGGGAATATTGGTGGTGGGGGTCGTTACAGTCTAAACTCTGTTTTCCAGAAATCTGATTCTGCACTTAGTGGCATCCTACCTCCAGCACTGGGGGCATGGTAGCAGTTAAGTTCATGTTTAGCCAGACAGAGCATGTGACCTTGGTCTGCAAACAAGACTTAGGATAAGTCTACATTTGCCAAGTCAATCAGTCAGATAAATAGCAGCCAGTCCTCCTATTCCCCAGACAGTGAGAAGAGGCTACGCAGTTTTTAGACCAAGGCCCTGTATGAATACCTTTGAAATGTATCCTTCTAGGGTGGTGCAGCGGTCTAAGGCACTGCATCGCAGTGCTTGAGGCATCAATACAGACCCAGGTTCGATCCCAGGCTGTGTCACAACCGGCCGTTAACGGGGTTCCCATAGGGCGGTGCACAATTGGCACAGCTTCGTCCAGGTTAGGGGAGGGTTTGGCTGGGGGGGCTCATTGCTCTCTAGCGACTCCTTGTGGCGTCCCAGGCGCCTGTGACTTTGGTCGCCAGTTGAACGGTGTTTCCTCCGACACATTGGTGCAGCTGGCTTCCAGGTTAAGCGGGCGTGTGGCGGGTCATGTTTCGGAGGACGCATGACTTGACCTTTGCCTTGCCCGAGCTGTTGCAGTGATGAGACAAGATCGTAAGTGGATAGCAATTGGATATCATGAAATTGGGAAAAAAAGGGGTTAAAATACACCAATATGTATTTTACACCAACTCCTCCTAATCCCTGATATGTAAGTGATTGGATAGGTGAAGACATGGGTTGTGTCTGAAATAGCACACTATGGGCTCTGGTCAAAAGTAGTACAGTACAGTAGTGTACTGTATAGTGCATAGGGTGCTATTTCAGACACAGCCATGGTCTCTACCTGATTGCTTTCACAAATCCAGTGTCAGATCAGTAATTTCCTCAGGGAAAGAAGGGTGCACTTTAAAGTATTCTTAGTAGAAGAGTATGAATGAGATGTGTGTAATTGTGTGTCTTGAACAGCTTCTGTTGTGATGTGCTGTTGTTGTTGTAACAACGTTGAGGGGATACATTTTTGTTCAGTTTGTGGTGAGATGGTGTGATGAATGTGATTATGTTTAGGAGAGGTTGTGTTGAGGTTATGTTAGGGTTAGGTTTCTGATTATGCTACACGACTGCAGGGTTTCTTTGTTCAAGTTGTACTTAGTAAGGCTGTGCTGAGGTTGTACTGAAGTTGTCCTAGGTTTGCAATGAGATTCGGATGAAAATTGTGTCAAGGTTGCATCGAGGTTACGGTGAAATTGCACTGGGATGTATTGAGTTTGTTGTGGAGTTGTATTGGGTTTGTGCAGAGGTCCTTGCGAATCACATCCCAAGCCCCCATTTGTCAAACCTGTCTTCAGGTGCACAGCTCAGCAAACATGGAAAATGCAATTCTTCCTCATTCCCACAGTGCATCAGGACTGACTACCGCCCCAGAGGTCGTCGCAAGGGTAATGAACGTATCGAGTGTGTCGTATTGGCTTTATAATCCCTTACAGCCTGCACTCTCTACCTGTTATGAATGTGATATGCAATGCGGAAAATCTAACAGCATTACTGTACCATCTCGAACTGAAGACTAAAGAACTGTTTGTTGTCCTTACATAGATAAGAGCAGACATGTCAAACCTGCACTTCACCCAAGGCCTGTCCATCTGGCAACAGTGAATTTCTCAGCTCCAACTTTCTCTAAAAATGACAATGGCCGTGTCCGTGTCTTGCCTACTACTTATTAAAACGGCATACTGTGTACTAATCGTTCTACATACTATTTACATCCACTGCAGGGAAGAAATTTAATTATTTTTAGCTAGAAATAATGTAGCAACCTAGCCAGTTATAGTTATATTGCTGTCAGAGAAACCCAGTACTCACTAAAATAGCAAGCAACACATTGCTTGGCAACCAACATTTAAATCTGCAATATGTAACATTTTGGGTGACACAACCAAATTCACATAGAAATGTGTGTAATAGATCTGTCCTTCTCATTGAAAGCAAGTCTAAGAAGCGGTAGATGTGTTCTATGTACATTGTTTCTATGCTTCCCATTCTTAAGTTGAGTTTTTACGTCTTTTACTTTCGGTTTTGAACACCAGCTTAAAACATCTGAAAATACAATATTTTTGTTTATGAAAAATAGATTTCACAGCGGTTTAGATGGTACAATGATTCTCTACACTATCCTTGCTTGTTTTGTCACATAAGCTGAAATTAGACACAGTATTCAAATTTGGCAGAGCGATTTCTGCATAGTCCTTATTTAACATTAACTAGCTAGCTTTGGTAATTAAATTGTCTAACACATACATGACATATTAACTCATAGCTTTTAATATCCCCCAAAAATAGTACCTTGGTCAGTCACACTGGCAAGCTAAAAGAGCTAGCTAGCTAGCTTTGTTAGCTAGCTCTGTGAAAACTCTTGCTTGCAGGTAGTTGAAGAAAATATCTTCTTCCTTTTTCACCTGCCAGGTGGAAAGATATATTTTAAATCAATGTTTGATTTTACTGTATAATCAAATAAAATGCCATTATCAATGAGAAATACTTTTGGCACCGAGAGCTGCTCTTCTCCTTCATCTGAAGAAAATTCAAAATTGCAACTGCTTCTCTGCCTGTTGGTGGTGGTGGGGCTTGGGAACATTTAAATAGTTTAAAACATTTAAAATTGTGATTGACAGCAAAGGAGAATGTTCTAGGTTCATATGTCTCTTTTCAAAATAAACACAGCTAAACTTTCTATGTTTCATAAGTGGGAGGTAGCGTCAATCGCTGCATAATTGATTTGGACTTTTGCATGCAAACCACACTTTGGGAACCTAATGCCAAGATAACAGAGGTCACATTACAATTCAGCATAATACATGTGGTACAAAAGTATATTTAATTAAGATATATTTTCATACATATTCTATAATGTGCTCAATGTTATGTATTTCATAAATATATTCTGCAAATATATTTTGAATTCCCCTCTTACTACTACTCTAATAGTACTGCTAGAGTGACAGAGCGATCAGGTCTTAAGCAGGTGGCTGTCTTTCTGCCTTTTGCACTAAAATCTATGACTCGAACTGCCGTTGGTTGATTCCAGCTTCACACTAATGATGTGACACTGTATTTCCATGGAACCAAAATTGTAATCCTCTTCCATAGACCTGTCAGTCCTTCATCACCCCTGTCACGCTACAGTACCCATTATCTGCAGCTAATTCAGCAACACTGTAGAATCTAAACCAAGATGAGGAAGTGCAACTGCGAAAATATGATTCCACCACTGCAAGGCTTGTGTGTAAGGATGGAGTTGGCTATGTACAGTATGATAGGAAATTAAATACATGGCACTGTCCGTGTGCAAAGTCCAGGAAAACATGTGTGTACACAAGTACATAGCCAAATGGCACAGCTTTCAAACAGAGAAGGATTTTTTTTTTTAAGTGAAGAGCAGGAACACAGAGGAAGTCTTCACTACCATGGCCACAGACCCTTGCGTTGAATATGGAAAATACAGTAGGTCCATGGATGCCCCACTGTATCCTGCAAAAGTGAAGGGACTGGATCAAATTGCATTGTATTTGTTTTTAAAGAATCTCAGAAAGGTGATCCTCGCTGGATGCCAACAACTAGCTCCATTGGGCTCCTAGTGCTCTGTGGTCCTGTGTGGATTTCCAAGGGCCCAGGATGCACCTAGTGAACTTGGATGATTTATCATCATGGATGCTGACACCGCTGGGGAAAGCATTGGCCTCTGCTGACCGTGTATATTATAGCTGTGCTTTGATCTATACCAGGAACCACTTGCCCCCACCTTCCTCAATCCTTTCTTTCCCAGTACATTTCCAGAGGAGCCAGTAAGATATGCTGGTGCCCTGGAGACGCCGAAAGGTTATTGGGTGAATCGTAACTACACATAGAATTTACTGAAAGGAGGAGGTGAAACATTTATACCAACTTCATGATGTGGCAGCCATTTTATGACTCTTTTGGGCATACCTTATGTCATAAGGTCCAATAGAGAAATCTTGTCTCTTTGACAAAGTAAAAATGCATAACCAACAGCCTGTAATGTCCCTTTCAAGAGCCTGTATGATGGCGGTTTCACCAGAGAATGGTCTGAATACAAAATATATCCAATGACATCATACACAATAGTCTGTTGGTGGTACTATTTCATTGGCAATGCATCACCTCTTCCCCTTCTTAATATAAAGTAAACCTCTAGTTCAGCAGTGAGTCAGTTATATTTGCCCTCTGTTTGACCTACAGTACTCTGAAAATGAGTATTTACTAAACAGAGTTCATTCAGGGTTCTCTAATGTGGAATCTTTAGACCAACCCTTACGAGAGGAACATGAACAAATGGTCCAACCCTACGACGGAAATCGTTTTAGAGTTTGCTTTGGCCATATGAATGAGCAGCCGTTCCTTTAAACTTAATTCTTCCAGGACTTCCCTTTGTCAAAATCAGAGCGCATCTCAGTGGCATATCCATCAAAACCAGTCAATATAAGTAAAGAATAGTCCCACTATTCCTGAAAAATACATATGGTGCACTATTTCCTGAGGGAGTATGAGGGGCTCTCTGCAAACAGAGTTCATTTTTAAAAGCTTGCCTTTTCCATGCTCATAAAGGTCAATGTTGGACAATGTGTATACACTCCAATCTCCACAGTGGGCTAATCCAACTAAGCCTGACCTTTTGCAAGTGACCTTTGAAATAATGTCAAATTTTTATAAACAAAAAAAGGGAGTTCACAGTCACATGGACCCCAACATCCATTTTGAGGTCTAAATAATGCAGCGTCTATTCAATTAAATTCCAATTTTAAACTTAAGTTTAAAAAAAAAACATTTTGAAATCCAATGAACTGGTGTAGATACTACTTTATTTTTTTGTTTTACTTATTTGAGAAAAATGCAAGGGTGCCAATATATTTGGCCGCAACTACAGGATATTCCCTATTGTGCTAAAATCAAATCAAATCAAATGTATTTATATTCACCTTTCTTACATCAGCTGATTTCTCAAAGTGCTATACAGAAACCCAGCCTAAAACCTCAAACAGCAAGCAATGCAGGTGTAGAAGCACGGTGGCTAGGAAAAACTCCCTAGAAAGGCCAAAACCTAGGAAGAAACCTAGAGAGGAACCAGGCTATGAGGGGTGGCCAGTCCTCTTCTGGCTGTGCCGAGTGGAGATTATAACAGAACATGGCCAAGATGTTAAAATGTTCATAAATGACCACCATGTTCAAATAATAATAATCACAGTAGTTGTAGAGGGTGCAGCAAGTTAGCACCTCAGGAGTAAATGTCAGTTGGCTTTTCATAGCCGATCATTAAGAGTATCTCTACCGCTCCTGCTGTCTCTAGAGAGTTGAAAACAGCAGGTCTGGGACAGGTAGCACATCCGGTGAACAGGTCAGGATTCCATAGCCGCAGGCAGAACAGTTGAAACTGGAGCAGCAGCATGGCCAGGTGGACTGGGGACAGCAAGGAGTCATCACGCCAGGTAGTCCTGAGGCATGGTCCTAGGCCTCTGGTCCTCCGAGAGAGAGAAAGAAAGAGAGAATTAGAGAGAGCATACTTAAATTCACACAGGACACCGGATAAGATAGGAGAAGTACTCCAGATATAACAGACTGACTCTATCCTCACGACACATAAACTACTGCAGCATAAATACTGGAGGCTGAGGCAGGAGGGGTCAGGAGACACTGTGGCCCCATCCGATGATACCCCCGGACAAGGCCAAACAGGCAGGATATAACCCCACCCACTCTGCCAAGCACAGCCCCCACACCACTGGAGGGATATCTTCAACCACCAACTTACCATCCTGAGACAAGGCCGAGTATAGCCCACAAAGATCTCTGCCATGGCACAACCCAAGAGGGGGCGCCAACCCAGACAGGAAGATCACGTCAGTGACTCAACCCACTCAAGTGACGCACCCCTCCTAGGGAAGGCATGGAAGATCACCAGTAAGCCAGTGACTCAGCCCGTGTAATAGGGTTAGAGGCAGAAAATCGCAGTGGAGAGAGGGGAACCAGCCAGGCAGAGACAGCAAGGGCGGTTCGTTGCTCCAGAGCCTTTCCGTTCACCTTCACACTCCTGGGCCAGACTACACTCAATCATATGACCCACTGGAGAGATGAGTCTTCAGTAAAGACTTAAAGGTTGAGACCGAGTCTGCGGCTCTCACATGGGTAGGCAGACCATTCCATAAAAGGAGCTCTATAGGAGAAAGCCAGCTCCAGCTGTTTGCTTAGAAATTCTAGGGACAATTAGGAGGCCTGCGTCTTGTGACCGTTGCGTACGTATAGGTATGTACGGCAGGAACAAATCAGAAAAATAGGTAGGAGCAAGCCCATGTAATGCTTTGTAGGTTAGCAGTAAAACCTTGAAATCAGCCCTTGTCTTAACAGGAAGCCAGTGTAGGGAGGCTAGCACTGGAGTAATATGATCAAATCCTTTGGTTCTAGTCAGGATTCTAGCAGCCGTATTTAGCACTAACTGAAGTTTATTTAGTGCTTTATCCGGGTAGCCGGAAAGTAGAGCATTGCAGTAGTCTAACCTAGAAGTAACAAAAGTATGGATTAATTTTTCTTTATCATTTTTGGACAGAAAGTTTCTGATTTTTGCAATGTTACGTAGATGGAAAAAGCTGTCCTTGAAACAGTCTTGATATGTTCGTCAAAAGAGAGATCAGGGTTCAGAGTAATGGCGAGGTCCTTCACAGTTTTATTTGAGACGACTGTACAACCATCAAGATTAATTGTCAGATTCAACAGAAGATCTCTTTGTTTCTTGGGACCTAGAACAAGCATCTATGTTTTGTCCGAGTTTAAAGGTAGAAAGTTTGCAGCCATCCACTTCCTTATGTCTGAAACACAGTCTTCTAGCGAGGGCTAAAGACTCTAAAGACCTTTTCACTGGGGACAGGGCAGGGTGGTGCAGTCAGGAACCATCTGGCTAATGGAGACAGCTTCCACCACTGCAGGGGGTCACCTTAGGGTGATAATACAAATAAGAATATGTTTAAATTGTTTTGAGAAAAACATTTCTGTTCATTAAAGAGAGAAAACATTGAAGTTGTTTAACATACCTATTTGGCCATCCAGAACAGGTTCTCTAAGGTATCGCTCCAGCTTCTCATCCAGACCCCTAGGTGCCTCTGGCCGAGTCCATTGTCATATACAAGTAACTGCCAAAATAAAGGAATCACGTGTCTTAATAGACTATGTTGGGCCACCACGAGCTGCCAGAGTAGTTTCAGTGTGATTTGGCATAGATTCTACAAGTGTCTGGAACTCTATTGGAGGGATATGACACCATTCTTCCACGTTTTGTTGATGGTGGTGGAAAACGCTGTCTCAGGTGCCTCTCCAGAATCTCCAATAAGTGTTCAATTGCTTTGAGATCTGGTGACTGAGACGACCATGGCATATCGTGAAACATCAGGAAGTTGAGCAGTCTTCGTTGCTGAAGCTCCTGCCAAATGTGCCCCAAAAATCACCTCTCTTTCAAAGTCACTGATATCTCTTCTTCTAGCCATGGTAGCCAAAATAATGGGCAACTGGGCATTTTTATACATGACCCTGAGCATGATGGGATGTTGATTCCACACCTGTGTGGAAGTATTTGTTTTCAATATACTTTATATCTCTAATTTACTCAAGTGTTTCCTTTATTTTAGCTGTTACCTGTAGGTTGTCTAACAGACTGTCTCTCCAACCTTGGCCTTTTGTGATCCCCTTCCTCACTGGTGGATGCATGAGACAGAGGCCTCAGAATTGTTCATCACCAGGGTGATTTCTTCTATTGGGTTCAATGTGGATGAGCTTTGCTATGTCCCACTACTCTATGTCCCACTTGTCATTGTCAATAGTCCCCAGAGTACACCGTTAGGTCTGTCTTTTGCTCACAAGTTTTTTATTAGTTATATGTACGGGACACATGGTATACACCTTCCAATGAAATGCTTACTTGCTGGTTCCTGCTCGACAATGCAACAACAGTAAGAAATAATAAAATATAAGAACATAAGCATAAAGTAAATGGCTCAGTAGAATATACATGTTAGTTAAGTATAATACAGGAAGGCACAATTTATAGTCCAATATTAACATGTGTTTTGGAGAAGGGGGGATTGGGGGGCAGGAGTTTAAATTGGTAATTATTTAGCAATCATAATAAGAGTCTGGTAGCAGCAGTGGGATTTGTGTGTAGCATCAATGTACACTATACAGTATATATAAAAGTATAAGGGCACCCCTTCAAATTTGTGGATTTGGCTATTTCAGCCACACCTGTTGCTGACAGGTATACAAAATCGAGCACACAGCCATGCAATCTCCATAGACAATCTCCATTGGTGGTAGAATGGCCTTACTGAAGAGCTTCCATGACTTTCAATGTGGCTCCGTCATGATGCCACCTTTCCAACAAGTCACTTCATCAAATTTCTGCCCTGCTAGAGATGCCCCGGTCAACTGTAAGTGTTGTTATTGTGAAGTGGAAAAGTCTAGGAGAAATAACGGCTCAACCATGAAGTGGTGGGCAACACAAGCTCACAGAACGGGACTGGCGAGTGGTGAAGCGTGTAGCGCGTAAAAATCGTATACCCTCGGTTGCAACACTAACTACCAAGTTCCAAACTGCCTCTGGAAGAACGTCGGCACAATAACTGTTAGTCGGGAGCTTCATGAAATGGGTTTTCATGGCTGAGCAGCCTCCCACAAGTCTAAGATCACCATGTGCAATTCCAATTGTTGGCTGGAGTGGTACAGCTCGCCGCCATTGGACTCTGGAGTTTGGGAGCCACCATTAGAGTCTCTGAAGTGATGAATCACACTTCACCACCTGGCAGTCCAACTGACAAATCTGGTTTTGGCGGATGTCCCGTAGCACAGGGGTTCCCAAACTATTTCACTCGGGCCCACCTTCCAGCATTGGGGACATCCACTATGTGTGCAGTGACATGCCATGTCTATTTCTATGGGCGCAAGCACTGGTCATAACACAAACTGTTCACACTGTTCTTGTTGGTGGAGAGAATTTTGCAGGGTTAAAGCTTATTTCCTGCAATTCTACACATGTTATTTGAGTGACAAAACAATATCTATGTGATAAAAACCTAAATAAAATAATGTTAGCTGACATGGGCTAGTTGATCTGGACATTTCTAACAAATAGCTCTCTAAGGTATGCAATGACTGACATGACAAGAGGAACTGATTATGCACTACCCAATTTCTAAATTGCAAATTATGCATTCTGCTATTACAACGTTCAAGAGTAAGTTTAAAGCTGGACTGAGTTCTTTTAAGCTGGACTGAGCACCCCCCCCCCCCCCCCCCCCTGCAGACCCCTCACACCCTCCCCTAGGGGGCGCGCCCCATAGCTTTGGGTAGCACTGGGAACACATTAACTGTCCATAGCCCACTCGTGCAATGTATTCTCCAGTATGTATTGGGTCATAGTTTTGACATCTGTTCCAGTCCTTGTTGATAAAGTGAGCAGTCAAGCTCACGAGAGACTCTTTGGACCCCGAAAGGCAATCTGTAGTGAATGCAATTCTGTCTCCAGTATTTTCAACATACAAAACTTTTTTACATTTTTTATTTTTACCCCTTATTTCGTGGTATCCAATTGTTTTAGTAGCTACTATCTTGTCTCATCGCTACAACTCCCATACGGGCTCGGGAGAGACGATGGTTGAAAGTCATGCGTCCTCTGATACACAACCCAACCAAGCCACACTGCTTCTTAACACAGCGCACCGTGCACCTGGCAACCTGCACCCAGAAGGAGTCGCTGGTGTGCGATGAGACAAGGACAACCCTACTGGCCAAGCCCTCCCTAACCTGGACGATGCTAGGTCAATTGTGCGTTGCCCCACGGGTCGCGGCCGGTTACTACAGAGCCTGGGTTCGAACCCAGAGTCTCTGATGGCACAGCTGGCGCTGCAGTACAGCGCCCTTAACCACTGCACCACCCGGGAGGCTTACAAAATTTGTTTAATCTTCTCCATCACCTTGCTATGCTCTTGATACAAACGTTCTGTTCGATATAATTTCTCAGACTTACGTGTGGCTCACACCCGAGAACAATAGGACTGTTCCCCCCGCCCACTCTTCCAGTAGTGTAGCATGTATATATTATGTTGTGTTGTACTTATTGTAAATATTGGTGTGTGTGTGTGTTTTCAAGTGTGTGTGTTTGCAATATCTGGTTGAAATTGTGTAAGAGTGTGTGCAAATGTGTGAATGAGTGTGTGCCTATGTATGTGTAGTGAGTGAATCCCCTGTAGTATCATTTATGTTTATTCATTGTTGTGGGCTGCCAGGGCTTTCAAGGGAGAAACTCTTTAAAGCTGATACTTCAAACCCCTTTGCTGTCAACATTAATGGCCTTTCTCCTCTCGGCCTAGCCTGACATATTGCCTAAGGCCTGGGTGAAGAGTTGGGACCAGTCCCACTCCAGATGTGTGGATAGAGGAGAGTTGTCAAAGCCATGTGGTTGGGTGGATCAGGTGATAGCCTCCCGACAGGCTGTCTCCTCCCATTGGGATACAAAACAACAGAGGCAAGGATGTCGGTGTTGTCAAATCATATACTGTACGTTCACTGCTGTAACCCTAGTTCATATCAATATGGCTGCCAATGATTGCCTCCTGAAAACTTTGAGTAGGGGAGAGTGGGGTAAGTTGAGCAATGTTTTACATTCAGCATCACTCCGTCAAGGGAAATATAGTACTTTTTCTAACAAGGATTTCAGGATCTTGTGTAACCCTGGAAATAAGCAGAATTAATGTAAACATTACAGTATTGAAAACATAGCTTGTCCAAAAAAAGTGGTCTTTTGTCACAACTTGGCACAACAGTAAGTTGAGCCACGGGACAGGGTAAGTTAACCCGCCTACAAATGTACTGTATGTACTGAATCCATGTTTATCTTTCTGTCCCAAACACAATTCAACAAAATTACAATCGCTTGTTTTGTCTTTTAATCATTTTATGCATCTTTTAACACAGGCTTAACACCTAACAAACATGTTGTACTTTTTAAAAACACTTTTAACAAAGGCCAGGCCCTGTTGTTACCTCATATCTCAGCAATAATGCATTCCACTTAAATATGCTCAACTTGCCATTGGCTCAACCATTGGCTCAACTTACCCCATGGTCAAATCTGCTCAACATGACACAAGGCAAATACTATATTAGCCTACACAACTACAAGGATCTACTTCCATGCTAGGTTTAGGACATCATATCAAAGCTTATAGAGATCCCAACTGATGTATTGAACAATCTTAAATATATCTACTTTGGTTTAGATCTATGATGTGTATAAACCCTGGATGACAGACAGGTGGCGCTGTATTAATATCACTGCGCAGCCATAAATGTCTCCATTCATTTTTGCCACATTTATTATATTACAGACACCTTAATTTTAATGCGCCATTTAAAATTAAATTATGCGAGCTAAACATATAAAAATGAAATAATATATAACAACTTTTTCTTTAAAGCTACAAAATAAAAATGTTTTTGTCCGTCAAACATTTCATTGAAATACTGTAGACTTCAATTCATTCCTATGGAAGACTGCTCCTACTGGGGAGTGCCAATATGGCTGACCGGTGGCTTCAAAGACTCTCAAGTCTTTTTTATTTTACATTTAAAAAAAATGTTATTTCACCTTTATTTAACCAGGTAGGTAAGTTGAGAACAAGTTCTCATTTGCAACTGTGACCTGGCCAAGATAAAGCAAAGCAGTGCGACACAAACAACAACACGTGGAATAAACATACGTACAGTCAATAACACAATAGAAAAAATCTATATACAGTGTGTGCAAAGGAGGTAAGTTAGGGAGATAAGGCAATAAATAGGCCATAGTGGCGAAGTAATTATAATTTAGCAATTAAACACTGGAGTGATAGATGCGCAGAAGATAAATGTGCAAGTAGAGATACTGGGGTGCAAAGGAGAGAAAAAAAATATAACAATATGGGGATGAGGTAGTTGGATGGGCTATTTACAAATGGCTATGTACAGGTGCAATGATCTGTGAGATGCTCTGACAGCTAATGCTTAAAGTTAGTGAGGGAGATGTGAGTCTCAAGCTTCAGTGATTTTTGCAATTCGTTCCAGCCATTGGCAGCAGAGAACTATAAGGAAAGGCGGCCAAAAGAAGAATAGGCTTTGGGGGTGACCAGTGAAATATACCTTCTGGAGCGTGTGCTACGGGTGGGTGCTGCTATGGTAATCAGTGAGCTGAGATAAGTCTTTGCTAGGTAAAGCCCTGCCTTATAGATGACCTGGAGCCAGTGGGTTTGGCGACGAATATGAAGCGAGGGCCAGCCAACGAGAGCATACAGGTCGCAGTGGTGGATAGTATATGGGGCTTTGGTGACAAAACGGATGGCACTGTGATAGACTGCATCCAATTTGCTGAGTAGAGTGTTGGAGGCTATCTTGTAAATGACATCGCCGAAGTCAAGGATCGGTAGGATAGTCAGTTTTTCGAGGGTATGTTTGGCAGCATGAGTGAAGGATGCTTTGTTGCGAAATAGATTTCATTTTGGATTGGAGATGCTTAATGTGAGTCTGGAAGGAGAGTTTACAGTCTAACCAGACACCTAGGTATTTGTAGTTGTCCACATATTCTAAGTCAGAACCATCCAGAGTAGTGATGCTGGACGGCGGGCAGGTGCAGGCAGAGATCAGTTGAAGAGCATGCATTAAGTTTTACTTGCATTTAAGAGGTGTTGGAGGCCATGGAAGGAGAGTTGTGTGACATTGAAGCTCATCTGGAGGTTAGTTAACAGAGTGTCCAAAGAAGGGCCAGAAGTATACAGAATTGTGTCTTCTGAGAAGAGGTGGATCAGAGAATCACCAGCAGCAAGAGCGACATCATTGATGTATACAGAGAAAAGAGTTGGCCCGAGAATTGAACCCTGTGGCACCCCCATAGAGACTGCCAGAGGCCCTCCGATTTGACACACTGAACTCTGTCTGAGAAGTAGTTGGTGAACCAGGCGAGGCAGTCACTTGAGAAACCAAGGCTGTTGAGTCTGCCGATAAGAATGTGGTAATTAACATAGTCGAAAGCCTTGGCCAGGTCGATAAATATGGCTGCACAGTAATGTATTTTATCGATGGCGGTTATGATATCGTTTAGGACCTTGAGCGTGGTTGAGGTGCACCCATGACCAGCTCTGAAACCAGATTGAATAGCGGAGAAGGTACAGTGGGATTCTAAATGGTCGGTGATCTGTTTGTTAACTTAGCTTTCGAAGATCTTAGAAATGCAGGGTAGGATAGATATAGGTTTGTAACAGTTTGGGTCTTGAGTGTCACCCCCTTTGATGAGGAGGATGACCGCGGCAGCTTTCCAGTCTTTGGGGATCTCAGACGATATGAAAGAGAGGTTGAACAGGATAGTAATAGGGGTTGCAACAATTGCGGTGGATAATTTTAGAACGAGAGGGTCCGGATTGTCTAGCCCAGCTGATTTGTAGGAGTCCAGATGTTGCAACTCTTTCAAAACATCAGCTATCTGAATTTGGAGAAATGGGGGAGGTTTGGGCAAGTTGCTGTGGGGGGTGCAAGGGTTGTTGACCGGGTAGGGGTAACCAGGTGGAAAGCATGGCCAGCCATAGAAAAATGCTTATTGAAATTCTCAATTATCGTGGATTTATCGGTGGTGACAGTGTTTCCTAGCCTCAGTGCAGTGGGCAGCTGGGAGGAGGTGCTCTTATTCTCCATGGACTTTACATTGTCCCAGAACTTTTTGGAGTTTGTGCTACAGGATGCAAATTTCTGTTTGAAAAAGCTAGCCTTTTCTTTCCTAACTGCCTGTGTATATTGGTTCCTAACTTCCCTGAAAAGTTGCATATCGCAGGGGCTATTCGATGCTAATGCAGTCTGCCACAGGATGTTTTTGTGCTGGTCACTGGCAGTCAGGTCTGGAGTGAACCAAGGGCTATATCTGTTCCTGGTTTTGCATTTTTTTAACGGGGCATGCTTATTTAAGATGGTGAGGAAAGCACTTTTAAAGAATAACCAGGCATCCTCTACTGACGAAATGAGGTCAATATACTTCCAGGATACCCGGGCCAGGTCGATTAGAAAGGCCTGCTCCCTGAAGTGTTTTAGGGAGTGTGTGACAGTGATGAGGGGTGGTCGTTTGACCGCAGACCCATTACGGACGCAGGCAATGAGGCAGCGATCGCTGAGATCCTGGTTGAAGATATCAGAGGTGTATTTTGAGGGCAGGTTGGTCAGGACGGTATCTATGAGGGTGCCCATGTTTACAGATTTGGGGTTGTACCTGGTAGGTTCATTGATAATTTCTGTGAGAGATGTATTGGTCAATGAGCAATACATAGCATCAGTAATCCAGGGTTTTTATACAGTGTGTTCGGAAAGTATTCAGACCACTTGACTTGTTCCACATTTTGTTACGTTACAGTCGTGTTCTAAAATTGATTAAATAGATATTTTCCCTCATCAATCTACACACACTACCCCATAATGACAAACCAAAAACAGGTTTTCAGACATTTTTGCAAATGTATGTGAAAAAAAAGTGCACATGCAGTGGTCTAAGGTACTGCATGTCAGTGCAAGTGGTGTCACTACAGTCCCTGGTTCGATACCAAGCTGTATCACATCTGGCTATGATAGAGAGTCCCATAGGGCGGTGCACAATTGGCCCAGCGTGGTCCAGGTTTGGCCTTCAATCTTGGTTCTTTGCTTTCATCAGACCAAAGAATCTTGCTTCTCATGGTCTGCGAGTCCTTTAGGTGCCTTTTGGCAAATTCACAGCAGGCTGTCATGTGCCTTTTACTGAGGAGTGGCTGCAGAAATTGTTGTCCTTCTGGAACAATTTCTCCCATCTCCACAGAGGACCTCTGGAGCTCTGCCAGAGTGACCATCGGGATCTTGGTAACCTCCCTGACCAATGCCCTTCTCCCCCAATTACTCAGTTTGGCCAGCTCTAGGAAGAGTCTTGGTGATTCCAAACTTCTTCCATTTAAGAATGGTGGCGGCCACTGTGTTCTTAGGGATCTTCAATAATGCAGAAATGTTTTGGTACCCTTCCCCAGATCTGTACCTCGACACAATCTGGGTCTCAGAGCTCTAGCTCTCTTCGACCTCATGGCTTGGTTTTTGCTCTGACATGCATTTTCAACTGTGGGACCTTTCCAAATCATGTCCAATCAATTCAATTTACCACAGTTGGACTCCAATCAAGTTGTATAAACCTCTCAAGGAGGATCAATGGAAACAGGATGTACCTGACCTCAAATTCGAGTCTCAAAGCAAAGGGTCTGAATAATTATGTAAAAAAGGTATTTCTGTTTTTTTCATTGTTGGCTATTATGTGTAGATTGATGAGAACATTTTTTTTTTTTAAATACATTTTAAAATAATGTTGAAAAAGGAAATGTATCTGATTACCTTCCCGAATGTAATGTACCACATTGGTTCAGATACAATCATCATGAAGCCTTTAAAGGTGCAATATGCATAAATCTCTATTTTCTGTTTGCAAAAATTCAAATAGTTTGCCTAATTTTAGTTTGTGACAAAACAAGTGTTGAGAATCCTTGTACCATCTAAACCGTTGTGAAATATATTTTCAATAACCAAAAATATTGTATTTTCAGCTGTTTGAAGCTGGTGTACAAAACTCAAAGTAAAAGATACAAAAACTAACTGGATGCATAGAAATAGCACACATAGAACATATTAACGCTTCTTAATCTTTAAATGAGAATGAAAGATCGATAACTCACATTTCTATGTGAATTTGGTCAGTATGTCCAAAAAGTTACATATTGCAGCTTCATCACAATACATTATTTTGACTTGGTGAAAATCTGTTTTTGGAACCTAACTTGCTTACCACTTATTCCATGTGGTTTCTTCCTTCACAGACTCCATGAACTGATGACCTTTTCCTAAATATTTGGTCAAATTATAGATTTTGTGTATGGTTTCCTAGAAACAAGGGGCTGCTCAACTTACCCCACTCTCCCCTATTTGATTAACCTGGTCTGTACTTAAACTCACATGATAAAATGCCAATTACATATTAATTACCTTACATTAACTAATCTGTTTTTAAGGGATTCTTTACTGAAATTGTAAACAGTTATTAGTCACTGTCAAATCAAATCAAATCAAAATCAAATGTATTTATATAGCCCTTCGTACATCAGCTGATATCTCAAAGTGCTGTACAGAAACCCAGCCTAAAACCCCAAACAGCAAGCAATGCAGGTGTAGATTTCTGCAGCCACTCCTCAGTGGCTAGGAAAAACTCCCTAGAAAGGCCAAAACTTAGGAAGAAACCTAGAGAGGAACCAGGCTATGAGGGGTGGCCAGTCCTCTTCTGGCTGTGCCGGGTGGAGATTATAACAGAACATGGCCAAGATGTTCAAATGTTCATAAATGACCAGCATGGTCAAATAATAATAATCACAGTAATTGTCGAGGGTGCAGCAAGTCAGCACCTCAGGAGTAAATGTCAGTTGGCTTTCTTTTTTTTTCATACCTCGAAAGGATTTCTTGGATGACTAGTCCCAGCAATTCACTGTTTTAAAATATTTCTCTGTTGGATCTCAAATCTGGCTTGCTGCTTACACTCTGTCTTTTTTCCTTGAATCTTTTCTCCTCACTAGACTACCTGAAGGATAGAATTCCATTGCCACTGAGTGTGGATGATGGATTGAATCATTACACATGCAATTAAACACTACCCTCATTATCAATGAAATCAGCAGCACACGCCTACACAAACCACACTTTTTCTAGGCACATTATAACTAATGGGACCTGTGCACCCTGTCACATGTGCAGTAGTAATGACCCAGTATCTCTACCATGCATCAACGTTATACTGGAAATTAATTCAAATTAGATTCGTAATTCAGGTTCAAAGTTCAAATGCGGTTTGGATTAAAATTCTGGGAGCCATTTATGTGATGCAAATTGGAGTAACCAAAACTTGCATCTCACGGCCCCGTATATAATCACTCCAAACACTGTTTCTGATTGACTCTGTCACCTACAGTAAGATTGCACACACGCTGCTAAAGGTGTTGTTACTTTACCCTGACGAGAGGGATATTAAATGTCTGGATTAGTTATGACTCCACTGTTACCTCCTGTCTGTCTCCTCACCAGGCCTGAGCCGCTGTCACTCCAAGGTTCTGACAGAAAAGGCTTTTTTCCTGGACCTCGCATGCCTTGAGCATCGCTAATTAAATTCCCCTGTTCACTTTCTGTTAATCAGCTCAACCAGCTTTGCACTCCCAGCCTTGTCGGAATGTCAGAATTACAGAAAATGGATTCCGAAGGGTGGACGGGGATGGCTAATGTTATTTTCCCCCCAATGCTTTGAAGGGTTTTGAGAGCCAATCAGGTTGGTCTTGTGTGTCAGATCAATTACGGGCTCAGTTTTTTGGGCAGTTTCACCAGGGTCCCCTCTGAGTTGACAGGGTTAGAAATCCAAGTTCATTTCACTCATATGCTATATGTGTGTGTGTATTTAAATATTGCCCCTGTCAACATGAAAGTGATATGTGTGTGTGTGTGTGTGTGTGTGTGTGTGTGTGTGTGTGTTCGTGCGTGCGTGTCAGTATGCATGTTCACGATCACAAGTGCATGACACCTGTGTTTGGGTATTTGTGTGACTTTGGGTGTGTTTGGTGCATTCCCATTCCATTGCATGCAATAAACTCAACGTCTCAATGTAATGTTAGAGTTACAATAGGCTTTCAGGAAACTCATGAAGCCATCTTTGGCTCTTGATCTCTCTCTCTCTACTTCCTTTTTTCTCTCTTTGGACAGCAGCGTGGAGTGACCTCAGTCAGTGACCTCAGTTCCTAGTGGCAACATTTACATAGAAGATCACTTGTCCATCATATCTTCTTCTTAGAGTAAATCTTCTTAGAGTACAAATTCTGTTTAAAAATATATCATCATATATCTTCTTACACTCAGGCTTTGTTCTGTGATCAGAGGCACACAGGTATACTGACGTTTTTTGGCGCCAAATGGCGTCTTCTTCAGAGTAACCTGAGCACTCTTCCATCACAACTCTATGTCGAAGAGTATAGTGCACTCAGAAAAATGCTAGGTTAAAAACAGCCCAATTTTGGTTCTTTGGTAAACCAGAGCTGGGTAAATATTGGACAGAACACACGCTGGATTATTAACCCAACCAGTTGGGTTGTGAAAAAGAGCGCCACCATGTGGTGGTCTCAGAAAGAGGTGCCGGTTTAGATTATAGGTACAACTGTCCCAGTGACCCGCTTAGAGGATATAAATGACCAGTAGGAGACAGGGCTACAATTTACAATGGTCATGTACACACTACACAGTAGAGAATGTCCAGAGAGGGAAGTATCCATGGGGTGAGCTGTCCACAGGTGAGTCCTCAGAGTGTTGATGCAGCCAAGAGGTTGGTCAACTAGCTGTTGGAGCTGTAGCGAGAGACTGAGGTACAGGCAGTGGTGTAAAAAGTTCCCAATTGTCATATTTCAGTAGAAGCAAAGATACCTTAATATAAAATGACTCAAGTAAAAGTGAAAGTCACCTAGTAAAATACTACTGAGTAAAACTCTAAAAGTATTTGGTTTTAAATATACTTAAGTATCAAAAGTAAATGCAATTGCTCAAATATACTTAAGTATTATAAGTATAAATAATTTCAAATTAATTTTATTAAGCAAACCAGACGGCACCATTTTCTTATTTTTTAAACTTATGGATAGCCAAGGGCACACTTCAACACTCAGACATAATTTACAAACAAAGCATTTGTGTTTAGTGAGTCCGCCAGATCAGATGCAGCAGGGATGACCAGGAATTTTCTCTTTAAATGCGTGAATTGGACAATTTTACTGACCTGCCAAACATTCAAAATGTAACGAGTACTTTTGTGTGTCAAGGAAAATTTATGGAGTAAAAAGTACATTATTTTCTTTGGGAATGTAGTGATGTAAAAGTAAAAGTTGTCAAAAATATAAATAGTAAAGTACAGATACCCACCACAACTACTTAAGAAGTACTTTAAAGTATTTCTACTTAAGTACGTTACACCACTGGGTACAGATAGTAGTGGGGGTATGTTAGACCACCAGATAAGGGCCTGTGATTGGCTGACCCCAGTCAGCTGACTTGTTTAGGAGAGTTAGATAAGGCAACCCTAGCAACCTGGCCGGTGAATGACCGGTTTACATCCCATAGGGGGAAGCCCGCCTTTTGCAACAGAGTCGCAAAGTTTGTCTCTTGTCCAAGGGCCAAAGAGCATGAATGTGATGGGTTTTTCTACAGGTTGCATAAATATCCCAACATGTTGGGTTATTTGGATTACCCAAACATGGTTTAACTTTACCATCAATTGGGTATTTTTTAATTTCATGCTGGGTTGACCTAGCAGCTGGATATTTTTTTCATGTAATCCTTATTTTCAGGAGGTGTGACTATCAGATAGGTCTTATTGGCCACCTGTGAGGGTAAATGTCATTCCTGTTCATTATGATAAGTTTACATACTGAAAATTATTATTTGTTTTGGCATTTTACACATTCTTCTAGAATATTAAGATGATTTATTACATATTATAATAGATTATAATATAAAACCTAATTGCATAATAAGGTTTGCCACATTATTGCATCCCAACAATGGGATTTACATAGGCTTAAGGGAACTCAAACACTTCTGTATGCATCATTGACGCTTCAAAAATGTAAATGTTTGACCGTAACATACTCTCACAGGTGGCTAAAAATAACTATCTGAAAGCATCGCCCCTACTAAACTACGCCTTCAGTCATCTGATATCATTATTATTATTATGATCTGACCAATCTAACCTTGCTCCTTTTAAAGAAAACAACCCAACTAAGTGACCCAATGCCTTCAACCAAGCAGTTGGGTAAACCAAATAACCCAGCATTTTTAAGAGTGTGGGGCCAAAACACATAACAATATTTCTCAATCACATGGCAAATAAGCCTTGGCATGCAGAGGCTTTCCCCACCTCTTTTACCTCCCCTCCAATCATCTCTCATTCATTTCGGGAACAGCAATCACATTCCGCAATGTCATGACACGCTATAAGACTCTGTGATGCTCTCTATGCACCATTCTGGCCTGACATAGTTTACTGTGTTCTTAGCTTCAACTTAACTCTGTTTTCAAATACATTTGATATCGTAATGGCCGTCTCATGAACTCATAACCCTTCCCTTTACCCTGACAGACCACTCTCTCACTACTTGCCATGGTATGTCTGACACTTTGGCTCTAATACTGTGCGCTCAGAACCTCACTGGATCCAAGATTGCTTCCTTTGCCTTTAAGGAGAGCGATGCTTAATGACACTGTAAATTGAACAGGAGCCGTCACCCTAACAGAACATCCATGAGTGATATGTTAAGAAGGGAAGGTGAGGACTTTGTTATTTTGCTGTAATGGCTGATTGATTGGAGTGCCACCCGGCTCTATATGAGGCATTATTAGTTTTGTTGGCAATATTCAGGCGAAACGCACCAGAGTTTAACAAGCCCAACCTTCTTATTTGCAACCTTATCGGTTGTGAACGGACCTGAAAGTTAAAAGCCCTCTCAATGAACTCGCTTCAAGCGAGCAAATTAGTACAACCTCTTCTTCCCTATGGATTACGCATGGCTAAAAAATGCTTTACCTAAAAACATTTTTTTTTTAAATCCACGGACATCAGACATAACTGTCAGTCAAATTCTAAGTATGCTAATCCACCAGTGCTGCCCACCAATCAGAAAAGAGAGAGAGGGTGTTTAATCTATTCGTCCAATGCAGATCTGTCATGCAAATTAACTGCGGGGAGGATGAGAATATTCTGCTGGGGATGGCTTATTTGTAAAGCTGGCATGACCTCGGAATGAGCAGTTTTATTTATCAGGGTGACCATTTACACACTCTCATACACACACTCACTTATACATGCGCGCATGCTCGCAAACACCCATCAACACAACTTCCAGCAGGAAAATTAACATTCTGTTTCATAATGACATTTTATTAGATGTCGTCAATCATTCAAAAGGATAGAAAAACCCCCACTTTATTCTTTAAATGGAACCCATCGGTTACAGTATCTCATTATGGGAAACATAATGCAATATAATGGAATTCAGGCTCATCACACAAACAAGGGAGCGGAGGTAGATCAGCGATGCAAATGTCTGACATTCAAAAGGCAGGCTCGTGGGGATTTGGCTTTACTGTTGGATGGAAGCTCATTTTCCTTTCTTATTACTCACTTCAGGACTCTCATGTCAACCTTATGACTCAGGCCTACGTCAATATATATATATAGCAATTTATCAAGCATATCGCCTGTGTGTAATTACCAATGATTGAAAACAAAAGCTTTTTAATTATCCTCTCGTTAGTTATTAGTTTGCCTTTATTTACCTAATGGACATAGTTACCAAGCTTTTGATTAGTATGATGTGGTGTCGTCATTTGAAACCACATTTAAAGGCTGCATTGACTACATTCAAACACACATATTGCAATGGAATTATGACAAAAATGATATTCTGTATGGAAGTACATGAAATAATATGCCATAGTGCATATAGATAAGTGTATAGCTTAAACAATCCTGCAGTGTACTGTGGATTGACAGTTGTGCGAGACAATAACCACATATCCTAGTGTCAAGGTGTTATCAAATGGAGCTGTCAGGGTGAGTATGTGTTTAAAATAAATATGAGACATTACAGAGCGGATGGTCAAAGCTCTAAAATGGTGTAAATATGTATTTTAAGTGAGTGTGCATGGAGTAGACATCATCACTCACCAAGAATACCCAAATCCCTAGCTTGATCGCTGCATCTATTTTATTTATAGTAAAACAGAATGGTGAACACAGCAATCATGCTGGTTCCACCAGACTACCAAATCCCCTCCTCAGTTGAAACACTATAAAATGTACAGTAAAATAAATATTTATGTGAGAGTCAATTAAAAATAAGCATTCTTACATACTGAAACAAATCCACACCTAACCAAATGGTGCCGAAATCAATGGAATAGATCCGTACGTGTGTGTCATTACCATTGACGTGGTCTGACGTTCTTTCACTACAGCTGAGTTGTTTTTTTCTCCCTTGACTGACTCGAGACTCCTTTGATATTCCAAACTGCCTCTGGGGTGAGAGAGAATATGTTTCGCTCACGTTCCCACTCTCTTCAACTGAGATTACGCAATGGGGGCGATGCAGTACAGCGCTGAGAAGAATATCAGACAAAATGCCTGGGTGCATGCAGTCATACTTCTGTTGCAGCACAAGCATTGGCCTACAAATGTGCTCTTTTTGCCGAAAAGCACTGGAGATTAGTTTAGGGATGGTGCAATTCATCTGACTGTTGTATTAAATGTGTCAAGGTTTTAATCGTCTGTCCCTGTTTAAATAAACAATTGAAATACAAAGTCTCCTACTATTGAAATGTTTTCAAATGGAGTTGAGATATGATGATGTTAGATACAGAATAGTAGAGGTATAAAGTGTCAAAATAAACTCTTAACATTTGAAAATAAATGAAACATTCACTGCAATTAAAATGCATTGATAAATACAAAAGCAATACAAAACAAAGTGCAGAACTAATAACGATACATTTGTCAGACTTCAATATACTTCAGACGCAAGAAATAAACAGATTATTTAATCCATTCACTCACCCTTCTGTTACTACCCGCTGGACACAGACATCAATTCAATGGGAAAGGGGGATACCTAGTCAGATGTACAACTGAATGCATTCAACTGAAATGTGTCTTCCGCATGTAACCCAAGCCCTCTGAATTAGAGAGGTGCGGGGGGCTTCCATAATCGGCATCAATGTCTTCAGCGCCCGGGGAACAGTGGGTTAACTGCCTTGCTCAGGGGCAGAACGACAGATTATTTATTACCTTGTCAGCTCGGGGATTCAATTCAGCAACCTCTCGGTTACTGGCCAAACGTTCTAACCACTTGGCTACCTGCCGCCATGTCTATTCTACATTTGGTTCAACAAAATTTCATTGAAATTACGTGGAAACGACGTTGATTCAACCGGTGTGTGCCATGGGACCGGCTGACTGACTTACTCACCCATTCATACTTTTTCCTTCACTCTCTCCCTCTTTCACTCACTCACTCACTCAGTCAATCACTCAGTCACTCACAAACTCCCTCTTTCACTCACTCACCAGGGATGGAAAGAGTGCTGAAATATCCTACTCAAGTAGAAGTACTGTTACTTTAATGAAATTTGACTCAAGTAGAAGTAAAACTACTGACTTTTAAAAAATACTCAAAATAGCTAGTCAATTACAGTAACGACAGTAGTTGTAAATAGTTACTTTATGCCTCTGGTAATTTGTTTAATCATATTCACTTAGATGAAGATCTGATTACATACAGTAGGTCAAATATATGCAGAAGTAGAGAAAATCCTAAAGGGTTCATAAACTTTCTCTCACCACTATAAATTACGAAGAATTTAATAAAATGCATTTATAAAAAGGCAAAATATTTCCCGGACCCTATAGGCTTCTATAGGCTCCCCCCAAAAAATCCCATGTGTACAAATCCTACAAACAACAAGGTTGTACTTTATGCCACTTCACAAATGTGATGATATATGCATGCAATGCTTCATTTTACAGGTGCATTTGTTTCACCGCCCAGCCCCCTCCTCCCAGCTCTCATAACTCAAAACATCTTCCCGGTGCTATGGCTCAGAGTCGGGACCAGGGCTGGTTGTCTGTCCCATTGCCATAGATATCAATGTTGATGTTTGGGATGAACTATAAATGTTTCTATTGATTTCATTGGGTCAAGCGAGCAGCAACACTGCACTCTGTCTGCCCTACTCCTGAGTACAACCACTCCCTATTGTAAACTTGCGTAGTAAGTTTAGGTTAGCTGGTTGATAAGCTAAATCTGGTAGGGATTGGTGTCCTTTAGTAGTGGTTTCTTTGCAGAAATTCTACCATGAAGGCCTGATTCACGCAGTCTCCTCTGAACAGTTGATGTTGAGATGTGTCTGTTACTTGAACTCTGTGAAGCATTTATTTGGGCTGCAATTTCTGAGGCTGGTAACTCTAAAGAACTTATCCTCTACAGCAGAGGTAACTCTGGGTCTTTCTTTCCTGTGGCGGTCCTCATGAGCTTGAGGGTTTTTGCGACTGCAAGTTCTTTACATTTTCTGTATTAACTGAGCTTCATGTCTTAAAGTAATGATGGGACTGTCATTTTCTTTTCTTAATTGAGCTGTTCTTGACATACTGTAATATGGACTTTTACCAAATAGGGCTATCTTCTCTGTACCCCCCTACCTTTCAAAGCACAACTAATTGGTTCAAACGCATTTAGAAGGAAAGAAATTCCACAAATTAACTTAACAATGGACACTTGTTAATTGAAATGCATTCCAGGTGAATATATCATGAAGCTGGTTGAGAGAATGCCAAGAGTGTACAAAGCTGTCATCAAGGAAAAGGGGGGCTACTTTGAAGAATCTCAAATATAAAATATATTTTGATTTGTTTAACACTTTTTTGGTTACTACATGATTCCATATGTGTTATTTCATAGTTTTGATGTCTTCACTATTATTCTACAATGTCAAAAATAGTAAAAATGAAGAAAAACCCTGGAATGAGTTGGTTTGTCCAAACTTTTGACTGGAACTGTATGTGTACAGTGGTAAAAATAAATTTACTCATATGCCTGTCATTTTTTTAGATACAATTATTTTCCCTACGACAATTTAAAAACCCTTGCACATAGGATACACCCAAGTATCCTCGGCCTGAAGGGGGCAATCGAGAAGCAAACTCCTCTGTTCGCCTATTAACGAATTGCACTCCTACATATGGCATCCGCTTATCGGTTTCCAGATCACGGAGGAGGACAGAGGAGTTGAAAAAAGAAAGGACTTTTGCCTACTTGAGAATCTCCCTAGCTCACCAGGAAGAGGATTGGGCAACCCTGACTTAACGGATGGTTGTGTGGCTAGTTTTCCATTAATGGGACACAGTATGCCATACATCAATCAGTCCTTGTGAGGTCATAAGAAGGAGATATCGGAGAGATTGTTGCAGAGGGTAGGGAGGAATCAGACCAAATATAATTTTTGGGAAGCGGAAATAGCTGTTAGCGTGGCAGCCTGGTTCTTTGGCAGGGCGGCGTATATCAGAGAGAAATATGTGACGCTGACATCTCCTGTGATATATGCATTTAATTATTTCTGCCTCTTGTTGTGGTGATGTTTTTCTCTTGCCCTGCTATTTACAGTATGTCCAGGCTGAGCATGAAGGAATATTAAGGTGGTGTTGAGATGTACAAGCTGCAGCTAACTTCTCACGTTTGACCTTTGAAGTATGAGTGAGACAGAGCGGGCGGGTGTGGGAGAGAGAATTTGTGTGTGTGTGTGAATGCGTGAGTGTTTCTTTTGTGTGTGTGTGCGTGTGTGTGTGTTTGAGACACATAAATATGGTGTTGAAAGAGGGAAAACCGAGGGAAAACTCAGTATCTCCTCGAAGAGAGACCTTCAAACCACCTATACCAGCCAAGGTGAGGATGCAGTGTAGATTATGAGTTTGTGTGCATGTTTCGGTATCCTAATGTCTATGTTTTAGTAAAATTGTTTGTGTGTGTCTGAGTTACTATGTGTGCTAATGTGTGTGTTTATGTGCAATATTGTCTGTGAAAACTCCCTGTCAACCCAGGCTCTGGTGTAGTGGAGCGTTGTCTGGAGCAGTCTGCGTCATGGTCCCCAGTTTAAAGCCAGCATCGTGGCAACAGCCTTATTGATTGATTCGAGTCGCCAACTGGCTGCTGATGTATCAACCTGACACTATGTTGCTGGGGCAGCAGACATTCCTCACAAGCTGGACATCTAACACATGTGACACTGATCACACACTCCCACCCACACAAACCTGGGGTGCGTTCAATTCAGTTTAAATATTGCTACGTTGCGTGGCGGTTTTGACTGAATTACACATTTCCCCCAAATGGTGCGCACTGTTATTCAACAGTCTTTGAGTTTGATGTTACCTCCCGTTTTGATGTTTGCTCCCATTTGGTGGCTGTGGCCTAACAATATGGGTGTGACCATTTGAAATTGCAAAACTTTTGCAGTGCACCATACACAATCGCCCTTTGGGCCACAATAATCACAACGTTCTTCAACTACAGTAGAGCTTCTATTGAATAAAACGTTGAACACCATTCAGTCATACTGAACACCCTACCCTTGGTCTTGATTAAAACTGACGTGCACACACATACAACCGAAGTTGGGGAGATTCCCTGATTACTCCTTATCATGACCTGGGGTTTGTTCAGTTCGCTCAACGTTTGCTACGTTGTGTGGCGGTTTGTAAAGGACGACATGTTTCTCGCACCGTTCTTCAACAGCCTTTGAGGAACATTTGCTGCCGTTTGGTAGGAGATGTGGCCTGATCAATATGAAATTGCAAAACTCATGCGGCACAACATACGTTAATTGTCCTCTGGGCCACCATAATCACAACATTTTTCAACTGGACGTTCAGTACTGTTTCCATAGAATTCAACGTTGCACATCGTTCTGTCATACTGACCGCACCCCTGCCAAATGGACAGTCATGGTTATTTGCAATTACTCTTGTTGAAAATAAAGTTCCAGATTCTTCATTGACTTCAATGGAGCACTTCAGTTAGCTTGGATTTCAAATGTCCATCGCGTGAATAAGGTCCATCAACTCAATTCAATTTCTATGTTGGAAGAGCCATGAAAAGCATAGGTAGTAATATAAAATGTGACATTGTTGCTCAACACTCTATTCTTTAATTTTTTTAATTGTATTACCCCGTTTTTCTCCCTGTATTCTAATGAAGGGGAACAAATCATCCATCCACAAGAAAACTGGGAAGAGCTCTGATTGAAAAAAAACAAAAGGAGTGGGTCCGAAGGTAAAGAGAAACGGATCACAAGTGTCAACAAGACTTTGTAGTCTCCTTAACAGGATAAATGAATTGAATAGTTATGTAATCCTGTGGGTGATTGTATAGACGGGTTGGTTGGTTGGCAACAAAACCGATGCATGCGGAACAATGAGGCAAAACAGATGGGGTTGACTTAAATAGTTGACAACATGAAAACTATATTTTGTGTCCAATGTTTATTGAAAGCCTTAATACATTTGCACAATGAGCACTTGTTCTCTGTAAGTACATTGTTACATTGTTGGTTAGCTAGCTAGCAACATTTTGCCATATTGTATAGATGTGACATCAGTCAAAACATCTCATAACAAGACATGGTATCAAGAACAAGACAAAACTAGCTGAAATGAGCCACCTACGATTCCCCACATAGCAGCTTCTTGTCATTGTTGCTAGTTACAGTGGGGCAAAAAAAGTATTTAGTCAGCCACCAATTGTGCAAGTTCTCCCACTTAAAAAGATGAGATTCATTTTCATCATAGGTACACTTCAACTATGACAGACAAAATGAGAAAAAAAAAATCCAGAAAATCACATTGTAGGATTTTTAATTAATTAATTTGCAAATTATGGTGGAAAATAAGTATTTGGTCAATAACAAAAGTTAATCTCAATGCTTTGTTACAGTGCCTTGCGAAAGTATTCGGCCCCCTTGAACTTTGCGACCTTTTGCCACATTTCAGGCTTCAAACATAAAGATATAAAACTGTATTTTTTTGTGAAGAATCAACAACAAGTGGGACACAATCATGAAGTGGAACGACATTTATTGGATATTTCAAACTTTTTTAACAAATCAAAAACTGAAAAATTGGCCGTGCAAAATTATTCAGCCCCCTTAAGTTAATACTTTGTAGCGCCACCTTTTGCTGCGATTACAGCTGTAAGTCGCTTGGGGTATGTCTCTATCAGTTTTGCACATCGAGAGACTGACATTTTTTCCCATTCCTCCTTGCAAAACAGCTCGAGCTCAGTGAGGTTGGATGGAGAGCATTTGTGAACAGCAGTTTTCAGTTCTTTCCACAGATTCTCGATTGGATTCAGGTCTGGACTTTGACTTGGCCATTCTAACACCTGGATATGTTTATTTTTGAACCATTCCATTGTAGATTTTGCTTTATGTTTTGGATCATTGTCTTGTTGGAAGACAAATCTCCGTCACAGTCTCAGGTCTTTTGCAGACTCCATCAGGTTTTCTTCCAGAATGGTCCTGTATTTGGCTCCATCCATCTTCCCATCAATTTTAACCATCTTCCCTGTCCCTGTTGAAGAAAAGCAGGCCCAAACCATGATGCTGCCACCACCATGTTTGACAGTGGGGATGGTGTGTTCAGGGTGTTGCTTTTACGCCAAACATAACGTTTTGCATTGTTGCCAAAAAGTTCAATTTTGGTTTCATCTGACCAGAGCACCTTCTTCCACATGTTTGGTGTGTCTCCCAGGTGGCTTGTGGCAAACTTTAAACGACACTTTTTATGGATATCTTTAAGAAATGGCTTTCTTCTTGCCACTCTTCCATAAAGGCCAGATTTGTGCAATATACGACTGATTGTTGTCCTATGGATAGAGTCTCCCACCTCAGCTGTAGATCTCTGCAGTTCATCCAGTGATCATGGGCCTCTTGGCTGCATCTCTGATCAGTCTTCTCCTTGTATGAGCTGAAAGTTTAGAGGGACGGCCAGGTCTTGGTAGATTTGCAGTGGTCTGATACTCCTTCCATTTCAATATTATCGCTTGCACAGTGCTCCTTGGGATGTTTAAAGCTTGGGAAATCTTTTTGTATCCAAATCCGGCTTTAAACTTCTTCACAACAGTATCTCGGACCTGCCTTGTGTGTTCCTTGTTCTTCATGATGCTCTCTGCGCTTTTAACGGACCTCTGAGACTTTCACAGTGCAGGTGCATTTATACGGAGACTTGATTACACACAGGTGGATTGTATTTATCATCATTAGTCATTTAGGTCAACATTGGATCATTCAGAGATCCTCACTGAACTTCTGGAGAGAGTTTGCTGCACTGAAAGTAAAGGGGCTGAATAATTTTGCACGCCCAATTTTTCAGTTTTTGTTTTGTTAAAAAAGTTTGAAATATCCAATAAATGTCGTTCCACTTCATGATTGTGTCCCACTTGTTGTTGATTCTTCACAAAAAAATACAGTTTTATATCTTTATGTTTGAAGCCTGAAATGTGGCAAAAGGTCGCAAAGTTCAAGGGGGCCGAATACTTTCGCAAGGCACTCACCCAACAGGCAACGTCATGACAACACACACACACACACAGTGATCTGCTTAAAATATTTTGTGACCACTTGATTGAACAGAGTTCTTTGTGACGAGTACGCATTCCTGTTGTTCTGTGAAATCCCAAATATGAAGAGCAAAAAGATAGACACACTGTTTCATAATCTTTACTGTAATATCTTAGACCATAACAAAACAATCAGTGTGTCTCTTGCCAGTGTGTGGTAAAGAGCTTCTTCCGAACTGTAGCTACTTAGGTACTCTACTTGCATTCTGTCTAGGTTTGTGCTTTTCGTAAAATTTGACCTGAAGAGAGAGAGAGAAATGGTTGCATTATTGTCTGCAAAGGGTCAAAAAATGCAATCTTTCCGGACCTGCTTTGCCATTGAAAATAATCAGAGGGTTCACCCTACCCACAGGCCATTCAGATGAGAAGGGTAGCCTTCCAGAGAGACATCAGAGACTGTAACCTTCTTTGTTTCATGGAAACATGGCTCACTCGACACATGCTATCGGAGTCGGTACAGCCAGCTGGTTTCTTCACACATCGCGCCGACAGAAACAAGCATCTTTCTGGTAAGAAGAAGGGCGGGGTGTATGCCTTATGATTAACGAGACGTGGTGTGATCACGTGGTGAGACGTGGTGTGATCACCCCCCCCCCCCCCAAAAGCAGAAACATCGACGGCCCTGAATGGACTTCATTTGACTCTATGTAAACTGGAAACCACATATCCTGAGGCTGTATTTATTGTAGCTGGGGATTTTAACAAGGCTAATCCTAAAACAAGGCTCCCTAAATTCTATCAGCATATTGATTGCGCAACCAGGGCTAGCAAAACCCTAGAACATTGTTATTCTAACTTCCACGAAGCATAACGCCCTCCCCCGCCCTCCTTTCGGAAAATCTGACCACGACTCCATTTTGTTGCTTCCAGCCTATAGACAGATACTAAAACAGGAAGCTCCCGCGCTCAGGTCTGTTCAACGCTGGTCTGGCCAATCGGATTCCACGCTTCAAGATTGCTTCGATCACGTGGACTGGGATATGTTCTGCATTGCGGTGAACAACAACATTGATGAATATGCTGATTTGGTGAGCGGGTTTATTAGCAAGTGCATCTGCGCTGTCGTACCCACAACGTCTATTAAAACATTCCCAAACCAGAATCCGTGGATTGATGGCAGCATTCGCACAATACTGAAAGCGCAAACCACTGCTTATAATCAGGGCAAGGTGACCGGAAACATGACCGAATACAAACAGTGTAGCTATTCCCTCCGCAAGGCAATCAAACAAGCTAAGTGTCAGTATAAAGACAAAGTAGAGTCGCAATTCAACGGCTCAGACACGAGAGGTATGTGGCAGGGTCTACAGTCCATCACGGACTATAAAAGGAAAACCAGCCCCGTCGCGGACCAGGATGTCTTGCTCCCAGACAGATTAAACAACTTCTTTGCTCGCTTTGAGGAACAACACAGTGTCACTGACATGGCCCACTACCAAAACCCGCGGGCTCTCCTTCACTGCAGCCGACATGAGCAAAACATTTAAACGTGTTAACCCTCACAAGGCTGGCGGCCCAGACGGCATCCCTAGCCGCGTCCTCAGAGCGTGCGCAGACCAGCTGGCTGGTGTGTTTACGGACATATTCAATCAAACCTTATCCCAGTCTGCTGTTCCCACATGCTTCAAGAGGGCCACCATTGTCCTTGTTCCCAAGAAAGCTAAGGTAACTGAGCTAAATACCTACCGCCCCGTAGCACTCAATTCCATCATCATGAAGTGCTTTGAGAGACTAGTCAAGGACCATATCACCTCCACCCTACCTGACACCCTAGACCCACTCCAATTTGCTTACCGCCCCAATAGGTCCACAGACGACGCAATCGCAATCACACTGCACACTGCCCTAACCCATCTGGACAAGAGGAATACCTATGTGAGAATGCTGTTCATCGACTACAGCTCAGCATTCAACACCATAGTATCCTCCAAACTCGTCATCAAGCTCGAGACCTTGGGTCTCGACCACGCCCTGTGCAACTGGGTCCTGGACTTCTGACGGGCCGCCCCCAGGTGGTGAGGGTAGGTAACAACATCTCCACCCCGCAGATGCTCAACACTGGGGCCCCACAAGGGTACGTTCTCAGCCCTCTCCTGTACTCCCTGTTCACCCACGACTGCGTGGCCATGCACGCCTCCAACTCAATCATCAAGTTTGCAGACGACACAACAGTGGTAGGCTTGATTACCAACAACGACAAGACGGCCTACAGGGAGGAGCTGAGGGTCCTCAGAGTGTGGTGTCAGGAAAATGACCTCACACTCAATGTCAACAAAACAAAGGAGATGATCGTGGACTTCAGGAAACAGCAGAGGGAGCACCCCCCTATCCACGGGACAGTAGTGGAGAGGGTAGAAAGTTAAGTTCCTCGGCATACACATCACGGACAAACTGAATTGGTCCAACCACACAGACAGCATGGTATAGAAGGCGCAGCAGCGCCTCTTCAACCCCAGGAGGCTGAAGAAATTTGTCTTGTCACCAAAAACAGTCACAATCTTTTACAGATACACAATCGAGAGCATCCTGTCGGGCTGTATCACAACTGCTCCACCCATAACCGTAAGGCTCTCCAGAGGGTAGTGAGGTCTGCACAAAAATATAATCAAAAAAAAAAAATTGGAAAAATTGATGTAATAAATGTATCACTAGCCACTTTAAACAATGCCACGTTATATAATGTTTACATCTCATATGTATATACTGTACTCTATACCTTCCACTGCATCTTGCCTATGCCGTTCTGTACCATCACTCATTAATATATATTTTTTATGTACATATTCTTATTCATTCCTTTACACTTGTGTGTATAAGGTAATTGTTGTGAAATTGTTAGGTTAGATTACTCGTTGAATATCACTGCATTGTCGGAGCTAGAAGCACAAGCATTTCGCCACACTCGCATTAACATATGCTAACCATGTGTATGTGGCAAATAACATTTTATTTGATGATTTGATTCGATTTGAGAAGTGGCAAGATTACAAGAGATGTTAAGGTACAGCTTGTACCCAAAGTACCTCTCTCCTCATCTTGGGGGAAATCAAAACCCAGGCCCAGACGAGCCCCCACTTTTGGACCCCGAAGGATCTCATAGTTGAACTCTGTCTATTTATACCCACCATCCCTCCTGCTCCCCTTCCTTCCCTCCAGGCAGTTAAGATGGCAACATATGCAGATAGACCTTATCACGGCTCTCACATCATATGCATATACCTTAGCGTAGCCTAATAGTGCCTGTAGGCCTTCATATTTCCAGTATTTTGAGAGTTTGCCTCAGGTCCCTATGGAGCTTGTGTGCCACTATGCAGCATTTGTTTTTAATGATCTGGTGTGGAGGCAATTGCAGCATTCCCAGCTACCAGTGCCCCAGGAGAATGCTTCATTTTGGGGGCTAAGAGGTGCCTTCAGCAATGGAGTGTTTTTCAGCACTCCCCTTTCCTCGTAGGAAAAACAGAACAAATAGACTAGACTATGCAGCTTGGGGACAGGCATTTTGTAATGTGATCGCACACATTCATCTCATGTGTATTGGATTACTATTCCACAACCAGACATTTCCCCCTCCACCAATGGACAGTGTTTCATGGTAAAGGACACCCCTCTTACAACTGCTGAATGTTAACTAGGCTATATACCACTTGTTTTAAAGTAGTTCCTACCATACACTATAAACATGGGGGGGGGGGGGGGGTTGTACCTTAGCCAAGATGCTGAGGACGACCAGCTGAGCACATCATTATATCCGTTCCAACGCATCACTGGGGGCAAACTACCTGCCCTCCATGACACCTACAACACCCGATGTCACAGGAAGGCCAAAAAGATCATCAAGGACAACAACCTCCCGAGCCACTGCCTGTTCACACCTCTACCATCCAGAAGGCGAGGTCAGTACAGGTGCACCAAAGCTGGGACCGAGAGACTGAAAAACAGCTTCTATCTCAAGGCCATTAGAGTGCTAAACAGACATCACTAACTCAGAAAGGCTGCTGTCTACATTGAGACGCAATCACTGGCCACTTTAATAAATGGATCACTAGTCACTTTAAACAATGCCACGTTAAATAATGTCCCTTTAATAATGTTTACATATCTTACACTACTCATATCATATGTATATACTGTATTTTATACCATCTATTGCACCTTGCCTACGTCGCTCGTCACATATTTTTATATCCACATATTCTCAGTCACCCCTTTAGATTTGTGTGTATCAGGTAGTTGTTAGGGAATTGTTAGATTACTTGTTAGATATTCTGCACTTTCGGAACTAGAAGCACAAGCATTTCGCTACACTCACATGAACATCTGCTAACCATGTGTATGTGACCAATACAATTTGATTTGATTTGTTAACAGATTTAGAATCAGCCAATTTAAAATGGTCGATGTAGCTAGATGTGATCCAACACATTTTCACAAAAGTAGTCCACTAGCACGTTCTGATAATCAAAATAACTACGTCACGTGTGGTAATGTGTCTGGACAAATAGCTCACAGCGTAGTGTGCCAAGTTCCTGACAACTGTCACAGCTTGTGATGTCACAACTTGTGTCACAACTCTCCCATGGAACGTTTTTCCCCCCTTTGAAATTACATTCATTGTGTTATTGTGTTGAGAAGAGAAGTGCAGTCAACATCTTGAAAATTAAGATTAATAATGAATTCAATAAGAAGCTATGACTTTCTTCAGCCTTGAACACAAACACACTGCTAGGGTCTAATAATCATATATTGTATATTATGAGGCTACATGGACAGGTACAACTAAATGTAGGCTACGTCCACAAAGTTTTATATGCATTTTTATAATCAGGTACTTCGTCACATTTGACCTATTTTACTCTGGGACCAGCAGGGCTTCAAGCCCGAATGGGCTTCAAACTCACAGCTGTCGTATCTCATCACCTTCTGGTTAATAACTTAGTGGATCACACAACCAGTCCGTGATTGCAGTAGTGGGTAAACGACCACTATTTAACAACACCAGAGAGCTTTGACGTTTACGATGTACGACTACAAACGTACATGCTATATAATCCTCCTACTTTTTTCCATAAAAGTACATGGATGTGTGAGAAATGGATAAGAAAAAAATATACATTTTATCATATATTTGAAAATGTTCCTTTTGGATTTTAGCCTGTCAGTAGCCTTTGAGTGAAGGAAGCATCACTGCAATATACAATCAAGTCCATAATTATTGGTACCCTTGATAAAGATTAGCAAAGAAACACTATAAAATAAATAACACTATATGAGCTATATTTTATGCAAAAAAAAATGAAATGATTTTATTTTATGTTAATACAATTGCTCAGAGAAAAATATTTTGTTTAAAACCTCTACAGGATCGGTTGAGCTAACGTAGGCTAATGTGACTAGCATGAGGTGGTAAGAAACAAAAAGAAATCCCAGGACATATTTTTTATTTTTTTATTTTACCTTTATTTAACCAGGTAGGCAAGTTGAGAACAAGTTCTCATTTACAATTGCGACCTGGCCAAGATAAAGCAAAGCAGTTCGACAGATACAACAACACAGAGTTACACATGGAGTAAAACAAACATACAGTCAATAATAAAGTATAAACAAGTCTATATACAATGTGAGCAAATGAGGTGAGAAGGGAGGTAAAGGCAAAAAAGGCCTTGGTGGCAAGGTAAATACAATATAGCAAGTAAAACACTGGAATGGTAGTTTTGCAATGGAAGAATGTGCAAAGTAGAAATAAAAATAATGGGGTGCAAAGGAGCAAAATAAATAAATAAATTAAATACAGTTGGGAAAGAGGTAGTTGATAGGGCTAAATTATAGGTGGGCTATGTACAGGTGCAGTAATCTGTGAGCTGCTCTGACAGTTGGTGCTTAAAGCTAGTGAGGGAGATAAGTGTTTCCAGTTTCAGAGATTTTTGTAGATATATACATATCTGATATGGGCAGAAAGCTTAAATTCTTGTTAATCTAACTGCACTGTCCAATTTAGAGTAGCTACTACAGTGAAATAATACCATGCTATTGTTTGAGGAGAGTGCACAATTATGAACTTGAAAATGTATGAATAAACCAATTAGGCACATTTGGGCAGTCTTGATACAACATTTTGAATACATATGCAGTAGTTCATTGGATCAGTCTAAAACTTTGCACATACACTGCTGCCATCTAGTGGCCAAAGTTAAAATTGCGCCTGGGCTAGTATAAATCATTATGGTCTTTCTCTTTCACACAGGCTGTGTGGTCCCATGGTGTTTATACTTGCGTACTATTGTTTGTACAGATGAATGTGGTACCTTCAGGCATTTGGAAATTGCTCCCAAGGATGAACCAGACTTGTGGAGGTCTACAACTTTTTTCTGAGGTCTTGGCTGATTTCTTTTGATTTTCTCATGATGTCAAGCAAAGAGGCACTGAGTTTGAAGGTAGGCCTTGAAATACATCTACAGGTACACCTCCGATTGACTTAAAATATGTCAATCAGCCTATCAGAAGTTCCTAAAGGCATAACATCATTTTCTGGAATTTTCCAAGCTGTTTAAAGGCACAGTCAATTTAGTGTATGATAACTTCTGACCCACTGGAATTGTGATACAGTGAATTATAAGTAAAATAATGTGTTTGTAAACAACTGTTGGAAGAATTACTTGTGGCATGCACAAAGTAGATATCCTAACTGACTTGCCAAAACTATAGTGTGTTATTAACAAGACATTTGTGGAGTGGTTGAAAAACTAGTTTTAATGACTCCAACCTACAGTGGGGAGAACAAATATTTGAGACACTGACGATTTTGCAGGTTTTCCTACTTACAAAGCATGTAGAGGTCTGTAATGTTTATCATAGGTACACTTCAACTGTGAGAGACGGAATCTAAAACAAAAATCCAGAAAATCACATTGTATGATTTTTAAGTAATTCATTAGCATTTTATTGCATGACATAAGTATTTGATCACCTACCAACCAGTAAGAATTCCAGCTCTCACAGACCTGTTAGTTTTACTTTAAGAATCCCTCCTATTCTCCACTCATTACCTGTATTAACTGCACCTGTTTGAACTCGTTACCTGTATAAAAGACACTTGTCCACACACTCAATCAAACAGACTCCAAACTCTCCACAATGACCAAGACCAGAGAGCTGTGTAAGGACATCAGGGCAAAAATTGTAGACCTGCACAGGGCTGGGATGGACTACAGGACAATAGGCAAGCAGCTTGGTGAGAAGGCAACAACTGTTGGCGTAATTATTAGAAAATGGAAGAAGTTCAAGATGACGGTCAATCACCCTCGGTCTGGGGCGCCATGCAAGATCTCACGTCGTGGGGCATCAATGATCATGAGGAAGGTGAGGGATCAGCCCAGAACTACATGGCAGGACCTGGTCAATGACCTGAAGAGAGCTGGGACCACAGTCTCAAAGAAAACCATTAGTAACACACTACGCCATCATGGATTAAAATCCTGCAGTGCACGCAAGGTCCCCCTGCTCAAGCCAGCGCATGTCCAGGCCCGTCTGAAGTTTGCCAATGACCATCTGGATGATCCAGAGGAGGAATGGGAGAAGGTCATGTGGTCTGATGAGACAAAAATAGAGCTTTTTGGTCTGAACTCCACTCGCCGTGTTTGGAGGAAGAAGGATGAGTACAACCACAAGAACACCATCCCAACCGTGAAGCATGGAGATGGAAACATCATTCTTTGGAGATGCTTTTCTGCAAAGGGGACAGGATGACTGCACCGTATTGAGGGGAGGATGGATGGGGCCATGTATCGCGAGACCTTCCCTCAGTAAGAGCATTGAGCTGGGTCTTCCAGAATGACAACGACCCGAAACTCAAAGCCAGGGCAACTAAGGAGTGGCTCCGTAAGAAGTATCTCAAGGTCCTGGAGTGGCCTAGCCAGTCTCCAGACCTGAACCCAGTAGAAAATCTTTGGAGGGAGCTGAAAGTCCATATTGCCCAACGACAGCCCCGAAACCTACAGGAACTACAGGAAACGTATGATCTCTGTAATTGCAAACAAATGTTTCTGTACCAAATATTAAGTTCTGCTTTTCTGATGTATCAAATACTTATGTCATGCAATAAAATGCAAATGAATTACTTAAAAATCATACCATGTGATTTTCTGGATTTTTGTTTTAGATTCCGTCTCTCACAGTTGAAGTCTACCTATGATATAAATTACAGACCTCTACATGCTTTGTAAGTAGGAAAACCTGCAAAATCGGCAGTGTTTCAAATACTTGTTCTCCCCACTGTAAGTGTATGTAAACTTCCAACTTCAACTGTATGTCATTTAAACCCAGAGAAGTTGGTTCTAAGGGCAAGTTTACCATTAAGAACCTGTATGTACTGTTTGTCAGGCATTGCTCCCCATGCTTTTGTTTAAACCTAGGTGGGTGCAGGATCGGCTACTTATTTCTCTACCTCCTCACATTTGGCTGCCGCCCGGGGAAGGTACAGGTGAGAGGGAAGTTGCCATGTGGTTGGTTGTTAGTTTTTGACTGTCTAAATTTAAATAATATATTTGATTCATCTTGATATTAAGTTTAATGTTTAGGTAGTGCTTCCCTAGACCCTGCACCTGTTTTTGCTTGTTTGTATATTTCATTGTGCTCCTTGTCCTTTGACAAGGATTAAAAGAGAGAAATCTGAGGTTTTGACTAATGGTGAAGGACAAAATAAAACATGTAAACTTGCAACCTGTTGACTTTTTTTATTTTGCTACTCAATCCAAAACTTTAAATACCTGTATGTGCAGTGCATTCGGAAAGTATTCAGACCCCTTGACTTTTTTCACATTGTCTAAAATGAATTACATTCCCCCCCCTCATCAATCTACACACAATAACCCATAATGAGAAAGCGAAAACCGGTTTTTAGATTTACATTTTTTACAAATAAACAAAGTTTACAGTGCATTCAGAAAGTATTCCGACCCATTCACTCTTCCACAATTTGGTTACATTCTTAATCTAAAATTGATTCAATTGTATTTGTTCCTCATCAATCTACACACAATACCCCATAATGACAAAGCAAAAACAGGTTTTTAGACATTTTAAACTGAAATATTACATTTACATAAGTATTCAGACCCTTTACTCAGTACTTTGTTGAAGCAATTACAGCCTCGAGTCTTTTTGGGTATGACCCTAGAAGCTTGGGGAGTTTCTCCCATTATTCTTCTCTGCAGATCCTCTCAAGCTCTGTCAGGTTGGATGGGGACTGTCGCTGCACAGCTATTTTCAGGTCTCTCCAGAGATGATAGATCAGACATCTCACCGGTTTTTGTTTTCATAAATTTGCACAAAAAGTTTTTGCTTTGTCATAATGGAGAATTGTGTGTAGATTGATAAGGGGAAAAAACAATTGAATCCATTTTAGGAGAAGTCTAAGTGACCCCGTTCAAAAGTTTGGGGTCACTTAAAATGTCCTTGTTTTTGAAAGAAAAGCACTTTTTTGTCCATTACAATAACATCAAATTGATCAGAAATACAGTGTAGACATTGTTAATGTTGTAAATTACTATTGTAGCTGGAAACAGCTGATTTTTATGGAGTCTGCATATAGTAGGCGTACCGAGGCCCATTATCAGCAACCATCACTCCTGTGTTCCAATGGCACATTGTGTTGGCTAATCCAAGTGAAGAGGCGACTCCGGGATGCTGGCCTTGTAGGCAGAGTTGCCAAGAAAAAGCCATATCTCAGACTGGCCAACACAGACACTGAACAGAGGAACTCTGCCTAAAAGGCCAGCATCCCGGAGTTGCCTCTTCACTGTTGACGTTGAGACTGGTGTTTTGCTGGTACTATTTAATGAAGCTACACTGTATTTCTGATCAATTTGATGTTATTTTAATGCACAAAAAATTAGCTTTTCTTTCAAAAACAAGAACAAGAACTTTTGAACAGGAGTGTATGTTAGGCAGAGCTCTCAATGCACGTTTAAACCTGGGGAGGCGTAGGATCGGCTACACAAATTTCTCTACCGCCTCACATTTGTCAAAAGTCTCACAACTGTCATACTACGCCACCCTAGGTTTAAACAAGGATGATAGGTCCTCCGGAAGTTTAGTTTAAAAAAAAAAATCCCTGTTCTGTAAGCTCGCAATGAGTCACTCAGCCACGGAGCAGAGGGCCGAGCCGGCTGGGAGGAAAGGGAATAATGCAAGTCGTACGATGTGGAAAGGGAAGTCAAAGAGGCAGAATCAGGAGAAAGGAGAGAGAAGGATTTAGCGATGGGAGAGATGATAGGATAGAAGAGGAGAGAGTAGCGGGAGAGAGAGAGCGAAGATTTTGATGGAGAATGGCCATCTGAGTAGGGGCTGAGTGGATAGAGTTGGAGAAGAGGAAGACAGAAAAGGAAACAAAGTAGTGATCAGCGACCTGGAGGGGAGTTATAGTGAGATTAGTAGCTGAACAGCCTCTATTAAAGATGAAATCAAGCGTATTGCCTGCCTTGTGAGTGGGAGGGGACTGCGAAAGGGTGAGGTCAAAAAAGGTAAGGAGAGTTGGAAAGAAATTAATCAAATGCAAAAGATGGGAGGTCGATGTCGCCCAGCATCAGGAAATGAGCTTATCAAGGTGTCAAGCTCATTGAGGAACTATCTAAGGCCACATGGTGGGCGATAGATGACAACAATATAAAGCTTGAGTGGACAAGTGACAGTGACAGCATGGACTTCAAATGAGGATGGAGAAATGAGTGAGGGAGAAAAGAGAATCTCCACTTAGGAGAAATGAGCAGCCCTGTGAAAAATGGTATAGTAATCTGTATGGATGAAATGCAGCATTGTGCTGCCCTTTTCACTGACCTGTCGAAGGCATTCGATATTGTAGACCATGTATTATTCATTCGTAGGTTGTCTGAAATTGGCCTGGATCAGGCGGCATGCAATTGGTTTGAAAACTACCTGACTGACAGGACACAATGTTGCTGGACCCCAAGAAGAGTAGCTGCTGCCAATGCAGGTATACTTAATGAATACAAATATAAATGTGTTCCTCCTGATGGAGTTAAAGATGGACTCCAGGACCTTAAGCACAATAAATGCGTAACATATAGCACAAATTGAATTCGTGACACATCATATAAATAATAATAATAATATATATATGTTCAGTGTGTGTGTGTATACAGTGCCTTGCGAAAGTATTCGGCCCCCTGAACTTTGCGACCTTTTGCCACATTTCAGGCTTCAAACATAAAGATATAAAACTGTATTTTTTTTGTGAAGAATCAACAACAAGTGGGACACAATCATGAAGTGGAACGACATTTATTGGATATTTCAAACTTTTTTAACATATCAAAAACTGAAAAATTGGGCGTGCAAAATTATTCAGCCAAATGCAATTAATTTATTCAGGTGTGTTAGCTATAGGGCTGGGGGAAACCTGTGACACCAATCAGGCCCCAGAGGACTGGAGTTGCCCATCCTTGTATATATATATCTATTCACCTTGAACATGGAAATCTTTCCTGTTTGTTCAATCTTTCTAGCAGTAATAGGCTGCATTTACACAGGCAGCCCAATTCTGATATTTTGCCCAATTATTGGCAAAAATGCTGACCTGATTCATCAAACGATGTAATTAGTGAAAAAAATATCCGAATTGGGCTGCCTGTGTAAACGCAACCATGGTGTGTCTGTCAGAGAGGTAATTTATTGCCATGAAAACGAATCATGACAGTCTGGCAGCGAGGACAGTCTATGTCCTTTTAAGGAGAGGGGGGTGGATAGTCTACTGTTGCTCTGTGACTTTCACATTCTTAGTACGTGAAATCACCTCCATGCACACACATTGATTGATTTTACATTTCCAATCCTTGATGGAATACAGCCACAAACCGAGACAAACAGGCAAATAAGTCTTGTTTCTTTCGTCGCTAGATTGGCGCGCTCTCTAGAATCTCAACCCCACTCACACCGTGCCATCGAATTGGACGCATGAGCTAACCTCAAACGACGCGTCAAAACCGCTAACGATTTCCTTTCACTCCTATGGAGCTGGGCGGCCAAGTCGCTTTCAGAAGCACGGTCCAATAAGTTAAAAGTTATCACTGCAGCCAGGAATGATTTTCTTTCTCTCCAGGTACCCACTGATTGAATTGTCGCCACCAGTGGGCTACCTCTCCGTCTGGAAATGTTCCAGAATGTTGCCGACATTCCAGAGGATGCCATTCGGGTAGAATATAATCAGGGGCAGCTAGCGGGAATAGAAAGGGACATTTTGGGATTTTTAGAGGAATTGGAGACTACTATGAATTCCGGGCATGTTTCTAAGAGGTCCTGCAGACTTTGAATAACAGGGTGCACAGAGGATGAGGTATTGGTCTCTGTGTGTGTGTGTGTGTGTGTGTGTGGGGGGGGGGGGGGGGGGGGGGGGGATCAGGGAAGGGAAACAAGAGGGGGGGAGGGGGGGGGGTAAAGCAGCTGCTCCTTTATGGAAGCTACTGGAGGAGATGGGGAAGAAAGGGAGAGGCAGGTTTTGGTTGGGCTCTGCAAGGTAGAGGCAAGGTTGAGCTCACTGCTAGACCACCTGCCTTTACCCTCTCCCCTCAAACATAGACTTACTTGTATGCCTTTTCCAAGATGGCACCCTATTCCCTTCAAAGTGCACTACTTTTGACCAGAGCCCTATGGGGTGAACCCTACTGTGCTGGTTTGCATAATTTATTTTCACATTTGATTGACAGTTTGATTGATGCTTAAACAGGCCGGCGGGTGACAGCGAGTGATACAGACATGGAGTGACATGGTGGTGGATTAGTGTCTAAAGATAGCATATTCTATTCTGAGTATACAAAACATTAGGTACACCTGCTCTTTCCATGACATTGACTGACCAGGTAAATCCAGGTGATGTCACTTGTTAAATCCACGTCAAGTCGTGTAGATGAGGGGGAGAAGACAGGTGAACGATTTTTCAGCCTTGAGATAATTGAGACATGGATTGTGTATGTATGCCATTCAGAGGGTGATTGGGCAAGACAAAAATACTTAAGTGTCTCTGAATGGAGTATGATGCCAGGCGCACCGGTTTGTGTCAAGAACTGCAACGCTGCTGCATTTTTCACACTGAACAGTTTCCCATGTGTATCAAGAATGGTCCACCACCCAAAAGGACATCCAGCCGACTTGACGCAACTGTGGGAAGCATTGGAGTCAACATGGGCCAGCATCCCTGTGGAATGTTTTTGACACCTTGTAGAGTCCATGCCCCAACGAAGTGAGGCTGTTATGGGGGCAAGGGGGTATACTCACTGTAAGTGAGACGTGGATAGATGAGACATAGAAAGAAGCTCTCTCTCCCTAACAGATAGCCATTAATTCCGCCAATGTTTCTCATTTCATTCCTGGAGGACCCCTGGGGTGTACACATTTTTGATCTCGCCCAGCATTAACACTACAGCACTAATCCCCAAGCCTCAACTAATCATCTTGATCAGTCAAATCAGGCATGTTAGTGCTGGGCAAGAACAAAAATGTGCCCTGGGGTGTGATTGAGACCGCAGCAATTGATAGAAACACTGAATCAAGCCGAACTCCAGAGGTTTAAAAATCCTCATCAGTAGTTGAGATGTATGAGAGGGTACATGCCACTCTTTAAACAAGTTAAAGCCAACCCACCATCTATACCCAAGGGTCTTGACCTGTCATTGCAAGTGTCAACAGGGGAGGGGGCAACTCACAACAGCAGCCAAGTCTCATTGTTATTCAGTTGCTTAGCTCCTCTTTAGCTCATCTGGCTAATCCATGACAACCTGATTGTATAGAGTGTGTCTGATAGCAGATAAGCAGATATCTATGGTGAGGGCTTAAATAGGAAGGGCTGCATCCAAAATCACACCAAATTCCTTATTTCAGGGCCCATAGAAACTTGATTTAAAGTAATGCACTATATAAGAAATAGGATTTCATTTGGAAAGCAGCCTAGGGTCTTACAACTCGAGAGAATTACTGCTGCCACCGATCGGTTGAATGGTGACAGAATCTGTATCACGCCTTCTGTAAAGGTTTGAAAGGACATCATGTGTCAAGGTTTTGGCTCTGCTGCAGGTTTGATGAATCTTTCATTAAAGGGATGCACTCGCATATTTAGTGAGTCACACAGGTACGCCAGAATAAGAAAAGGTGATACAAAAGATTAAACTCCTTCATGCTTTGACAAATGGTTGGTGGACTAAAACCTGAAACGTTGGATATTGAAAAAGTATAATGATTAATCAAATCTCTACATCTCAAGGAGCAATGTGAAAAAGGAAATACAAATGATATATGACTGACATGTAACTTTCTTGTTGAATGCGCCTGCTGTGATGGCTGTGACCCTTCGCTGGAGGTCACATCCTTTCATGTACCACTGTGCCACTCGATTGGCAGCCCAGGGCAGGTGCTGGTCCTCTCCTGCTGTGTTTTTGTGTGTGTGTGTGTGTGTGTGTGTGTGTGTGTGTGTGTGTGTGTGTGTGTGTGTGTGTGTGTGTGTGTGTGTGTGTGTGTGTGTGTGTGTGTGTGTGTGTGTGTGTGTGTGTGTGTGTGTGTGTGTGTGTGTGTTCAAGCCCCCAGTCAAGGATATGAAGGTAGATCACAGTGTGAAGTATTGATCAGTGGCCCTTTGATCCTCCACATGTTCACTTCAAATGACTTCTTCCTAGCCTCACTGCTTTTGTTCAGCGAATGAACATGTCTGTTCTTAGAGCCAACTGCAAGGTCATAGCTGGCATAGCTGTACATAGCTGCACTCACAAACACTCTTACACACAATGCAAGGTCCTGAAAATCACAAAGTTTTTCTCAGGTCCTACGTAGGTGTATAGCCAACAATCATAAGCTGTTGAACACTTACATTTAGAATTTTGGGGTACAAATGTATACAATTTATACCTTTTTAGATGACTTTATTATCCCGGCGGGTAAATTTTGTTTGCGGCTCTGTGAATACATAAAAAACATATACAGACAAATACAGGTAGAAAAAGTGCAGTTCATGAGTGATCAATGATTAATTTGTACACTACATACACATCAGTCAACTACAATGTCAACTGAAGGCCAGCCCGCTGGTCCTACTTGATCGGTTAAACATTCAGGAGCATTACTGGGACAAAGGAATGTTGGGCTCTATTCCTTTTGTGCCCTGGTGCCTGGTAATGTTGCCCAAGGGGAGTTGTTACGCAGGGTGGAGCAGGATGAATTCAAGTGCAGACTCAGAGACAGGGATAAGGTAACCAAGGTATTTATTGAAAAGCAAGGGGTGGGGGTAGCAGGGAACCAGGAACTGAGGCTGCGGCAAGGGGAGCAGGGACAGGGTAAGCAGGTTCGGAGCGGAATCCAAGGAAGCAGTAGAGTGGGGGTCCAGGGCGGGGAAGGAGGACTGACGAGACGAGGGACTGGAGACACGGACCAGAATCAGGGCAGACGGAACTGTAGCAGACAGAAAAGCAGCGCCAGGCTAGGGAAAACAGACACCACAGGATAACAAGCTCTATGCATGAACAAACAGCTTGAAATGGAGTCTGACTGAGCAGAGGCTACGATCTGGCAGCGCGGCTGTGGCAGGGCTGTGTATTTGTAGAGGTCTTGATTATGGAACAGATTGCAGCTGGTGGGGATTTGCTCTGACTCCAGCACACCTGTCTCCACTCACACAATCAGATACACCCACACAGAGAGAGAGAGAGGGAGAGAGCACCGGGGGAGTGGCAGCAGGTTAGGGAGACACAGGATGAGAAGTAGAGGGCGTGGCAGGGATAGCTGTAACAGGAGTAGCTCCTGGTAAAGAGGATGTTTGGGGTCCATCAGTACTTTGTGGGCTTTAGTGAGGTCTCTTTTATCATAATTGACCCAGATGAAGGAAAAAGGAAACCGCACACTGCTCTTGATAGTATCACCGATCTTTAATACAGTAAGCTTACGTATCGGCCACATTTGACCCCCAGTACTATACTTTACTGACCCCCAGTACTGTACCAGAGCTAACAATTCGTCTTAGCACATTAGCATTTCCGTACCAGCAGATTATACAATATGTTAAGACACTTCAATGAATGACTTATAAAAAAAAAGTTACAATAAAACACAAACAACATTAAAAGAGCTTAGCTTCCCTCTCATACTACAGACTGGGTTCATTTTGACGCCAGTGGCATCTTTTTGATCATATCCCAAAGGTAGTTTATTCATTTTTTTAGTCAAGTTTTCATGAATTTGTCAATCAACTTGTTCAAATCTAAATCATTGTTTAGTGTTTCTGCATCAAAATTCAAGTCATTTGGGGTCATTTTGACGCTAACCAAAAACACCTAATTCTGCCTGGACCTTGATTTGAATCTAGGTTTCTCTGCTGACATAAATAAATATAATCGCCTTTGTACTTTTTTATACCAAAGTTATACAAAGTGGGCCACGGTGTACATTCTTCATAGAACTGCAATACAAAACTCAGACACACTCTGAATCTACATAGAGAGCTGTATTGTTGTGCTTTCCTCGAAAATGTGAGATTCTAGGCCAAATCTAAAAAAGTATTTATTTGTACACAAATGTACACATAATGCAGTATTAGTGTGTATTCTCTGAAAATTGTTATTCTATGGGAAATGTTATATTTAAATGCCAAGATTTCTATACTATCCTCCAACATCCTATATGTGTAAAACAAAAAATACTAGCAAAGATGGCATATCTTTGGTAATTGTCTCTCAGGATCAAGGGATTAATCACTTTTTGTAAATAAAATTAAGTATATTTACATGTTTTGTGTACCGCCCCTTTAACTGTCAGTTATTTTTATAACTTAAAAATGACTATTTACTTAAATATTCTAAAAACTAAATCATACTGAAATCAAATGATTGTAAATCAGCTTATGTGGATTGTACTTTGGAAAAAAGCTGCACATTTATGTTAAGACATTTTTTTGTTTTTTGTTTAACAGAATATGGAAATGAACTGTACTTTTATTCAAATAAAAGTCTGTTTTTGGCGTGTTTTTTCCCCAGATAACATGATGTACATGTCTAATGATGTTTTGATAAATCTTTCTTGAAAATGACCCCAGTTAATAATCCATGTATGAAAATACAGTGCCTTGCGAAAGTATTCGGCCCCCTTGAACTTTGCGACCTTTTGCCACATTTCAGGCTTCAAACATAAAGATATAAAACTGTATTTTTTTGTGAAGAATCAACAACAAGTGGGACACAATCATGAAGTGGAACGACATTTATTGGATATTTCAAACTTTTTTAACAAATCAAAAACTGAAAAATTGGGCGTGCAAAATTATTCAGCCCCTTTACTTTCAGTGCAGCAAACTCTCTCCAGAAGTTCAGTGAGGATCTCTGAATGATCCAATGTTGACCTAAATGACTAATGATGATAAATACAATCCACCTGTGTGTAATCAAGTCTCCGTATAAATGCACCTGCACTGTGATAGTCTCAGAGGTCCGTTAAAAGCGCAGAGAGCATCACGAAGAACAAGGAACACACCAGGCAGGTCCGAGATACTGTTGTGAAGAAGTTTAAAGCCGGATTTGGATACAAAAAGATTTCCCAAGCTTTAAACATCCCAAGGAGCACTGTGCAAGCGATAATATTGAAATGGAAGGAGTATCAGACCACTGCAAATTTACCAAGACCTGGCCGTCCCTCTAAACTTTCAGCTCATACAAGGTGAAGACTGATCAGAGATGCAGCCAAGAGGCCCATGATCACTCTGGATGAACTGCAGAGATCTACAGCTGAGGTGGGAGACTGTCCATAGGACAACAATCAGTCGTATATTGCACAAATCTGGCCTTTATGGAAGAGTGGCAAGAAGAGAGCCATTTCTTAAAGATATCCATAAAAAGTGTTGTTTAAAGTTTGCCACAAGCCACCTGGGAGACACACCAAACATGTGGAAGAAGGTGCTCTGGTCAGATGAAACCAAAATTGAACTTTTTGGCAACAATGCAAAACGTTATGTTTGGCGTAAAAGCAACACAGCTCATCACCCTGAACACACCATCCACACTGTCAAACATGGTGGTGGCAGCATCATGGTTTGGGCCTGCTTTTCTTCAGCAGGGACAGGGAAGATGGTTAAAATTGATGGGAAGATGGATGGAGCCAAATACAGGACCATTCTGGAAGAGAACCTGATGGAGTCTGCAAAAGACCTGAGACTGGGATGGAGATTTGTCTTCCAACAAGACAATGATCCAAAACATAAAGCAAAATCTACAATGGAATGGTTCAAAAATAAACATATCCAGGTGTTAGAATGGCCAAGTCAAAGTCCAGACCTGAATCCAATCGAGAATCTGTGGAAAGAACTGAAAACTGCTGTTCACAAATGCTCTCCATCCAACCTCACTGAGCTCGAGCTGTTTTGCAAGGAGGAATGGGAAAAAATGTCAGTCTCTCGATGTGCAAAACTGATAGAGACATACCCCAAGAGACTTACAGCTGTAATCGCAGCAAAAGGTGGAGCTACAAAGTATTAACTTAAGGGGGCTGAATAATTTTGCACGCCCAATTTTTCAGTTTTTGATTTGTTAAAAAAGTTTGAAATATCCAATAAATGTCGTTCCACTTCATGATTGTGTCCCACTTGTTGTTGATTCTTCACAAAAAAATACAGTTTTATATCTTTATGTTTGAAGCCTGAAATGTGGCAAAAGGTCGCAAAGTTCAAGGGGGCCGAATACTTTCGCAAGGCACTGTATGTTGGTAGTATTTGGGTTCAAAAAAAGTATAGCCTTTGCGGTCCTTTCTTATAAATCTGCTCAGTACACTTTCCTATTGTAGCTTGTGGTCAAGTACAACACCCAAGTATTTACAGTGTCTTCAGAAAGTATTTACTCTCCTTGACTTTTTCCACATTTTGTTGTTTTACAGTGTGAATTTAGAATGGATTAAATGTAGATTTTGTGTCACTGGCTTACACACAATACCCCATAATGTCAAAGTGGAATTATGTTTTTAGACAGTTTTACAAATTAATAAAAAATGTAAAGAAAATCTGAAAAGTCTTGAGTCAACAACTATTCAACCCCTTTGTTATGGCAAGCCTAAATAAATTCAGGAGTAAAAATATGACTACCTCATCTCTGTACCCCACACATACAGATAATCGTAAGGTCCCTCAGTCGAACAGGGAATTTCAAACACAGATTCAACCACAAAGAACAGGGAGGTTTTCCAATGGCTTGCAAAGGGCACCAATTGGTAGATTGGTGAACATTTTAGTTATTCTTTACACTTTGGATGGTGTATCAATAACACCCAGTCACTACAAAGATGCAGCTGTCCTTCCTAACTCAGTTGCCAGAGAGGAAGAAAACAGTTACAGTGTTTAATGGCTGTGATAGGAGAAAACTGAGGATGGATCAACAACATTGTAGTTACTTCACAAAACTAACCTAAATATTCAAAGGCATGCATCCTGTATTCAATAAGGCACTAAAGTAAATGTGCAAATAAATTGGCAAAGAAAAATACATTTTATGTGCTGAATACAAAGAGTTATCCTTGGGCCAAATCCAACACAAGACATTACTGAGCACCACTCTTTATACTTTTAAGCATGGTGATGGCTGCATCATGTTATGAGTATGCTTGTCATCAGCAAGGGCTGGGGAGTGTTTTAGGATAAAAAAAGCAGAATAGAGCTACTGTAAGCGCAGACAAAAATCCTAGTGAAAAACCGGGTTCAGTCTGCTTTCCAACAGACACAGAGTTGCTTACCAAGATTAAATTAATGTTCCAGTTTTGACAACTCGGGCTTGAAAATATATGGCAATACTTGAAAATGCTTGTCTAGCAATGATCAACAACCAACTTTAAAAAGCTTTAAAAATAATCATATGCAAATATTGTACAATCCAGATGTGCAAAGCTCTTAGAGACTTAACCAGAAAGACTCTGTAAATTGTGCTGTAAAAACAGCTGTAAATCGCTGCCAAATCTGATTCTAACATGTACTGACTCAGGGGTGTGAATACTTATGTAAATTACATATTTCTGTATTTCATTTTCAAAAAATGTCAAAAAAAAAATGTAAAACATTTTTTCATTTTGGGGTATTGTGTGTGGATAGGTAAACCTTTCTTTATCCATTTGAATTCAGCCTGTAACACAACAAAATGTGGAACATGTGGGTATGAATACTTTCTGAAGGCACTGTACTCCACTACGTCTATGTCTCTTAACACCAGTTAGTGGCACTGTTACATTGTTCCTGCAAAAAGTAATTAATGTAAGTGCATTTTGTATTTTTTTCACCTAACCCTAAATCCATGGTGAATGTTGTTGTTGATTTCACGTTGAATTCACGGTTAGTTGACAACTCAACCAAATGCAAATCAAAACTAGACGTTGAACTGACGTCTGTGCCCAGTGGGACGCACCGTAGACATGTAGTACTGTATTGCAACAAGGCCTTGTGGTCAAGAGATCTTCCCCTTCAAACAAACACATCACACATCCATCCATTCATTATTGATTCTTTACTCCATTGTTTGGTTAAAACTATTTCTCATGGATGGTCAGTGCTTGCATCCATAGCTATATCTGTGAATTTGAGAGTTACATTTCTTCAGCCCCATCCCTCAACTGTTTATGAAAACAAGCAACGGGGTGACGGCTTGTTGTTTTCCGAATCTCAATGGATCATGGATCAAAATCATGGAATCCTGACTGTGTGACTTTGTCCATCCACCAGTAAGTCCTTCATAACTTCATAGATGCTATTAGAAACTCCAAAAGCTGTGCTCTATAGGGAATAGTGTCATTTGAGACATGGAGCTCTTTCATCTATCGTCATGGTAACCCTAGAGATTCCCATGGGGCTCCGATGTTCCTGTCGCTCGGCAACAGGGGACAGGCTGTCCCATCACTCAGTCCCATAACTGAAGCCTGTTACCATGGCAGCATTCAATTAAGCTAGGTGGACACATTAGACACATTATGACCTAAAGCCTCACTCCAGCAGTTGTTTAACATCCTTATTTTGGTTTTATAAAAATATAGCACAAGAACAGAAATATGAGTTCCAAAATAATTAGTTCCAACCAGAAAAACCTCCTTAGCCCCACTCGGTAAAGCAACATAATCTCTTGGTGATGATGGCCCATGTCAGTTACTACATTTGGAGGCAGTCTGGATGTTGTACAACATCATGGGTGAGCTCAGGATGTTATTTTACAGCTTGAAAAGTTGACTTTTCACCACGTGAGCCTTTAAATGGATTAAAAGCGAGAATTACAATTGCAACAGTAGTAAGGCCCTCAATGACTAGTCACCAAGGACTGACTCCCCTATAAGAACATAAAAAGGGAAAGCAACTTGGTGGATGCCTACCACATATTGCCTTTCACCTGTTCAGCTCAAGCTTTAAAATCAGATAAGAGGACAGGCTGTACCAAAATGAACAAATGGCAGGAAATAACCCAATTGATCATTAGTATGCCTTCTTAGTATGGATGAGGCTAGCTAGTATGTTTATCTTTTTTGCTTACTGAAAACATTTCTACTTATTTTGTAAGGTTAGTACATAGTATATACTTTTAGCAAGCAGTAGGCAAGAACGATTTCAGACACAGCTTTGGTCTTTGAATGTGAGATGGTAAAGGCTTGGGTTATGTAGTGGGGTTGTTTGTACTGGGAGCCTGGCTGAATGAGGTCATCTGGCTGCTGCCTGCCAACTGATGTCCTGTTTGGTTGTTCCAGAACAATAAAGAGAAGTAGGGAGGGAGAGGGGACCCCAAGGAGTAGAACACAAGCCCATGGCCCAGTTGAGCCTCTCGTTAACTGATTAGCTCAGCAAGCTAGCACAACTTTAAACCATGTTAAACCACAGTTTAAGTCTGAAGTTGACATACACCTTAGCCAAATACATTTAAACTCAGTTTTTCACAATTCCTGACATTTAATCCTAGTAAAAGGATCACCACTTTATGTCAGAATAATAGTAGAGAGAATGATTTATTTCAGCATTTATTTCTTTCATCACATTCCCAGTGGGTCAGAAGTTTACATACACTCAGTATTTGGTAGCCTTTGAATGGTTTAACTTGGGTCAAATGTTTTAGGTAGCCTTCCACAAGCTTCCCACAATAAGTTGGGTGAATTTTGGACCATTCCTGCTGACAGAGCTGGTGTAACTGAGTCAGGTTTGTAGGCCTCCTTGCTCACACACACTTTTGCCCACAACATTTATTTTTTCTATTTTGTGAAGTGCACCAGTCCCTCCTGCAGCAAAGCAACCACACAACATGATGCTACCACCCCCGTGCTTCACATTTGGGATGGTGTTCGTCGGCTTGTAAGCCTCCCCCTTTTTCCTCCGAACATAACAATGGTCATTATGGACAAACAGTTTTATTTTTATTTCATCAGACCAGAGGACATTTCTCCAAAAAGTAAGATCTTTGTCCCCATATGCAGTTGCAAACCGTAGTCTGGCTTTTTTATGGAGGTTTTGGAGCAGTGGAATCTTCATTGCTGAGCGGCCTTTCAGGTTATGTCGATAAAGGACTCGTTTTACTGTGGATATAGATACTTCTGTACCTGTTCCCTCCAGCATATTCACAAGGTCCTTTGCTGTTGTTCTGTGATTGATTTGCACTTTTCGCACCAAAGAACGTTCATCTCTAGGAGACAGAAAGAGTCTCCTTTCTGAGCGGTATGACGGCTGCGTGGTCCCATGGTGTTTATACTTGTGTACTATTGTTTGTACAGATGAACGTGGTACTTTCAGGCATTTGGAAATTGCTCCCAAGGATGAACCAGACTTGTGGAGGTCTTGGCTGATTTATTTTGATTTTCCAATGATGTCAAGCAAAGAGACACTGAATTTAAAGGTAGGCCTTGAAATACATCCACAGGTACACCTCCGATAGACTAATTGACATCATTTGAGTGTCACGACTTCCCCCGAAGTCGGTCCCTCTCCTTGTTTGGGCGGCGTTCGGCAGTCGACGTCACCGGCCTTCTAGCCATCGCCGATCCACTTTTCATTTTCCATTTGTTTTGTCTTTGTCTTACACACCTGGTTTCAATTCCCCAATTACTTGTTCATTATTTAACCCTCTGTTCCCCCATGTCTGTTTGTGAGTAATTGTTTGTATGTAGTACGGTCCGTTAATGTGGGCTCTCTTTTTGTATTGCATTTGTATATGTTGAGTAAAGTACATTTATTTACTCATATCTGCTGTCCTGCACCTGACTCCTCTACACCAGCTACACACAGATCACATTACATTGAGTCAATCAGAAGCTTCTAAAGCCATGACATTATTTTCTGGAATTTTCCAATCTGTTTAAAGGCAAAGTCAATTTAGTGTATGTAAACTTATGACCCACTGGAATTGTGATACAGTGAATTATAAATAAAATAATCTGTCTGTAAACAATTGTTGGAAAAATTACTTGTGTCATTGTCACGTTCTGACCATCGTTCGTGTGCGGTTTCCTTGTTTTAGTGTTAGTCAGGACGTGAGCTGGGTGGACATTCTGTTGTGTGTCTGGTTTGTCTATTTCTATGTTTGGCCTGATATGGTTCTCAATCAGAGGCAGGTGTTAGTCATTGTCTCTGATTGGGAACCATATTTAGGTAGCCTGTTTTGTGTTGGGTTTTGTGGGTGATTGTTCCTGTCTTTGTGGCACCAGATAGGACTGTTTTGGTTTATTCACGTTTTTGTTTTGTAGATTGTTGTACTTTCATCTTTATTAAAGATGCACAAAACTAACCACGCTGCATTTTGGTCCGCCTCTCTTTCCCCAGAAGAAAACCGTTAGTCATGCACAAAGTAGATGTCCTAACCGACTTCCCAAAACCATAGTTTGTTAACAGGAAATTTGTGGAGTGGTTGAAAAATGAGTTTTAACGACTCCAACCTAAGTGTATGTAAACTTCCTACTTCAACTGTACTTCCCCGGCTATTTACAGACATGCAAAACGTGCCACCGTAGCCCATGTTATTGTTTGCCTTTGCAGTTGTTTTGGTTTGCTCTGTCTCATTTCTGTGTCTCCCTAATAGAGGGTTGACAGTTGACATACAACGCCTCCTGGCGGCCATGTTGGAAGACCACCACATAAATTATTTTAACAACTGCTGAATGGCCACCCCAAGCTGCATGATAACAGTGCCTAAAACTAGTTGATTCATCACCACGGTCAATTTCTGTGCAGTATTTGGCTGCTCTAACAAGGCAGGAAAGACAATGGGATTTTTTTTGTTACAGATTACCCACAATCATGAATCACCAAGGAGATCAGACTCAAAAACTGTCAGAAAAGCGAATTAACATTTTTGCCCATCAAGACCTGAACCCACTGGTAAGTCTGACCGATTTTGAGTTTAGTTTAGCTGTTATGCTAACCAAGTGTTAACAACAAGACTAAATTAGCCAACATTAGGTAGCTAGATACAGTAGCTGTAGTCTACCTATTAGCATGTGTCTGTTACATAGCTTCCCCAAAACTAGAACAATTTTTCACCATAAAAATTGACCTTTATAACAAAGGATTGTATGCATCCATCATCGTACTTGCAGACTAATATAAACCCTTTTCCTAACATTAACCTAATTCTCCTAACCTATTTTAATTATCCTAAAACCTGCTACAAAAAGTCAAATTGGACATTAATTTGACAAAAGCTGGTTCCCTGCTAGCCATGACCACAAAAAGGGGAGATACAAATTGTACAATATGACGTCCATATAGCCTGGAGGAGGACATTATTGTAAAAAACAACAACTCCTGTGCCACTGACCCAATGATAATTTGTTGAGAACTTATTCATAAGAGGGAAAATGTATGTACATTACAGCATAGGCCAAAGGCCTCATTGGGATAGGAAAACCTGTTGCGTTGGCTATTGGTTGTTCCAGCCCAACAATAGATGTTGGGCGGCAGGGTAGCCTAGTGGTTAGAGCATTGGACTAGTAACTGGAAGGTTGCAAGTTAAAACCCCCGAGCTGACAAGGTACAAATCTGTTGTTCTGCCCCTGAACAGGCAGTTAACCCACTAGGCCATCATTGAAAATAAGAATTTGTTCTTAACTGACTTGCCTAGTTAAATAAAAGGTTAAATAAATATGACACTAAACCTGAATGAATAAACACAATCAAACAATCAAGAGCCCTGATGGTATAGCTAACCTGAAGATTTGATATTCTAACATCAGGTGTGCTTTTGATTTGTTTAAGTACTGTAGGTTCACCAGCTGACCTCTATCAAGACATCCATGCCAACTGGATTCCCACTGTGATGCCCACTGTGATGCCCACTGTGATGCCCACTGTGAAGCCCACTGTGAATGCTGCAGCAGCATCAGTTTCTACTTCTACTACTTTTTCCTTTTCCAGATGTGAAAGGAGACATCCCTTATGGTTGTCATATGCTGTGCTGGGTCTATCGGAATGATTCTGTTGTGATATTTGAGTAGAGAGCACCTTCACCTTGTCACCATGACAAAAGTACCCCCTGAAACTGTATGAATACATAAAATGTCATTTGGAACAACATGTAAAACACTATTGTTTATGATATTAAACATAGTATACTTAATAGGTAATTCATTTGTGTCATCGCTGCTTTGCCTTGCCCCATTGAATAAAATGCATTTCTTATAGCCTAACTATTCCTTCTTCCCCAATATATTCACATTTAGCATATACAATGTAATTGTTGTGGTCGTCTTAGGTAAACCATCTTCATTATCACAATGGCACTCCAACACTAAGTGCCACTCCAACCTTCTGGGAGAAAAGTATCTGGATTTGAACTTGGTAGTAGTAGTTGTGTGTATGTTTTAAGCTAAGGATCCCATCATCTCCTGCTTTTAGACATTAATACTCTGTAGGCTCCTGGCCTATTCAAAGCTTCCTCCGGCATCTCACCATACATCTGCCTGTTGTTATTGAACTCAACCTACAGGAGGTTGCAGAAAGGCTCTGACAGATGGGTGTGTCTTGGTGGTGGAAAGGACACACCCAAGAAACACTCACATCAAACTACACCCCCAAGCAAACTCATGTTTGGCTTCTGTCATGGCCCCCAGCATTTCTTGAGGAGCAAGGCAAAAAACAAGGCCAAACCAGCGGGTGCAGTTCCCTTTTAAAAGTAGCTGACCAACCATGTTTTTAGGGGAAATTTCATTAGTGTTGCACATTTGTAAAGCTAAATAGATAATACAGGTATTTAACATTTGCTGTTGTAGCTAGTATGTTGCAAAAGAGCGATTGTCTGACAGTCCCAACCGGTCGAGTCCAAGACCGGAACCAACACCATTGGTTGAGTCCGAGTGAAGTCCTGGACTAGAGTACTACAACATTGCTGCAGACTAACTTCCCCCTATGTTCCACATGTCAAAACACAGCTTAACAACGTAAGATGAGAGCCATGCTCTTTCGTTCGTGATCCAATAACAATGCATGCCGTCTTCTCCAATCGGCATCAGAAATGAACACTGCAGCCCTCTCTTCCCTTTTTGACACAAGCGAAGCACTGAGCAGAACCAGAGGGCTCTTCCAATCTCATATGTTTTCGTCTTCTTCCCAAGTAGCACCCTATTCCCTGTAGAGTGCAGTACTTTTGACCAGGGTCCATAGGGCTTGGTTCAAAAGTAGTGCAGTATGTAGAGAAAAGGGTGCCACATGCAGAATTCCTCTGTGCTGGGCTCTGAAGCTTGTCCCTGTTAGGCTATCAGAGACACACTGCTGAATTATAGATATGGGGCATATCAATATTTGATAAGTTTCTTTGTGGGGGGATCAGGAGGCTGGGCCTACGAGGTGTCACGTGACCCGACGACCCTAGCGCACTCATACCTTATTGATGTGTGGCGGTTAAATGCCATCTCTTGAACTAGGCGGGTGCCAAGGCAACCGGCTTTGTGCCTTGAGAGTGGTGGAATTAAGGTGGGATGATCACTGATCACTCATGGTGAAACGGACACTGCGATCTGAGCAGCATATTATGATTGGAGTGACTTTCTAATGAAATAGATGTTATGCACAAGTGCAGAGAAATGTATGGAGTGTGCTTCAATGAGTGTGGTTACATGCACACCATAATGTGATTATTGTGGATAGTCAGGTTAATATAATAGTTAGTTTAAAATGTTTACATGTTTCGCAAGAAGAACGATTTCCCTAATAATCCTGTTTACATAGATGGACACATCTGAAAACATGGCACTCTGGTAAATGCAGAGAATCGGAAATCAAAATAAACATTCTACCACAGCGAACATTTTATTTTTCGGACATATAAAGTGTGTATGTGAAAGCTACTTCTAAGACGCATACATTGAGTTGTTCCGAACACACTTCACTTGCTCGCTCAGCACTAGCACATGCGCAGATTGTCACGCCCTGGTCTTTATATTTTCTTTACTATTTTGGTCAGGCCAGGGTGTGACATGGGTTTATTTATGTGGTGTGTTTTGTCTTGGGGTTTTCGTAGGTATTGGGATTGTGGTTTAGTGGGGTTCTCTAGCAAAGTCTATGGCTGTCTGAATTGGTTCTCAATCAGAGGCAGGTGATTGTCGTTGTCTCTGATTGGGAACCATATTTAGTCAGCCATATTCTTTGAGTGTTTCGTGGGTGATTGTTCCTGTCTCTGTGTTTATTGTCACCAGTATAGGTTTTCGTGGTACGTTTGTTGTTTTTGTACTGTTCGTGTTTCTTCTTTATTAAACATGTATCAGAATAACCACGCTGCATTTTGGTCCGACTCTACTTCACCCGAAGAAAACCGTAACACAGATCAAATACACAGCCGGAAAGTCGATTAAGTTTCATTGTCCTAAGAATTTGAAAGATTACTCAGAAAGCTAGGTGTTTTAAATTATTAATTGGCGTATGCTTACTTTTGACCTTACGCCGATTAAGTTAAGCAGAGTAAGGTGTTAACATGACTATTGCATAATATTGAATTATTAGTGGGCAAGTAAACATACTCAGTAATTAATGTCTGATAAGAACTAGTGAGGTTGCATTTTTTTCACACGAGCCCACATCACTGGACATGATGCCAACACACCCTCATCTTTTCTGAGCTTTGCAGAGCTTTGCACACTTGGATTGTACAATATTTGCACATTATTCATTAATTCTTCAAGCTCTGTAGTTGGTTTTTGATTATTGCTAGACAGCCATTTTCAAGTCTTCCCAGAGATTTTCAAGATGATGTAAGTCAAAACTATAACTAGGCTACTGAGGAACATTCAATGTCATCTTGGTAAGCAACTCCAATGTATATTTTGTCCTTGTGTTTTAGGTTATTGTCCAGCTGAAAGGTGAACTTGTCTCCAAGTTTCTGTTGGAAAGCAGACTGAACCAGGTTTTCCTTTAGGATTTTGCCTGTACTTAGCACTATTCCGTTTATTTTTTATCCTTAAACTCCCTAGTCCTTGCCGATGGCAAGCATACCCATAACATGATGCAGCCACTACCATGCTTGAAAATATTTAGTGGTATTCCGTATCGGGCCACTAGAGCCGTCATGAATACAGGACACCCTAACTCATTGTATCATCCTCTTGGTGACACTTCCACCTTCCCAATGCCCTGGAGAAGACACACTGTGAGGGTACTGGGTAATTTTCATCCTTGCATTTTATAGAACTCCTATGTTACGCTTAATCTCTTTCAAGCTTCTGGATGTCTTGCCCAGGTACATGTCACAAATACAGTGTAGGATGTAAATCAAAAAAAAAAAAAAGTCGTTTTTGGGGTGGGGGTGCTGCAGAAAAGAATATAGCCTGCTCTGAAGACTAAAACATAGGAGAAGTAAAGGCCCAGTGCACTACTTTTGATTTTTTTAACTAAATGTATTTCAGTGTTTACCAGCATTTGTAACTTGAGTCTGATAATTATCTGATAATACTTGTGGAATATAAAAATACTTACTTGATATATGTTTTACAGTTTCTTGAAATACTTTGCAACTGCAACTTATTTCTATGTGAAAACTGAAATTGCTGATTCATTCCTTTTAGTAGACACTCTTATTCAGAGCAACTGACAGTACTGAGTGCATACATTTTCATACTGGTCACAGAAGACACAACACAAAGGTTTGCCATAGTAACATTGGATTTTCTGCATTTAAAAAAGTCATGTTTATTAATTATGAAAAATATTAATTACATTTCTCCCATGAGGCCACTATGTCATTTGCCTGCAGGAAAGAGCTAGGGGCACTAGGATGAACACTACTGTCTAAGAGAAAAGTGTTTCTGTCAGTCTCTTTCTGATATAGAGTGGTGATAAGTTCCCTATGAGCAACTTCTATCCACATGTCATAGAAATGGACCCACTTATGGTCATATCCAATAGAGAACTTCAGGTCAGTGTTCATACTGTTCAAAAAGGAAGTTAATTCATGGAGTTCTTGTTCAGTGCCAAATCCGCACACAGAGAATATCATCAATATACCTGAACCATTTGAGGATCATGGAGAAGTAAGGGTTCCTGGTCTCAACACAGGTCAACTTTTGCTCAATATAGTCCACATATACATTAGCATAATTAGGGGCAAAGGTGGAGCACATAGCAACTCCATTAACTAGAAAAAAAAGTGTTTTTCAAAGGCAAAGTAGTTGAGCTTGAGAACTAGAGAAGCCAGTTCACAAATGCATTCAGTAGGTGGTGACATTTCTCTGTCACGTTCCTGTAGGTTATCTCAGTGCATCTAGGCCTTTTTCATGAGATATACTTCCCTGACAGGTTACCTTAACTTTTACCATTATCTAGATTTCTCCTGGTTCTACATATGTATGTAGTGTTGAATATGTTTTCCTTTTCTTTGGCTGTTTTTCAGCTTTATTGCTCTCTCTCTGAGTGTATGGGTTCCCTTATACTAACACCACAGTCCCTGTGTACAGCTTCATTAAATAGTACCGGCAAAACACCAGTCAACGTCAACAGTGAAGAGGCAGCTCCGGGATGGTAGCCTTTTAGGCAGAGTTTCTCTGTCCAGTGTCTGTGTTCTTTTGCCAATCTTAAACTTTTATTTTATTGGACAGTCAGATATGGCTTTTTCTTTGCAAATCTGCCAGCATCCCAGAGTCGCCTCTTCACTGTTGACAATGAGATTGGCGTTTTGCGGGTATTATTTCATGAAACTGCCAGTTTAGGACTTAGGCGTCTGTTTCTCAAACTAGACACTAATGTACTCATCCTCTTGCTCAGTTGTGCACCGGGGCCTCCCACTCCTCTTTCTATTCTGGTTAGAGACAGTTTGCGCTGTTCTGTGAAGGGAGACATACACAGCGTTGTACGAGATATTCAGTTTCTTGGCAATTTCTCGCATGGAATACCATTCATTTCTCAGAACAAGAATAGACTGACGAGTTTCAGAAGAAAGGTCTTTATTTCTGGACATCTTGATCCTGTAATCGAACCCACAAATGCTGATGCTCCAGATACTCAACTAGTCTAAAGAAGGCCAGTTTTATTGGCCAAACTGTACTGTTGTACAGTTTTCAGCTGTGCTATCATAATTGCAAAAGGGTTTTCTAATGATCAATTAGCCTTTTAAAATGACAAACTTGGATTAGCCAACACAACGTACCATTAGAACACAGGAGTGATGGTTGCTGATAATGGGCTTCTGTAAGCCTATGTAGATATTCCATAATTTGATGTTAAATGTTATTTTAATGGACAAAAAAACGTGCATTTCTTTCAAAAACAAGGACTAAGTGACCCCAAACTTTTGAACGGTAGTGTATGTACAGTATACCACCCAAGTATACTACCCAAGTAGTTACTCCACATACTAACCTAAATGACAGAGTGAAAAGAAGGATGCTTGTACAAAATAAAAACATTCCAAAACAAATAAGGCACTAAAGTAAACTGCAAAAATAATGTGGCAAATAAATTACTTTTTTGTCCTGAAAAAAAGTGTTAGTTTGGGTCAAATCCAACACAACACATCAGTGAGTACCACTCTAAACATTTTCAAACATGATAGTGGCTGCATCATGTTTTGGGTATGCTGGTCATCGGCAAGGACTAGAGTTTTTTAAGGATAAAAATAAAAGGAATAGCGTTAAGGACAGACAAAATCCTAGAGGAAATTCTGGTTCAGTCTGCTTTCCAACAGATACTGGGAGCCAAATTCATCTTTCAGCTGGACAATAACCTAAAACACAAGGACACTGGAGTTGCTTACCAAGACCACATTGAATGTTCCTGAGTGGCCTAGTTACAGTTTTGACTTAAATCGTCTTGAAAATCTATGCCAAGACGTAAATGGCTGTCTAGCAATGATCAACAACCAACTTTAGAGTATGAACAATCCAGGTGTACAAAGTTCTTAGACTTACCCAGGAAGATGAGGGAGGGTTGGCAGCGTGCGCAGAGATGTGGACTGGTGTGAATAAAATGCCAGGGGCGAATTGTTGTCCCAGTCCACCCCTGCCCAACCTTGTT